>NC_132782.1:88255045-88561434 GCF_048418805.1 Vulpes vulpes
ATGCGGAATTTTCAAGTAAATATAAGTCAACAGAAAGTTGAGTAAAGTGGTCCTGGTTTTCTCCGTGGGATTAGCATCGGGCTCCATGTTACCAGGAGAACCGACCTGCAAGCCTATTGGCCCAGCTGCAGCTCAGCATTAAGTCAAGGACATGGGGAAGGCATGGCTGCCCTGAGCTACAGAAGCTCCTCCATCACCAAGTACCTGAAAGCTGCTCATGAAATTCATTTTTTCCTAAGTCCCACCTGGCTGAGGGGCATAGGTGAGTGCTAGCTGCATCTTCGCCAAATAGGACTATGAGTTGGGCCCCCTTCCTTTCCATTGTTGACCTATGTTCTTCCGAGAATCCTTTCCAGTGAAACCCATTTGGTTTATGCTGGACCTCCAAGGATAGCACAGAAAATTTCTTGGCTGTACTTGTGTTGACCACAATGTTGTACCATATTTTCTTTGCTAGACAGCTTCAGATAGTCCCATCTGCACTGGGGTTAAGCATTGTGAGGGAGGCACATGCCAGTGGCATTTCAGTTGGCCTGGTGGTTTATCTGGCTGGGTGACCCAGAGCTTCCTTGGAGTGTTCAGCTGACCTATTCCAATTGCTAAGACTGTCCACTGTCTTTTGCTGTTGGATGTGAGGCAGTGGGGACATACCAAGAGTCACTGGGTTTCAGATTCCTCCCTGCCCCTCTTGTGTGGCAATGCTTGAGTTCTTTGTGGTCACTGGTGCCAATCCCACATGCTCCCATGCATCAATCTCTGGCCTTGTCTGTTGGTCCAAGGAAACCTGGTGTACCCCCTGCTAGAGGCACTGTCTCCCATGCTGCAGAAGCTTCAAGAGAGTAGAGCCCAAGGTTCAGGAATGGGAAGCATAACCTCAGAACTGGGATGGGGGGAGGATTCCCCTTTATCAACATCTTCACAGAGAACCCCCAGAAAGGCACATTATGCAAGCACATTTCAGTTGGGGCCAGCACATGGTTCTGACCCACCTAGGAATCAGCCCCAGGGCTTTCACTCCTTTGTCATTTGGTTGTAAGGACCCTTTCCCATGGAGGCTACAGTCATGAGATGGGGAGGAGGTGTCAGTGTTAATGAGGTGAGTGACAGGGGAATAGGGGGTTAACTTTCATGTAACTACTGCCTTCCCTACCTGGCTGGGCCTGGCCAAGAATATGCCACCTCCACCTGATCATCCTCAAGACCTAGAGGATTTCACAATACTTGGCTTATAACGGGCAATTCTGGGAACTGGTCACCTGGTGCTCAGTGTCTATGAGGGCCCAGAAACTCATTAGAGTGAGATGTCTGTCCTCAAATAATGAACAGTTCTTTGCTGCAGAAGGAAAGGGCTTGCTTCAGTCTGGGGCCCCAAACTGTAACTCTTCTCGGGCCTGTCACAGGCACACATAGCATCCCTCTCCAATAAGGATGCCTCTGACACCATGAGATCTGCCGGCTCAAATGATGTGAGCCATGGGGGAAGTCTGCACCTGAGTCTACTGGGCAGCCCTCTCTGATCTGGTCCCTCTCCTTCTCAAAACTGACAGCCTTCTGAATCACCTAATACATAGCTAGGGGCAATGTTTCCAAGGACTGTATGTGCACATGGCACAAGGAAAGATATAAGGTGCTATCAGGTTATGCCTGTAAAAAATCGATCATACGACCAGGGCCCCTGGAAGAACAGATGCCTGGGCGTTGGAAACAGGTGGAGCTTGGGATGGAGATTTAACAGTCACTCTCTCATTAAGCTGAGCATCTGGGCATCCAGCTCCTAGCCATCTCCCTAAGTTTACTTGAGGCTCAGAGCTGGTCCATGTTGATTCTCTCTGGAGAACTCCTTCTCAAATTTTAGTGAGGACCAGAATCACCCGAGAGTTTGTTAAAACCCAGAGTCCTGGATCCTACTCTCAGAGATTCTGGTCTGTAGGTCTGGGGTGGGACCCTGAGAATTTGCACATCCACCCAATGTCCAAGTGATGCTGATTCTGCTGGTCCCTGGGCCATCCTTGGAGCAGCTCTGCTCTAGAACTTTGCTATTCAACCAGCAGCAGCAGTAGCAGCAGCTTATTAGAACTCCTGTCTTTGTCAAACCCGAATGTGCATATGAATCTCCTAAGTATTTAGTTCAGCTGCAGAATCTGACCCAGTAGGGCTGAAGTGGAGCTCAAAATGATGCATTTCTAACAAGCACCCAAGATGATGCTTATGTCCCTGGTCCAAGGACCACACATTGTCTTGAACCAAATAACTCACAGGCCTGGCTATATAATAAAATCACCTGAGTGCTTTAAAGAAATGTCCTAAAATACCATGGACTTTCTTCAGAGAGTTGGAACAAATTATTTTAAGATTTGTGTGGAATCAGAAAAGACCCCGAATAACCAGGGGAATATTAAAAAAGAAAACCATAGCTGGGGGCATCACAATGCCAGATTTCAGGTTGTACTACAAAGCTGTGGTCATCAAGACAGTGTGGTACTGGCACAAAAACAGACACATAGATCAATGGAACAGAATAGAGAATCCAGAAGTGGACCCTCAACTCTATGGTCAACTAATATTCCACAAAGGAGGAAAGACTATCCACTGGAAGAAAGACAGTCTCTTCAATAAATGGTGCTGGGAAAATTGGACATCCACATGCAGATGAATGAAACTAGACCATTCTCTTACACCAGACACAAAGATAAACTCAATATGGATGAAAGATCTTAATGTGAGACAAGATTCCATCAAAATCCTAGAGGAGAACACAGGCAACACCCTTTTTGAACTTGGCCACAGTAACTTCTTGCAGGATACATCCATGAAGGCAAGAGAAACAAAAGCAAAAATGAACTATTGGGACTTCATCAAGATAAGAAGCTTTTGCACAGCAAAAGAAACAGTCAACAAAACTAAAAGACAACCTACAGAATGGGAGAAGATATTTGCAAATGATGTATCAGATAAAGGGCTAGTATCCAAGATCTATAAAGAACTTATTAAACTCAACAGCAAAGAAACAAACAATCCAATTGTGAAATGGGCAAAAGGCTTGAACAGAGTTCTCACAGAGGAAGACATAGACATGGCCAACAAGCACATAAGAAAATGCTCCGCATCACTAGCCATCAGGGAGATACAAATCAAAACCACAATGAGATACCACCTCACACCAGTGAGAATGGGGAAGATTAACAAGGCAGGAAACAACAAATGTTGGAGAGGATGCGGAGAAGGGGAACCCTCTTGCACTGCTGGTGGGAATGTGAACTGGTGCAGCCACTCTGGAAAACTGTGTGGAGGTTCCTCAAAGAGTTAAAAATAGATCTGCCCTACGACCCAGCAATTGCACTGCTGGGGATTTACCCCAAAGATACAGATGCAGTGAAACGCCAGGACACCTGCACCCCAATGTTTATAGCAGCAATGTCCACAATAGCCAAACTGTGGAAGGAGCCTCGGTGTCCATCGAAAGATGAATGGATAAAGAAGATGTGGTCTACGTATACAATGGGATATTACTCAGCCATTAGAAACAACAAATACTCACCATTTGCTTCGACATGGATGGAACTGGAGGGTATTATGCTCAGTGAAATAAGTCAATCGGAGAAGGACAAACATTAGATGGTCTCATTCATTTGGGGAATATAAAAAATAGTGAAAGGGAATAAAGGAGAAAGGAGAAAAAATGAGTGGGAAATATCAGAAAGGGAGACAGAACATGAGAGACTCCTAACTCTGGGAAATGACCTAGGGGTGGTGGAAGGGGGAGGTGGGCGGGGGGTGGGGGTGACTGGGTGACGGGCACTGAGGGGGGCACTTGATGGGATGAGCACTGGGTGTTATTCTATATGTTGGCAAATTGAACACCAATAAAAAATAAAAAAAATAAATAAAAAGAAATGTCCTGAACCAGCCCCAGTGATTTTCATGAGCACCTAGTGTTAAGAAACTGTCATATATTTAAAATATTTTATTCTAACTTTGTCACTTTCATATGACTATTGTTAATATATTGGCCCAGCATGTTTACAGCTTTTGTTAGATTTGTCTTGTCTCTCTGACCTCTGGTTTTCCCACTGTCCTGGCACCCTTGGCAGGACCCTTTGGAAGTTCTCATATCTCCTTCCTCCAGCTTCACCTTTCATTTACAAACCAAGCATACAACTCACATGGGTTATTTTTGCCCATTTAATCCATAAAAGAATTTTGAAAAACTATATCCTCCTCACATAAACTTTACTTTAAATATTTATATTTAATTCTAATATATTTTAAATGAAACTTTAGATTACTCTTTTAAATGTTTCCAGAGAGAACTAAGATTATGATTTCATACCAACTAACATTCATTCTAAAATTTCCTTTTTTAATACCTGGAAATTTTACATCATTCTTTTTTCTCAAGTCACACAATTTTATTTACTGTCATGTTATATTTGAAAGTCTTTTATCACACTTCTCTGTATAAGAAAGGATGATGTTTCATTTTTTTTTTCCAAATTCCATCATCGAAAAACTCTAAATGTTAAACAATTCTGATTGGTCATCCATTATAATTATTAGTAATAATAATCACACCAACATTTATCATGATAAATTTTGACAGATATTGAACATGAAAAAGTACAGTTTTATTGGAAATCCATCTCTTAGTGGATGAATGGGGCTTTTTAAAAAATTAGTTCATGTATTCATGGATGAATATTACTTCCAGCTAAAATGAGAAGGCGTCCAGTATCAATTTTATTTCCATTTTTTGTTTTTATAAGTGTATGCATTGAGAAAACTTATTTTCATAAAGAAGCATATGGAGTGGAAGGAGTTTGTCAGAACAGTGTCAATTCCTTGATATCATTCCAATGATGATGCCCCAAATCACACAGTAATTTATCATCAAACATTATTTTTAATGATCTATTGGCTGACAATTTGATGAGGTCCTCCTTCAATTTTGTTGAAAGCTGGGAACTGCAAGCTGCCTTTCAATAGTATTTCTTACCCAGTTGTTAAAGTCACCCACTTTCTCAGCACTGGCTCGTCTTTGAAATTGTCCTTTGTCTGGCAAGCGGAGGGCTTGACAGTCTGGAACAACAGTCCAGGGAAGATGAGAGTGTCCTAGAAGGAACACCCCTCTGGGCTATGAAGGCAGGTGAGAGAGGATGTCATGGGAAGAGGCACTTCCCTGGGTACAGCCCTATGAGATGTGTGTCTGTAGTGAAAGCCAAGTTCCTCAGAGCATCCATCAATGCAAGTCCCTGCAGTGACAGCCCTGATTAGAGATCCCTGATCTAGATTAGCCCACCAGGCAGCGGGGAGCAGCACTGATAGACCATCGCCCAAACTTCTACCTGCAGGTACCAAGCAGACAGGCAGCACAACCCTATCAGGCAGTATGAGATACTCTCCACCTTCCTTGTCTAACTTTTATTTCCCTAATTTTGATAGAGACTGGGTAGATTTCTCCACTATAAGAGAAACAAGAAGATGAACACTGTAATCAATCGTGCCTGGCTGGTCTCCTTATTAGGGACATAGCCTGGCAGAGTTGGGCCCTGGGCCAGAGGAAGGGATGCACCATGGAAAGTGAGCCATATCTACTCAGCTCAAGCTAACTGTGTCTGGAGGGGATGTGGATTCAGGTCACCAGATCATCAACATTTATGTGGAATCCCCTGGTTTTTAAAGCATTATTCCTATTTCCAAATAGTTATGTTTGGGCCCTCTGCTAGTACAGAGCTTTATTCTTACCTTGGAAGCTGGAGTGTCAAATGTCTGTGATAGAGAAATCTCTGTGACCCCCAGGAACCCCTACCCTTTATTGGGGTGGCCTTCCTCCCCAGCTCCTCATTCAACTGCTCTTACTGAACCTTAAGATCATATTAAATATCAGCTCCTCAGGGAAACCTTCCCGGTCTCCTCAGACACAGCTGGGTGCCCCATGCTTGGGTTTCCAGTTATCTATGCTGCTTTCTATTCTGGCTCATATGCTTTTGCTTGAATCATCTCTTTACATTACCATCTCATCCTGGTTCCCCAAGCACTCAAGGCCTTGCTCAAGGCTTGGTGCACAAGAGATATCCTAGAAGTAACTGTGGAACAAAGTGATTGAGATTGCCATGTACATCCAAGCAGGCTGTGCACTGACTACCCACTTTTAGGGGTGCCATTAATACAGACTACTACAGACCTTGAAAATATGAGAGGCACTTGTGTCGCATAAGTGATGGACCAACCATATGTGCTCCCAGCACAAACTGCTCCATAGCCCAGACCTTTGGTAAATGAGCCTTTGGCATCTCTCCTGCTTTTATGTACACATGCTCTCCAGGGGCCCTGGGAGTCAAAGTATTGCTGCTCATGCAAGCCTTTACCACTCCTAGAGAATTCCATCTATGATGGGACACATGGATAGTTTCCAAGGGAATTCTTTTTGTACATCTGCAATAATTTAGGGGCACCTAAATTTTAGGGTGGCTCAGTTAAGTGTCTGACTCTTGATTTTGGCTCAGGTCATGATCTCAGGGTTGTGAGATCAAGCTCCACCCAGTGTGGAGCCTGCTTAAGACTCTCTCTCTCCTTCTGCTGTTCTCCATGACATGCACCCCCACACACTAAAAAAAAAAAAAAGAAAAGAAAGAAAATAAAAAAAGAAATCTGCAATCATTTAAAATCCGCCATGAATATTTTTCCCAAATCCTGCACTCCACAGGAAAACAGAAGCCTCGCCCCCAGAGAATGTGACCTATGACCATCCAAACTGGGAAGGTGGGCCCGGCACAGTCAGCTCATTAGGTATTTTTTTAAATTGGATGAGTTTCTCTCAACTTTTAATTACTGGCTCATGTATTTTTAAGGTATTGTGTGGACTAAATGAAACACAGCCCATGTTTCATTTAGTGGCTAAAGTGATGTATGATCTAGAGCAAGACTGTACCTTAGGAAAGAAACTACCACAGGGATGAGGTGGTCGTTAAAGTCATATGTGGAAGCCCTAATCCCCAGTGTGTATTTGGAGAAAGAGCCTCTAAGGAGGTAATTAAGGAAAAATGAGGTTATAAGTATGGGGCCCTAATATGATAGGACTGGTGTCCTTATAAGAAGAGGAAAAGGTATTAGATCTCTCTCTCCTGCTCTCTGTATGCACAGAAGAAAAGCCACACATGCAGAGGAAAAGCCATTGGCAAGCCTGCAGAAGAGATCAATTCTGCTGGCACCTTGTTCTCTGACTTCCAGCCTTCAGAATTGTGAGAAAAGAATATAAAGTCATCGGTTTAGAACCCCAGTCAGTGGTATCCTATTGTGGCAGATCTAGCTGCCTGATGTCATAGTTTTAACTTATACATCTGAATTATTTTATGTATGAGTATATAAGTTATATACATAACTTAAATGTAAGTTATAAGGAAATCAATTTTTACAAATCACATATTGAATGGCTTAGAGATGAAGAACCTATATTAATAGTCCATTTATAAAGCAACTCATCTTTTAAATTATAGTCTGACATACTGGGCTTGCAGAGCATGGGTGCTGGCATTCTTTCTGGTGGTTCAGGCAGTTTTGCCCACAGAAGGACCCTGGTTGTGAGAATAATGAGGCCCAAGGCTTGAGGGTTGTAATTCTACTGACTGGTTCTATTTCTCACCTAATCCATCTTTTGAAAATTTTCCCTATTTTCTCTATATAAGTCTATACCAATGGCCATTTAAATAAGAAGTATTATAGGTCTTCCTCCTAGAAGTATGCCTTCAACATATACAATATACAATCCTGCATATCTTTATATTTACCAACCCAGTCTTTAGCAGCAGGCAAAGGATTAGAAATGGAAATGGCAGAAATGCAGGATGAATGGGACAATTACTACTCCCTAACTTAGGACATCCCACACCATATTAAGCATGCTTGTTTGCCTTTCTGTCCCACCAACATAAGTTGTGATGGCAGAAACCACTCTACCTCCATCATTGTTATACTGTTGACGTCCCACACAGTGCTGGCATTTACTAAGTACTTGATAAATACATGCTGAGTAAACAAATTAAAGGCTGGATTGGTGGAGGATAAATCTGGAAGAAGCATGGCTTTAGGTGAAATGTTCAGGGACAGGAAAGGGATGGAAACACAGGCAGAGACAGGCCTCCTGAGGGAACTTAGGAGAAGAGCCTGCTTTGGATAGGAAGTCTAAGAAGACAGGCAAATTTAATTTCCCAGTGAAACTGTACAGCGGTACAGTGGATGTCATCCTCAGGGCACAGTGTCCCGAGCACTGCGTCAGGCTGGGCGCCCTCAGCAGCAGGGCCAGCTGGATGAGCAACACTGCCACACAGAGGGAAGCCAGAGAGTGACCAGCGGGCCAAGCGAGGTCACCCACTGGAAGATAGGAAGTCAGTAACCAAGGACACGCTTGGGGACATGCCTTCCATTTCAGGGTACCTGACTAAATCAGACCAATAAGGTGAGCATATAGGAGGCAATCAGAATCTTGTAGTCATAGAGGACTTATATCATTTCATGTAACTTTCCACTTGAAGACTGAATGCTCAGACTTGCATTCTGGTCTGGAGATAACATTTGATCAAAATGATACATAAAATCATAAGAACGAATGAGTTCTCCAGGGAGAAAACCAAATGGCAGGAAAACAAAATAAAATATTGCACCAAAAGTCTGAACAATGCAGCATCCTTATAATTGGGGGTAAGGAGAAGCAGGAGGAGCTATGAATGCCAAAGATAAGGAGCCGGACGAAGGACCTAGAAAAGCTGGTGAGCAGGTCCAAGAGAAGGCAGAGACGGAGGGAAGATCAGGATGGGGCAGGTCCATGGAGAGCCATGTGACCCAGGGCGGAGGAGCAGAGATGCGAAGGCAGTGCACTGAGTTCTAAGTGCTCTCGCCCTTTCACTGAACTAGCACTCCTGAGGCCCTGCTGGTTCTCAGGCATGCTTCTCGCTACTTGGGGGATGAGAACAAAGGCCAACCCTTGTGGAATGTGCATTCTGGTAAGAGATTAAGACGGGACACTTACTAGAACGAGTGTGTCAGAAACGAAACGAGTCTGGCTGGGGGCCCTGGTATCGAAAACAAGGAGCGAACAACAGGACATCCTTGGTCGTAGAGAACCTCCTTGCCTTCATCATGTCACTGGGGGTAGCATCTCTCCAGAAATGAACTAAAAGATTATAGAGCTCTGCTAATGATCCTTTTCCAACCTGGGAGCAGAATTTACTGCTCACTGGCCTGTGCTTCCACAACACTTCTACCTACGTCCTCCCGCTGGGCATTCCACACATCACATCCCTGCCACTCACTCGCGCCCGGCCTCTGCTGAGCAAAGCTTGAGCTTGTGAATGGCAAGAATGTGTGTCTTAACTCATTTAGTTTTCTCAGCATCAGGCACAATGCTGGTACATACTAGATGCTCGGTGTTTTCTGAATGCAACAGCAGAAATTAAATCTCAATTTTTAAAAGGAGGGATTATATACTTTGGTACAAAAATGAGATATGAGGATCCTAAAGGTGGAAAGGAATCACACTGCAACCTTTCCAGCAGCTGCTTGTTGTCTAGAGACGAACAGCAGCATACAGAGGAATGGTGCCTGGTGACTCCAAAACAGTAGTCGAAGTATGCAGGATGTTTCCACAATGATGAGAAGTGTATTTTTTTTAATGAATCCCTGAGTATTCTTTCAGGCTGGACTGATATTCAAAATATATACTGACCAGCAGTCAAAACAGAAGCTGGTGGGGGAATAACAGCTCGGTACCCATCTGTCAGGTACAGACTTAAGAGGTAGACATGATCCAACTAATCTTCATGCCAGTGCAGGGTTCAGTTAACTAGAAATCCTGGATTTTTATCAAGAACACGCTTACTGTCATGATTTTTTGAATACTATAACTAAAATGAACAAAGACATGAAAGGCTCAGAACATTGCCTACCCATTTTTGTACTTCTTTATGATAGTAACATCTTTGCATGATTTTTTTCTGAGGCTATTTTCTCATTTCAGAAGTTTCCCTACATAGGCTAAAAAAGTGAATCCATGTTAACTTTCTGAAATGACCTGGTAACTAAAGGTCAACTCCTGCATATGGTCTCATACATAAGTTATTCTGATGAAGGTGCTTCCCAGAGTCTTAAGGAGTAGAAAGGGAGAAGTTTGAATTCTGAAGCACATTTGTGCTGGAAACCTTCCCACTGGAGAGCAAACTTCGGTATAATCAACCCTGTCTGCATTAACATAGTCACAGAGTGACATCCTGATGGGGAAATAAATTAGAATGTGCTACAGTCTGTTGAGGGAAGTGAAGGGAGCAGCACAGTGTAGGGCCTGCCATACCAAGTGGGATACAGCCCCTAAATCCATTCTCAGTAAATGGAGCAAACAACCAACAAACCCCATGGGGCCAAATGAGTGGGTCACCAGTACTGGCTTCCTGCCTTTCCAGCTCTGACACGGACTCCTAAGTCCACATTGGGGACCAAATGGAATACCAGCTATTTTTTTGGGAGTTTCACTAGGAGCTTATGCACCTCTGGGTTTACTGTCTGAATCTTGCTTGCTAGGAAAATCACAAAACCATGACAGCCTTCAGACTTCCCAGATGGTCATTCAGGTGTATAGGCAGGGTGAACCAGAAAATTCTCAGCTCGTGTTTTCCTACTCAATGGAACCATGTAAAATAATAGCCTTTGGGATTCCACCTGAAAATGCTACACTAACCAAACATTCCCGGGCAAACAGCAACAGACAGTGACAATGAGCAATCGTGTTTCTTACAGCCCCTGTAACTTGCCTTACCAAAGACACAGCTACACTAGGCTCTGTCGGTAGGAACTGACTTTGCGCAAAAGGATATTCACAGAGATCATGAAAGATGAGAGGGTACAGGTGGAATAGTTAGCTGAAAGAACAAAGAGTCATAGGTGGGGCTATTGCTAAGAGCTTGCTGATTAGAACATACAAGGTCAGGTGCCTGGGTGGCTCAGTGGTTGAGCCTCTGCCTTTGGCTCAGGTCGGGATCCTGGGATTGAGTCCTGTATCAGGGTTTCCCACAGGGAGCCTGCTTCTCCCTCTGCCTCTGTGTGTATGTGTCTCATAAATAAAGAAAAAAGTCTTAAAAATTCAATTGGTTTTTACACCTCAGATACAAGGGTTGTGTAAAAGCAGGGAGTCTGGATCACTGGATTTGGTAATGGTCTTCTGAGTTGCCCAGTGACCTTTTACTTTAACAGATGCTTTATACCTGATTTTCTTAAGGCTCGATTTAATGTTCACAAGCACACTGTAAAGATCTACAATTTTAATTACCTGCTATAATTGCCTTCCATAAGAGCCAAAAGAACATCATTTACAGTGATCAGCAATAAAACATTATGACGAAGTTGTAAAGGAAGAACGGAACCATTATCAGAAGGTGACCAGTTGTTAGGCTGCAAACAGAAAAGCAGTGACCAGATTAAGAACTTTCAACATGAGTTTAAAAGCCAAAAATGATCTGCAATATAAATAATCTCAACAAATAAAACGATGAAAATCTCTTTGGGAGCAGACAGACTGGGGTTGAAAGTAAAGCATGTAATTAACTGTGTAGCCTTATACAAGCTATTTATTCCCTTCGTTTGCTTCCTCATTTGTAAAATAGGTATAATACTGACCCCATAGGGCTTTTTAAAAATGAGGGCTGAGATTATGTATAATAGTTACACAGAGAGACACTCAGTAAATGACAACTGCTTCTCCTATCACAGGGCCCTGCATTTTCATGTCCCCTCTAAGTTCTGATGTTGAAATCCTAACCCCTGATGTGGAGACAGGAGGTAATGGCATCAGGAGGTGGGGCCTTTGGTGTATAATCAGGTCATTAGGATGGAGCCTGCGAAGGAGATCAGGGCCCCTATAAGAAGAGCCCTTCCTGCCGTGTGAGGAGGTGTTGAGAAGTCTACAGCCCAGAAGAGGGTTCTTACTGGAACGTGACCACATGGGCACTCCTCAGCCTTTGGAACTGTGAGAAGGAAATGTCTGTTGTCTGTGGCATTTTGCTGCAGTGGCCCAAACTACAATCACCACTATCACATGCTTTCATCACACATTAGGCTAGATCATGACTTCCCAACCTTACCTGACTGCTCAAAATCAACATTAGGATCCTGAGTATCAGGCCTGCCCTCCAGAACACCGGCTATTACTAAAGGTCTCATCACAGCCACCACATGTACCTCTGTCGATTGCAAAAGGGTGCCAGCCTCTGAGCTGTCTGCGCATATACAATATGCTGACTTTACTGAGACTGAATGTTTATTGGGAATGGTTCTGGCATCAAAAGATTACTATTACAAAAGATTACTATATTACTAAAGAGGTTGGTTGCACTTCCCACATTCCCTCCAAATCAGAAAATCATCTATTCTCATTTTTCTGAAGGATGAACTACAAAGACTTGCCCAGGAAGTCAGACAATGTGGAGCTTGCAAACCTCAGAAGTTCTGAAGGAAGACATGGAATAGGTGTTTCATCAGAACACTGAGCCCATTCACAAGAGGAAAGAGGACATCAGGAAGAACAGTGTGTGATTATCTCATCCAAAATGGAGTAAAAGCTCACACACCAGGGAACTAACCACGGTCGTCATCTGTATCCAGCTACTGAGTAAACATAGTTTTTCACAGAAAACTCTATTTACAACTAACAACTGGTTATGTGGCCTCTTCTCAGCTCATAACCATGAGATGGCTAGGATTTCCGCAGACGAGATGGGTGATGGATGTATGTTAGAGCTGATAAAATGATTGCAAGGAAAATCAATTTTCTATCCCCCTTGTTAGTGCCCTATAAAAATTGCTTATCTTTTCATATCAATTATAGCGATAGGGAAAGCAGACAAAGCACTTCCATGAATGTGGCATCTGAAGGGATCCGGGCTGGTAAGGTACTTACTGTAGGAGTGAGTCACAGTGTGGAGTCCCTTCCAATACATGACAAGTTTTGAAATGTTATGCTTAATTATTAAGAGCCTGCAATGGCAGCCCGCCTGAATGCGGGCATGTGGCTATTTGTTGGTTAAGATGAAGAAATGAGATCCCACAGTCAGGAGGAGAGGTGGTTTTGAAAAATAGTAAAGATGGGCTTTTGATGGAGTTTTAAGATCTGATTAGGTAAGTCACTAACAGATGACAATTTGTGCCCTTAAGGAATCATCTCATATTGGGAGAAACAAATGAATACTGATGCTTTGTCTACTGAATCCACCTGGCCCACTGCTCCCCGCTGTGGCTTACTCCCAGTGCAGAATCTGCTGCAGCAGGTCCCCAGTAATGGCTGGGAAGATGAGGACGGCTGTGCATGTCACCGGGGCAGACCATGTCTTACTGTATATCGTGCATGACAGGTGACAACATATGTGCTGTTATGGATCGGAAGTTACCACCGGTGCTGTTCTGTCAGTGCTATTTCCAACCCCCCAACACCCTTCTGCAAACCTGTGCTCAGGGAGGTGGAGTCTCATCACAGCCACCACATGTACCTCTGTAGGTTGCAAAAGGGTGCCAGCCTCTGAGCTGTCTGCGCATATACAATATGCTGACTTTACTGAGACTGAATGTTTATTGGGAATGGTTCTGGCATCAAAACAGCCTCTCTTTTAATTTTTTACTTTATTTTATTTTTTTAAGGGGCATCCGAGTAGCTCAGTCAGTTAAACAGCCTCCCTTTTTAAAACAAAACCAAGCTCCTCTGAGGTTTGAGTGCGGAAAAGCTCTTAACCAAATCTTCCATACAATGAGAGGGCTACTTCCCCTGAGCTTGGCCTTCTCCTCCTGCTTCCCTCACTTGGACTCTGACACCAAAGCACACCCTGCATCCAAAATACATGCTGTTCCCTTTTTACAGGAAAACCTAGGGGGGTTGGGGCTCAAATAAACCCTGTCTTGAATCTGTAACTCCACATTCACTATTTTTGTAATTCTGGTGGATCCCTAACTTCTTGGGGCCTTGGTACCTGCAGCTTTGAAATGCTCTTGATCACTGACTCAGGTGGTTATGGAATTTTAACATGGAAAATGTGAACCACTGATCTAGAGCTCAAGGCTCATCATGGCCCTACTTCTGTCTTTCCCTTGGGGAAATCACTGAACAGCACATTTATTTATAAATTATCATCAAATCTGCATATAGCTTGGAATAGTTTCTGCTCCTACATCACCTAGAAGAATTTTGCAAAACCCTGTGTTGTTCCACAGTTGACGTTAACAATCTTAACACCTCATGTTTTCCAAGACCAATTTGAAGGTCTACAGAGAACAGAATTTCTCATGTATTTTAATATTTGACTGTGCTGGTATATTTTAATAAAATAGAAGTCTGTGGCACTCTTTTATGTGTCCAAAGGAATCTAGATATTTTGATATCAAATCGAAGATTTGATACACATCACCTAGCACTGAGAAAAATACATGACCTAACTCTTAATGTTTAGTGCCCAGAAATCTGACCTCATTCCTTTTTCTTCTTGAACCTGTATTTTTGTTCTACACTTCCCACAGAATTTTATTCTAATTTACTACAGTTAATGATTTGAAGTATTTTATTGATCACCCTATCATAGCCTCTGATAAAATATGCATATAAATTAAAATTTCCCAGCAACCATATGGCTCTGGAGTTGAAAAGAAAAGTTATCTTGGATTGAGTTACTGTTACAATTTTTATTTGTACTCAATTAATCAAAACACATGTATAACCTAATTTTGATGAATATTACATATAAAAGAAAAAAAATCCTTGAAAATATATCTCTCTGTGAAATGGATAGAGGTTTACCCTGATTCTAATCCTACTTCTTTTTTGTAAATACAACTCCTATGAAACTATGTTCATGTAGAAAAACAGGTGCCGATGGAAGGAATTTTATTCAAGGATTTCTCTCAATTCTTTTAGCCCCTTCTGAGTTCCACATGTAATTTATTAGTTAGGATAGATTACTTCTTGTTCCAATAACAAACAAAGCCTGGAGTCTCAGCGCTTAGCACACAGAGGTTTATTCCTTACTCTATAAAGCCCCATTCCATCAGGATGACTCTCCAGGGCTGATTCAGAGATCTGGGCAGCTTCCAGCCTGTGGCTCCATCATCTCCCAAAGTGGCCTGGCCATGGGGGGAGAGTGTGAAGGTGACTTGCTGTCTCTTAAGTCCCTGGCCTGGAAAAGACCTGAAAATGTCTTCCTGTCTTACAAGTAGATGCTGTACTGTATTAGCAATCTTCAAAAATTATTTGTAATAAGATGTCAACTGACAATGTGTTTGGGTCCTGCCTCATTTTGTAGACAGCAAGAAACTGAAAACATCTAATTTGTAAAATGATTTATTTCCCAGTTATTAGAGTACTTCACTTGCACAATTCTGACACTGACAGAATTCTCCCTTTGTTTGGTGCCTGGACATTTATTCCCTCACATAAATGCTTGTATTAAAGATTCAAGATGTGTGTGTGACTTGTACCCTGTAAGAGAAGCAATCGGGGAAGAGAGCCCCTGGAACTCAGGCACACACACACAGACCTGGTTTTAGGAAGACAATATGACAGCACCTGGAAATAGATTGTCCAAAGATTAGATGTGCCTGCTTGCCCCCTCAGAAATCTGCATGCCCCCTAAGAGGTCTGCATTATCCAGTGTGAAGATGGCTGCTTTGGGAGCCTGGGGATACTGGGCTATCCCAAATTCACTCAAAAGTTGAGGGCAAATTACAAGTCACGGTTTAACCTGATTCCCTAAGATCTACCAAGGAAGAGATTAGGCTCAAATCAGCCACAAAGGGGAAAAGCAGCCTAGGAAAAGAAGATGGGCGAGAGCAGGGGTAGGGAACAGGAATAACATAGTTTTGTCTTGTGGGCTGGGGAGAGAATTATGGCCTTATTATTGTCTTTATCATTTTTGTTCTTTTCTTTTTTTAAAGCTGAAGTCTGGTTGCAAATCACCAGTTGTACTTGATTCTAAGCCTATTGCTAACCCATATAAACATATATCTGAGGTTCAGAAACGAAATATTAGAATTGGCATTTTTATCTGTTTTTAAATCAGAGAGCTAAGAAGAAAACCGATCTTTAATAATAATGCCATTTATTATGCATATCAGGTCTCCCAGTGGGATGGCCCCTTGTCATACACTGTAATGCACGTTACCTCAAGGGAAGAGCTAAAAATGTTCACTTTCAAGAAGGTGGACAGGATGCCTTTGTGTATCTGTCTTCTCTCAGAACTCGCCAATGAGTAGGTGTACTTGTGTATACTGGACCCTTGAACAACATGGGGGTTTGGGTTGCTGACACCCCACACAGTCGAAAATCTGTGGATAACTTCTCCAAAACTTTACTACTAATAGCCTACTGTTGCCAATTACATAATGGTCAACTAATATATGTTTTGTATGTTTTATATATGTATGTGTGTATACATACACACACACACACACACACATATATATATATATATATATATATAATGCTGTAGTCTTACAATGAAGTAAGCCAAAGAAGAAAATGTTATTAAGAAAATCATTGGAGGGGGATCCCTGGGTGGCTCAGTGGTTTAGTGCCTGCCTTTGGCCCAGGACATGATTCTGGAGTCCTGGGATTGAGTCCCACATCAGGCTCCCTGCATGCAGCCTGCTTCTCTCTCTGCCTGTGTCTCTGCCTCTCGCTCTCTCTGCGTCTCTCATGAATAAATAAATAAAATCTTTAAAAAAAAGAAAAGAAAATCACTGGGAAGAGAAAATACATTTGTAGAACTATACCATATTTGTAGAACTATGCCATATTTATTGGAAAAAATGTGTGTATGAGTTGACTTGTGCAGTTCAAACCTGTGTTCCTCAAGGGACAAATATATTTGGTTTTAACTAAACTAATTCACAGAACAGATAGTTGGATATAAGTGCCCCTGGGAAGAAGCACAGACCTGAGTTACTCTGAGCACAAATGAAGATAACAAATGGCAGCACCAGGGCTTATGTCATGTGCGGGCTCCTCCTCAGCAACAATGCCAGATAAATAGTTCTCCTCAAACAGGTATCACAAAAATTAATCCAAAAACTAAACATCATTAGGAAGACCACAGAAAATATGGATTTCTACTCACAAAGTGTCTATTGTGCCATAAGACATCAACTAAAAATAGAATGTATCTGGAAATTAATTAAGGGGAACCTCACTAAAGTGGGCTCAGGAGGCTAGAAGGGGAGGGTGGGAAGGGGGAGCTTACCACTTGACATCAATGACAGGAGGAACTGTCAATTATAGAGCCAAGAGAAGAATGGTCAATAAGAAAGAACTACAGAGCCCAACAGGGAGAGATGTGCAATGTATCTCCTGCAAGAAGTCAACCACCCTGTGCCTGGGTGGCTCAGTTGGTTGAGCATCTGACTCTTGGTTTTAGCTCAGGTTGTGATCTCAGGGTCATGACATAGAGCCCCAAGTCACACTCTTTGCCTGTGGAGAGTCTGCTTGGAATACTGTCTCTCCCTCTCCCTCTCCCTCTCCCTCTCCCTCTGTCCCGCCCTCATTTACTCTCTCTCCTAAATAATCTTTAAACAATGAAACAAAACAAAAAAGAAATCAACCATCCCTGCAACTCAGCCAATCAGGAATGGTCACCACTATGAACTCTTGCTTTTCTCCCATAAACTTTTGTTTACACTCTGATGCAATTTCCTCCATATTCTCCAAAAATAATGTTCTTCTTTTGTTTCTTGGACTTGCCTACGGTTTTGCCATAGTTTGCCTGTCCTGAATTGCAATTCTCTGTTATTCCTGAATAAGCCCACTTCTGCTGGTAAAATAACTTATTTTTTTGAGATTAATAAGATGGTCATGATTAGCAAGATACTTAAGATACCATTTATTTCACCTTTACCTCTTTTGTACGAAACATTGTGCTTAGAATTTATAAACAACTGAGCATGCATATGTTAGGGGTGAATGCTCAAGACTTATTTACTGATGGAGGGCCTACAGAATTGCTTTAGAGATCATAGCCTATGCTCAATTCTGCTCATGATCAGCTCCAGGATGCCAGGACTGGAGCATGTCTTATGCTTCATTACACACCCCACTTAGAAGGTTCAATGCATCCCAAATGATTAACTCATTTCTCTACCGTAAAGTACACTTCCTGTTTATGTTTTTGAAAATTCTGACAGTAAAGTTCCATGTAATGTATAAAGCTAAATTGATTATTTGTGCTATGGACACTGTCTCTAGATAGGTTTCCAGTAATATTTCAAATTGTTCCTATTGCTTTGGGAATCCAACTCATGTCACTTGAAAGGCATCTGCCTTGCCCCTTTCTCCCTGAAATATTTAAGGCACAAAGAAAATAAGAGAGAATTTTATCTGGGCACACAAAAACCATGTTTTACAGGGTGGTTCTCTCAGAGGATGGTTCCTGAACATTATTCTCAGGAATCCACTTTCAACTACTAAACATATATGAGGTCTGCAGTTAAATTAGCATTATAGAGGACAAAAGAATGTTAAGTGGTCTTCAATATGAAAAGCAAGGGTTTGTCAGCCTGAGGGAGGATCAACTGAAATGATATCCTATCTGCTGATGTTGTTTGAAGAGGAGGCATTAAAATGAAAGGTGAAACACAGGAAGGAGACAGGTACCGCTTTCTTTTCAATACTCCTCCCCACCAGAGGCTCTCATTACACTGTACATCTTGCACATTGGGTCAGAACTGGTGATGTGTCAAGGTGTGCATAGTGGCATTTACACAGTGACAGACTAATCATCATCAGAATTCCTCTCATCTCCTGACTGTACTCTTTTTTTCTGATTTTAAGAAGAAACAGTTATTCACATATTAATTCAGTTCAGAAGATCTGATTCACAAAAGTTAACTCAATGTAAAATCTTCAAAGTGAAAACCAAAAGCAGGTTGACAGGTTTATAAAGCTTGCCTGGGTCTGACCTCAGAATAGAAACGTCTACTCTCCGGTGAGTTCAGCCCATTCTTTTTCTAGCACGCACCTGAGCTGCAGGAGCCAGCTATGAAAAATTCATGCAGGACGTTTCAACAGTCCCACCTATGTCCTTAACATCTGCTGGCTTCACGTCACATTAAAACTTCAAAGTGAATCTACCCTGAGATGGCAGCAAGCTTTCACTGGGGAGCAGGAGAATGGATAGTTTGGAGATGGCCTCTCCTTCTGGACAGGAAATATCTGTGCAGAACATGCTGCAATTTATCTTCTTAGCCACACAAAAGGGGAAGAAATGTAAAGAGATAATAATGCCATCAACTAAACATGCAGAGAACAGCAGGTGGCACAGGGAAGGGGCTGCATTTCCCTTGTAATTGTCAAGCTTTCTTAAACATTTATTTATTTTTATCTGAATCCTCTCTATCTTTTGCTTTCCATAAGCTTGAAGTGTAGTCAAAACCTTGAGCAACTGAGAAGGTGGTGAGGTTCTGAACTCTCAGGTCCACTGTTGTTTGGGAAGATACACGATTTCCTCCTGTTAGCTGGGTGTTAGGGCATCACTCACATAGATGCTTTTTTTTTTTTTTTCCACATAGATGCTTTGAGACAAGGCTGGCCCCTGGGAGCTACTCACTTGGACTGCTGTCCTGCAGGAGGAGCAGCTTTATTATTATGACAGGAAACAAGAGGTGGGGCTCCCTGGTGCTCTCTAATTTTAAATTAATTATGGTATGATCTACTAGGAGTTTAATTTCCAGTACCTTATCACCTCAATCATATTCACTAAAGTTCCTTGATGCTGAGGAAAAATTTATCTTTGTTAAATGATAATTGGCTATAATATCTTTTGATTCTTCAGAAATACTGGCTGGCAAGTTTTTCAGAAATTTCATCAATCTTGTTTGGTGTTTTTAACAAAGCCTACCTCAGAAAAACAAACAAACAAACAAACAAACAAACAAACAAACAAACAAACAAACAACAAGTTCTCTAAGTCTGCAGCATACCCTATATCCTACTACCAGCATGAACAGGTCCTGAGGATACCTAATCTCACGGTAAACTTAGAGGTGTTGTACCTCTGCTCCTCCCCAGCCCCACCTAGTACTGGTGGTGGTCCTGAGTACAGGTACTGTTGCTGATAGCATTTGATGCAGTCCAGAAAGGAACAATCCTTACACATACAATTCTGGCAGCTTCTGCAGATTTATCAATATTTCTGATCTTTAGAGGTTTCAAAATAGAATTTTTAGTGAGAAAATGCATAATTGAGTACCATTTAACTTTTAGCTAAATCCAATATGTCAACAGAATATTATCCTGAAAAATCAAAATAAGGTGGTTTCCTCAACCTTCTGACTCTTCACATGTTAGTTGGTCCCAATAAAAAGCAAAGAATATATAAGGAAACAGTATGCAGGTTTTCTCCCAAGATTTAAAATAAGTCCATGCATATCATCAATCTTTCTATATCTCACCTTCTAAACATTTTACCTGGTGCCAGTGAAAAGATAAATATATACAAGGGAACAAAATGCAAGACAGTTAATTATAATATTTATAAGCTGTTTCCAATATACTTCTTGGTTGGAGTAGAATCTGAAGTTATTGAAAAAGAATTTACATATTCCAATTATCTAAAGCCAGGGTACTGCATTAGGATGGCAACTTGCAAATTCACTGTATTAGTTTTATTTCCTACTGGCCTTTCTAGAAGAGGCATGTAGGAAAGCACAGGTACAGATGATTTCACAACTCTGTGATGTTAGCATCATGTTAACCAGGCTACTTGAGGAATTTTTTCCCCATCTTCCAACAGGCTCAGACCAATTTCCTTGCTTCTGACCTAGAATTCTACCAATATGATCAATTATTATCCTGGTATGTATATCACAATTGAGTGCTAAATTAATTTCCTAAACAATAAATGGCTCTAACTGTAAAACTCAGAAATCACTAAAATAATCAATTTGATAACATAATTTCCATCCTTTTTGATCAATATTGAAAAAAGTCTTGATAAGTCACATTTATTTCTATTATGATTCTTGATTCAGAGGGTCCTTTAAATGGCAGCACATCATGGCCTGTAGTTTGTGAACCCCACACCCAGTCAATGCACCTAACTCTATGGTGACAGCCCAATCCGCACCCTCTCTGTGGTCTGGAGGTCAGGATTCAACTTCTAGGAATGGAGATGCTGACAGAAGGATGATGGCCACCCAGGAGCACTTACCAGGGAGGTGACAGGCATGTGAAAGCATTCAATGAATCCCGGGGTCTCCTGCCCCATGTTTGCTACGGACATTCACCTAGTCAGTCCTGCTTGGCTTCACGCAACTATCCCTCAGGGAGTATGAGGAGCAGCCACTAGGATCCTATCCGAAGTACCACATGAAACTTTTCAAACCACTTGAGGGGAAAGCCATTCCTTTGAGGTGCTTCTTAAAAAGATGACATCTACTATGAGACAGATAAACTCATTTAATTCCCCCTTGTTTTATGTGATCATCAAATTTTGAAATTTACAACCATTTCCCAGCTGTGTGTTCTCAGGCACAGAGTCACAGCATTTCATCCCATGAAACATCACTCTGCCAACAGCTGGTGACCTGCCCTGTGAAGTGCTTGCTTTCATCTCTTTTAGCTCAGAGTTTTTGTTTCTGGCCACTTCCCCCTTCTCCAGCAATCAACTCTGGTAGAATTTTTAGAGCCTTCTTTCAAAGTCCAAATGTTTAAACTAAGTTTCCTCAAACTAAAATTTCCTTAAATAAACTGAAAGTGTAACTGTAATTGGTGTGTATTCTCATCATGATTCAGTTAAGTCAGGTAGAAAAAATGGTCAGTAGATTATAATTAAGAAATACTGCTAATTTGGGGTACCTGGGTGGTACATTCCTTTAAGCAACTGACTCTTGATTTAGGCTCAGGTCATGATATCAGGGTCATGAGATCAGGCCCTGTGTCAGGCTCTGCACTGGGTGTGGAGCCTGCTTAAGATTCCCTGTTTCCTTCTCCCTCTCCCACTACCCCCACCTGCACTCTCTCTCTCTCTCTCTCTCAAAAAAAAAAAAAAATACTGCTAATTTTAACACAATATATATATTTTCTCAAAGATTTTTATTTTTAAATTAAACATAACCTGTGTTTAGTTTCAAAGTTCACAGATAAAATTCCTTATGAATCAAGGTTTTTTGTTGTTAAAAACAATATGCAATAGCAGTGTGTAAAAGCAAAAATAATTTTTTAAATCCCCCAAACTAACAAGATCTTGCAGTAGGAATTATCTGTTGTGCCCACATTTTCTGCATAGCACTTCAAAGAAAACAACTATTGACACTGGATCAATATTAAACCATAGCCACTATCTTAGAGATTTATTGCAAAATGCCCCATGAGACATATATCAATTAAATCAAGATTTTATTGCTTTCAGAATTATCATTTGTAATTTCAAAACTCACTCGCGATGCTCAAGTGAATGAGTGGGCTGGTCTTGTTCTCTCCATTTCGCTCATTGACGGCCTGTGCATAGTAAGCCCCAGTGTCCCCCGCTGTCGTAGCAAGGATCACCAGTTGATTTTCCAGTGTGATGGCTCTGTGTCAGACAAGAGACAGTGTCAAAGGCACTCCATAGGACTTCTGGTTTGTAAGGCAAATTAATTTATTAAGCCAAGAAAGAAATGTCCAGGGTTTATAAAAAGATCTGGAAGGACAAAAGCGAACGTATGGGTGGACCTCAGAAAGATGGCGGTGGCTAAGCCTTCTCTGGCCCCGTTCACACTCCTGTGGGGAGCCTCTGAGCCCTCTGACCCTTTGTTGTTGTGAGGAAGACAACATTTTGGAACATATGTATCCAAGGTTTGTTAAAACACAAAGCTTCCTCTGGGACTTTGTAACAAGTTAGGAGACATTCCAGAAGAGCTAGTCTTTTGCTTTCAAGCAGGGCTGTGTGATCACACAAGGGTCACAAACCTCTCAGGTGGAGGACTGCACTACCCCAAACCTGGAATGGGAGCAATTTCTTCTACCTCCTAAGGTGCCTCATTAGAGCCTCTATACCTCTATTTCTCGACTAGTGGGTAGAAGAAAAGTTGCCAGTGGGCATGGTGTTGACCCCTTCGATTTGATTTTCCATCTGGGCCACCTCCTCACATTCCGGAGGTGCA
Source organism: Vulpes vulpes (assembly GCF_048418805.1). Classification (NCBI taxonomy): domain Eukaryota; kingdom Metazoa; phylum Chordata; class Mammalia; order Carnivora; family Canidae; genus Vulpes; species Vulpes vulpes. The sequence continues at coordinate 88,278,194 of NC_132782.1, forward strand.
GTCTAGTCCATCATCACTGAGACCTTCTCGTATACCCTAATTCTACTGCAGAAAGGAATCTTGGAGACACATTTGACCCACTACCTTCTCTTTAGAAATGAGAAAACTGAGGTTCAGACAGGTCATTTGTTCAAGGTAACACAGCAAGGTAACAATACCGGAGGGAGGACCTGCCTTCCCACATGTGGACTGCTGCTCTGCCAGGCAGATCACACAGAGACTCACCAGATGACTTATTTAAAAGAAGAGGAGGAAAAAATAACAAAGATACAACTTCCATAAACCTAAGCAGCTTTTAATGAAAATATGTGTCCTATTGTCTTTTGCTCTTGCTAAAATTTGCATAATTTGTTAAAAGAAAACAAAACGATACAAAGGGCGGTCTGGGCATTGCAGATAAAATACATTCTGAGCACCCAAGTGCCATGTAGGCCCTGCTTATTCAAACGCCAGAAGTACCTGGGATCCACACTGAATTGCTTTGCTACCCACAGGCTGTTACTTTACAGGGAATACGTTTCTTTGTTCATTTTAAATCCTAGATAGTCATAGCCCTTCCAAATTCAGATAAGATCTCTGTTCTGGTAACATAAAAAACATGCAAACTGTGTGACCTGTAATGGGGAATCTTACTATGATAATCATCTTTTTCTTCCTGATACCTTCTGGAAAGCTTCTTCAGACATTCACGACTTTTATGCATTATATGAGATTATTTTACAAAGTTACTGCTTATTCAGGGTTCCCATAGGATATACTGCAGTTTGAGGTCTCTTACTAACTTATCTCCTCCCACTTAAGATAATTTCCCTATTAACAAGTTTTCAATTTTTAGTCCCATAAAAATACCTCAAAGAAGTTTTACTATAATTATTTATGACTCTTTTATAGATTCCTTTATAGAACTGTAGAAATGGTTCCATTTTATTTTAGTATATGTTACTCTGGCACCTAAAATTAAATATGAATATTTATTACACACGAAGTTATACATTTAATAGTACAATTTAAAAAACTGAGTATGTCATAACTTTTTTCCCTAACATCTGATTTTCGCCATCATAATTTCAAATATGCCTATTATTTCTCAGAATTATTCTCCAAAAATGCCTATTAATTCTCTGTATTATTTATGACATTGTCTCAAGGGTACTGAAAATATAAAGTACATAAGGAATAAAAATATTAAAGTTTACATCCATTATAATTTGTATCTTTAAGCTCATTTTTTTCTTCTAGGTTTTAATTTCTAGACCATCTTAAGTCACAATTTATAAAGAAAAACTTGTCTATGCCAAAACAGACAGCACAAAAATGCCAAAGCTTTCCAGAACATTAGATTAATGAGGATCAGTTCCCAGGAAGACTTTTTTCTTTCTTCCTATCCAGCTCTTTCTGAACAGAACACTTCCACAAAAGAAACCGAGTTTAAAATGAAAATTAAACCATCTAAGGACATTCATCTTAATTTCAGATAATTCAGATAATTGTTATAATGCTTAAGAGAAGAGCAATTTTTAAAGACACTGAAGTGGGTACCATGCATTGGTTCTCTGAGTCCTCCCTCACAAACTGAATCTGCTGTGTTCACACCTTGCCCACCACCACATACGTGAGGAAGCTGGCCTACTCCCAACACCAGGTTTGGATTTTGGTCATCAGAGGCCAGTACAGGTACCAGTGCCATCTAAGACATGAGGAATTGGCATGGGACCCAAGCTGCCCGGTTGGACAAAGGGGAGAAGCACGCCTGGGGGAGAGCCCTCACCCCTGCTGGAGGCCAGGCCGGAAATGTGCTGTCCCACATTTGGCGGCCGGCAGCCACCGTTGCAATGCTGAGGAAGGCAATGTGTAGGCAAAAGCCGGAAGAGAGAATTTTGAGAGTCAGAGCAAATTAGATAATAGCCTGAAGGTGATTATATGAAAGTAAGCTAAATGATCCTTTAACGTGACTCTTACATGTGGTCCAAAAAATATTATGTGGAAATGTTGGGATCCCTGGGTGGCTCGGCAGTTTAGCACCTGCCTTCGGCCCAGGGTGTGATCTTGAAGTCCAGGGATCGAGTCCCACATCGGGCTCCCTCCATGGAGCCTGCTTCTCCCTCTGCCTGTGTCTCTGCCTCTTTCTCTCTCTGTGTCTCTCATGAATAAATAAATAATTTTTTTTAAAAAGAGGAAATGTCAGGCTACTGAGGTGGGCGCTGACTTCTGACATCTATTCCATATCTTCATTTTATAGTAGTAATGTGATTTAAAGAATTAACCCTAACCAGTCTAAACCAATCATGGTAATCCCTTCCCTCTTGCCACGACTGACAAGAGGAAACCAGGCTTGAACCAGCTGGTCCATGGCAAGTATCTGGTGACTATCATTGCACTTAGGTAGCCACACCTAAGTGAGTCCCACCAGATGAAAGGGTAGGATTTTTATTCCTTGGTTGGGGATCAGGCTTTTTCTCCCTCTACCACATGTGAATAAGGAAGCATGCTGTCTGGGTGTTCATAGTGGCAATTGTATGGCCTGGAAGGAAACAGCCTTAACATGAAGTTGATGATGCTGGTGGCCGGAGAGAGAGAAAACAAAGTCCCTAGGTCCTTCATCTTGAGAACCTGAGTTAATGAACCAACCATCCTGCAGCCCATCCTATCTCTGGGCTTCCTGTTTCATGAGATGATGTACTTCACTCACGTTTAAACTTGTTTAAATAGGGGTTTCTGTTTCTGGAAGTCATATGAATCCTGATACAGATGGAAAACAGCATATGCAATAGCATCCATCTGGGGTTCAAAAAAAGAAGAGTGTGTCCTCAGTGCACAGAAAATAATCCTCTGTGTATATTTCTCTATATGTGTATATATAAGATGGTAACAGCAGTTAACTTTGAGTGGTAAGATTATAACTTGTTTTCTTTTGATCTCTGTATTTTAAAACATTTTTCCGCAATAAATCACTTTTGTTACAGAAGAACAACTTTCAAAATGAATGCAAGGGCATGTGTTCAATCTTTTGCCCAATGGATGCCTGGGTGGCTCAGCAGTTAAGCATGGATCAAGTCCCACATCAGGCTCCCTGCATGGAGCCTGCTTCTCTCTGCCTATGTCTCTGCCTCTCTCTCTGTGTATGTCTCTCATGAATAAATAAATAAAAATCTTTAAAAAAATATTGCCCACGATGCAGACTACTTGGCTTTTTTATTACATAATTCCAAAGTACTAATTTAAAACTTCACATTGACTTTACAGGAAAATTATAGCATTATGCCAGAGAGATTTTTCTTTTATTTTCACTTTGTTAAAATAAATGTATATATGGTTTTACATAAAATTATTTCCTTAGTCTTCCCCATCTTAATTCTACATTTCAAAATGAAACCTTCTAACTTCCAGTTCTGTGGGATAGTAGTAAAGAAAATAACACAGAGATTTAAAAGCTCAGTGCACTATGGCTACGATGGACCTGAGCTTGAAAAGCAGAGCTGGATTCATGAGAACACATGGAAGGGTTGCTTACTGCTGATGGTAAGCACATGGATGGTTCAGAAGATGACTCATTTGAAAGGGCACATTCCAGGTGCTTTCAGCTCTGCACTTGATTTTCTTGAGGCAGTTGGCAAAGTAAGAATTCTCTATTTTGGTAAAGTTAAAACCTCAGAGGAGCTCCCTGGGGTCTTTGACCATCAGCTCTGGTCAAGATCACCCATGAGGGGAAATGCCCCTGGGTGTCTAGATCCAAGGGCTTACACACTTGATGTATGGGGCCGGTGGGGGTGCAAGCAGTGGGCGTGTCTACAAGTGAGCTTCCTGCCACACCTGCCAATGTCCAGGGGATATCACATTCTCAATGCCACAAAGAACACTGACTTTCCAACCTGTGGCACTCACATATTAATTATGGAAGCACCAGCTTGGTGGTTGATGAAAACAGCCCTGCTTACACCTCTCCTCACAGCTGCCTGTGACCAGGAAAGAAGGTAAGGATAGATGTTCGTCCAGATTGCCACGGGAAGGGAACCAAATAATTGTACTTATTATTTAATCAGATGTGAGTCCCCAGGCCTAACTCAGAGTGGAAGGCATATAAGCCTGAACCATGTACACAATGCCCATGTCCCATGGAGCTTAGATTCAGTGTTTTTATAAACTATAAGCAGTAATACGAACACTTTATGGACTTTCCCTTAAGAATGGGAAGATGCAGAGACAGAGAGGGGTCATTTAAGCTTTCCACCAGCAGAGTTACCATCGTGGTCCATGTCTTGCCAAACATTTCAATTTAGTACATGCAGGGCCTCTTTTCTAAAGCATGCATAGTTAATTTCATTAGGGAAAGTATATGAGGAAATATAATTAAATTTATATAAATTCTTCAAACTAACATTCTATTCTACGTTAGCTGTCAACTCTAAATTAGAGATACAAGTGGGGATAAGTTATAGGATACGACTTCTAAGATGGTAATTCCCTTAAAACCATTTGGATCTGAAGCATATTTAATACACACATGTTCTGCCTTAGACACAGTTGCCCCCCAGCATTTAAGCACAGAGACTGATAAACAATATGTAACCAATATATGCATGTTAAATGAATAGAAAGAAGAAAACATGCACCTTTTATTCATATTCACATTTTTTCTCTGACTGCTCATTTTTGAGCTTGCAACTCCATCTTGGTGCCAATATGCAGGCAAGGAAAGGAGTAATCCAACCATTTAGTGAGTCTGCATGGAGCACCTGTAGGATGCGTGGCCCTGTCCAGGGAAGGTAACTGGGGAATACAGCTACTGAACACAGGGAGGTGGCTCAATGGGAAGAACACATCCAAAAGACAGAAAAAGAAAATGGTAGATCTCTGAAGTCTCAGATATATATTTTATAGAATTCCAAAGGAGTAGAGAAGCCAAAGAGGCAGCTGAAAATGTGGAGGTCTGACCACATCTATCTTCCTGGTAACAGCTGCTTAAAAAGTAAAATGCAGATGAGATGCCATACAGAAAGACAGGCAGGATCCCTACCCCAGAACACATGTTCTAGTTCAGGAATAGGAGGGCTGTTTCTGGAGGTGACATGGAATGAAGTACCATCCTCACCTCAGTTGAGCCTCCTCCCCACATGTTTCACCTTCCACCTGAAGCTCTGATTAAGGGCTCTTATCTGTACTGTCCCAAAGGACAATGCATCCAACTTTCCCCCAAACTGTGGGCCTGGACTGGGGCCTCCCAGACTGCTCACTAGGAGCACAGCACTGGGTGAGCATCAGGGTCAGCTGGCCTAGCTGTGGCAGAGAGGGAACTTCAGTGAGCCATAAAGAGAAGGAAAGAGGGACACCCTCCTGAGTGCACAGTATCTGTCTCTGAATAAAAGCAGAAGGGACACCAGGGCTCAGAGCTCATTCATCTTCTCCAAGACCAGCTCCTGGAAGCCTGAGGTAAAACATGGCCTGCCTTCAAATTAAAATCTTAAGTGGTCTACAGAGAAGACATCCTCTCTTTCTACCAGGACAAGATGATTACAGGTGATAGGCAGTAAGTCCTCAAGTAAACCTAGGCGGAAGTAATCATAATACTCTGGAATGATAAAGAAAGGTCCTTGAAATGTGCAAGTGTGACCTGGATGAATCAACAGGCCTGGAGTCAGGTCTGGCTCTGCTTTGTTCCTTCAGGCTCACTACTTGGTTTGGTCATCTGTGAAACAGGGGTGACAGTACTCATATCAAAAGGATCCTCGTGAAGTGCAAATCAGGCAGTCACCTGAGTGGGACTGACACTAGGTCTTTCGCTCAGTGTTTGCTGGGTCTGAATACGGCTCCTCAGGTGGGATGCATATGGATGGCAGGTCGTCAAATAATACATGCAGTCAACCATCCTCCTTCTAGGGCTAGTATCAAATACTTTTTAGAATTTAAGTGAACAGACTACCCTGCAAATATGGCCAAGTCACTGAATTACCAGATTAACATCATAAAATCATCCGAAGCTTCTACTCCCTAAAGTCATGTGCACTGGAGCCAGAGTAATGCTCTGGCAAGGAGGCCTAGAAAAGCTACATTTGCAGGTATTTCCACCCACCTACCACTCCAACTGCAATACCTACAATACAAGACTTTAATGCTAGGAAATCCCTGGCCTCTTCTCAACACATATTGATGTGTCATAAACAGAATCGATCCTTTTCCTGTTAGAAAGATACCATACAACAGGAGAGATGGGAAAGAAATAGAGAAATTTCAGGGTAACCTGATACAACTGATGGGGTATTCCATCAGGGATTTTCACCCAGGAGAAACATATTTATTTATACAGCAGTGCTTCTTAAAATTTCTAGCTACTTTTACTTATTTAGTTTTCAGAGTTCACTCATTTTATTTTGCTTTTTATTTTTTTCTGGCTACTTTTAAAAAGCATTTTAATCAATTTATACTCTATCCAGGGCCTTGTGTTATTTTAGTTAGTGGTCCCAGCTCTGGGCACAAATAAGAGGTCATGCCCAAATTCTGGCATGGTCACGTGCAGGAGAATGAAGTTAAATGAGGAAGCTTCAAACAGAGTTGAAGTTTAGGCATAAAAATTCCCAGCCACTTTTTTGTTTAGTTTTGTTTTTATTTCCTGCTAAAACAAAACATTTAGAAAAAGAAACAAGATTCAACAAAATGTGTAGAATGTGTTGTCAGGTCCTTAAACATTGGAACTTACCCAGACCGTAAAATCCACTCAAACCAGAAACCATTAAAAAAGACGGCAGAAAGATATATGGCACCTGGATAGGCCCCAGTGAAGCCCTCCCCAGAGGGGGCTCTTCTGAGATCCTCTCCAAATAGCGGACAAATCTGAACTAAGTTCACTTTATATATAGCATAATAAAAACAATACGTACGTCAGCCCAGAATTAAACGAGCCACGGCCAAGTGAGATACTCTTGCCTGAACTGATGGCATGCGGAATGGGGAACTGCCAAGCAAGTGGAGGCCCCTGCAGGGCATGTGCAGTCCCCCTGCAGTCCCTGTGACTGCCAGTCACCCCCACTCAGCTATCTCTGCCTCGTAGGTTGTGTCAGGAAAGCAGAGGCTGGCAGTTCAAGCATCCAGACAAGTCAGATCTCCTTTTCTTCAGAACAAGGCACATGGAGGCTTTCTTCCTCCTGCAGAACAGGGGCAATGGGCAGAGCACTTGACCCTGGCTCCACATGGTAGCACCTGTGTGGGGTCATGTCTTCGTGACAGGATCAAGCACAAGGAGTAACAGCCGTGAAAGAGAGAGCTTCTTGAAGAGCAAACAATAGCAAGGAAGGCTGTCAGATCACTGGGGGACAGACTGCTTCTGGAACGTTCTCTCCCTTGCAAGTCAGTCACAGCATTAGTTCCCTCTTTAAAGGAACATAATTATTACAAAGAGGTTCTACTCTTTGTTAAACTGTCTTTGATGACTGAGGGACAAAGCTGTGCCCGCAGAGCACACATGGCCACAGCAGAGTCACATGCCTCAAGTTTTACAGCTGGTGCTCAGTGTAAAACTGAGTGGTGGTGCCCCTCCACGTGCTCCTGGAACACACACACACCGCAGACGATGGGGTGAGAGCCTTGTGCTCAAGGACAGAACTCTGTCAGCAATGGAGATGAATATAAATCTAGAAGAATACCCAATTTTCTTTTAACTATTTTTCCTTCTGGAAACTACCAGTACAGGCCATGGCATTTGTGTATAAACAGACACTCCATCATACGACCCATGAGCCTTCTGCTCTGACACACACAGCCTGGCAAACAGGCGCAGGGAAATGGTAAAACAGTCAACAGAGAGCAAGTAATTTATAAATAAGGCCAAGAGGTATTTAAAACCCAGGGTTCCTAAACTAAACCCTCAGAAAGGATTACTGCATCCCTTGTTAATGCGAAATGAAAGTATCCCCTGGGAGAGGCGCCACCCCTTTACAAGCTGGGCCAAGGGCCCAGAAGGCCTTGCATTATTTACCCTGCCCTGGGAGTTATTCCAAAGGTGCCAATCAGTGAATCCAACAGAACCATGAGCCATAGCTGGGAGATGGACACTGGTGTTTTTTCCTGAGTTCGAACAGCCTTTTCTGAGCTCCCTTTCAGCAGGGGTAAACCTGTTTGTTCCAGATGTGTCTCCTTGAGAACTGACCCCTGGCCACTCCTCATTTGTCCTACTACCTTCAACTGCTTATAGTTTCACAGAAGGAGCAAGAAGCCCCTTTCAACTAGCCTCCTCCACAAAGCTGCTCTGCCCTCCTCACAGGATGATAAGATGCAGACTTTACTGAGCATGTTCTCTGGGCCTGGCCCCGGTGCTCAGTGCTCCATACCCATTACCACATCTGATTCTCCCAGCACCTGGTGGCTGCCACCAAAAAGTGGACAGAGGGATCACTGCAGGGGAGCCCTCCTCCACCCACCTGGCTGTGGGCACTGAGCAGGCTGCTTGTCTATCGGTGGGAATAACAAAGGCACCCATTGCTTAGCGTTGGCATGAGAAACCAATAAGATTACATAAAGGCTGAGTAGTGCAACGCCTGGCATATGCCCCCAACCCCAAAATGCTGAGCTACTACATCAGCCCCATTTTACAGACAGAAAACAGAAGCTATTAGAGGAAAAGAAGCTTTCCCAAAGAAAGTGGAAGAATCAGGACTCTAACCCAGTCCTTTCTACCCCACCCACCCCAAATTCTCTTGAGTTCCCTCACCTGAGTCTAGCCGCCTTCCCTATCCCTAGACCTGTTGGGGCATGAGGCCAGAACAGCATTTGACACAAACCTTTGTCCCGGCACTCAAGTGTGTTGCAGCCTGAGTGTGTACCTCTCCCTCTCTGTCTCTCTCCCCTGCTTCTCTCAGACTCACATCTGTCTCCTCAGTAGCTAAGACAGTGTCCAGCATGAGGCAGAAGCCATGGAACTGGTGATACACCTGGGTTTGTCAAAGTCCCATGAATTGACACTTACCAGGAGGAAAACTGCCCCACAACACACCATATCTTGATGGAGGAATCCCGGGCCTCTGTGGTATATAAGCTGGAGGTGAGGGGTTCCCCTTCCTATCCTGGCAGAACCTGAAAGCCAGGCCTCCTTGATCATTCTGTTAGGAATTACCTTCCCCACTAGGTCCAGCCAATGCTTCTGCTAACAAGAGGCAGAAATCGGAGGCTTGGGGTTGACTATGAAGATTAGTGATCATTTCCTTTGGAGACAGGCAATCATTTTTCTCAAGAACTACCCACTTCGGACTTTCCCAGGAAAAGCTTTATAAAATCATTTGATTTGGACATTAGGATGTATCTAAAATGAGAAAACAGGCAGGCAACTTCAGATTTGCCAAGGTAAATGGAGATATGTGCAAAATAAAGCCATAAATAATTTAAAGAGGACCATTTTGGGAAAGTCTAAGAATATTGAAAACATTATTAACCATGACAATACACCTGTGAGATAGTCAGTGTGCATATTTAGGTAGTATCACTCATAGTGCCTAGACACCCCACATGAAAACGAAATGAGGAAAATGGATAAAAATAGAAAAAAGGGTAACAGCTGCTTTTCCCTACTGTCTCCACTTCCTGTCATTGTTAATGATCATGCAGTTCATTTCCATGACAAACATAACACGGTAACATAAAATGTAATTGCCTCCATTTGTCTTCCTGGAGAACCACACTGTTGTTCGTTAGGTGCTGATGTATTTGTTCTCAGTCCTTGGCCACGTTTCTCAACAAGCATTTCAGGTATGCCAGAAGCAGTTTTCAGCCAGCACCCTGGCCCAAAATGATCACCGTGAACCAGGCACTAGATTTGAACAGAGTGAAAGACTACAGCAGATTCTTTGCCAGAGCTACCCAAAGTTAAAGCCCTGTGAGATTCCCTGAAGGCGAGGCCAGCCTTGCAGGGTGAGAGGCAGGAATAGGTGTGACCCAACTCTTAGCCCCAGTGTAGAGTGTATGCACTTTCCCTGAGTCTACAGAATAATGGCCCTAGAGCTGGCCACATGCTAACCCCCAGAGCCTGTAAATATGTTACCTCATGTAGCAGAGGAACTCTGCAGATGTGCTTGAGAACCCTGATATGGGAAGATGATACAGGATTGTCTGGGTAGGTCCAAGTAATCACAAGAGTCCCTAAAAGTAAAAACAGTCAGGAGAGTCAGAGCCAGACAGAGATCTGAAGGTACAACTCTGTTGCCTGACAATGGATGAGGGGCTACAAGTCCAGGAACACAGGTGCCTCTAGAGCTGGAAAGGTAAAAGATTCTTTCCAAGACCCTCCAGAGGAATGCCGCCCTCCAAACACCATGTTAGCCTAGTCTGACCCATTTTGGACTTCTGACCTCTAGAATGGTAGGAAAATAGATCTGTGTTGTTTTAAGTCACTACGTTTGTGAAAATTTATTACAGCAGCCAAAGAAACGCCTTAAAAACTTCAGTTCTCTGGGCTCTGTTTCTTTATCGCTGAAATGAGAGATCTCTACCTTTCTCACAGGGCCATCCTGTGTATTAAAAAATAAGTTTGAAATACATACATGTGCTGAGCATATATTTACAATGTGTGTCCCCCTATCACACTGCAGGACGGATGCAGAGCTTCCTTTGATCAAGGGTCGGCATCCACGTACTTATTTGTGGTGAATATAGAGAGAAGACTTTCAATCAAGAGCATCTGCAATCTCTCTCCTTCTTTCCTGCGGGGCCTTACCAAGCAATTTGCGCTGGCAGCAGAGTCTAGGGAAGGGAGAGTGTTGTGAATTCACACCAAGGAGAGAAACACAAAGTCTAGAATGAATTCAGAAAGGAAGAGGGAGAGCCAAGAGGCCAGGCCAGTGGGGAGAGGTCACTGGGAGGAAGAAAGGTGGAAAGAATTTCTGTGGTTTGAAGGAGTTCTGGACTTCTTTGAAAGACTGGCAGTGACTTGAATTGCTTTGACAATTTCTTTGTTGGATGGGCCATATTATATTTTTTTATTTTGCCACCATCAGAAACTAGTACAAGATGTTTCATTCATTCATTCATTCACTCACTCACTCACTCACTCACTCACTTACTCACTCATTCATCTAACAAATGGATATTGAACCCTTACTAGGGAATTTCCTTATAGGTAAGAGAATATCAAGGAGTTTAATTAGGTACCACATTCCAGCAGAGAATTGTGGAGTCATGCAGTCTCTCACAGTGGTTAAAACTGATGGTTCCAATTCCTGATACCAGATGTGGTCTCTAAATGCCATTTCCACATGAAGAAACCAGTTCTTTGTGGAGAAGTGGTTTGTGATGGGTCTGTGCCAGGAAATGTACAAGATAAGCTTTGAACATGGTGTATCACACAGGCAGGAAACCATCAAAGGCTAGGTCACATCGCAAGGACTCAGGATTCAACTAAGGAATTTCCCAGGACCCTAAAAGGGCATGACTTCAGCATCATAAATCAGAAACGAAGGTTTTAGGATATAAGATAAGTAAGTACACAAAACCCAACTATATTTCCATGTAATGGCAACAAACATTTGGAAACAAAAACTAAAAATATAAAATCATTAACAATCACTCAACAGATGTTAAAATTATACTTACATGAAGATCTGACAATCATGACAAGGACTTATATGTGAAAAACTACAAAAACGATGGAGGAAGAAAACAAAGTTCTAAATGGAAAGACATACTGATTTCATAAATAGAAAAACAACAAAGATATTGGTTTTTTTTCCAAACAGACATATATATTTAATGTGATTCCTATCAAGCTCCCAGAACCATTTTTTTTGTAGCTATATGAAAGATTTTTCTAAAATTTGTGAAACAGTATAGTATTGGTAGATAAACAGATACACAGATCAATGGAACAGAATACAGAATCTAGAAACACACTCATAGATGTCTGTCCAAATGGTTTTCACCAGGGTGAAGACACAGTTCAATGGAGCAAGAAGAGTCTTTGCAACAAATGGTGTTAGAGCAACTGGACACTCATGGGGGAAAAAATTAACCTGAACTTAACTCTCATACACCTTCTATAAAAATTGACTCATAATAGATCTAAAAGTTCTATGTAAAATGTAAAACTATAAAATTTCTAGAAGAAATTCAAGAGAAAATCTTTGAGACCTATAGCTTGGTGCTGAGTCCTCAGATATGACAACAAAAGTACAACCCATAAATGAAAAAAAAATCAATAAACTAGACTTGAACAAAATAAAAACTTCTATAAAGGAAGAAAAATCTTCTAAAGGAACAGACATGTTACAGATTGGGAGAAAATATTTGCAAACCACAAATCTGATATAAGAACATATATCTAGAATATAGAAAGAACTCTCAAAAGTCAACAGTGAAAAAAGAGCAATCCAATTAGAAAACAGGCAAAGGACATGAAGAGACATTTCACTAAAGAGGATAACGGATGGCAAATGAGCCCATGAAAAGATGCCATTAAGGAAATGCAAATCAAGACCATGATGAGCTATTACCACAGACCTATTAAAACAGCTAAAATTAAAAATGGTGATGTGGAGAAACTGCATCTTTCATTTGCTGCTGGTGAGAACATAAGATGGTAAAGCCACACCAGAAAATTGGCAGTTTCTTAAAAATGTTAAACATATACTTACCATTTGACCCAGTAATTGTACTCCTGGATATTTATCCCATATAAAAGGAGAATTTACATCCACACAGAAGCCTATATATATGCAAATGTTCACAGCAGCTTTATCTGGAATAGCCCAAACCTGGAAACAACTCAATGTCCCTCAACAGGTGAAGAGTTAGACAAACTGCTACCACACTGTAGAACATTACTTAAGCAATGAAACGGAGCTACCTGTTGATATACACAGCTTGGATGGATCTCAAAGGCACTATGATGAGTGAAGAAAGCCAATCTTGAAGGGTCACATACTGTATGACTTCACTTATATTATTGTTCTTGAAATGACAAAATTACAGAGATGGAAAACAGGTTAGCGGTTACTGGTAAAGGATGTTGTAGGGGAGGAAGCAGCATTTGGGAGATCTCTGAAGAGGTGGGGCATCTCTGTGTCTGTACTGCAGTGGTGGATACACAAATATGCAGCACATGTGATAACAGAGCACAGGACTAGAGACACACATGGTACCAATGCCAATTTTCCAGTTTTGAAATTCTACTGTATTTATGTAAAATATAACCACTGGATGAAAGATACATGGGGCCTCTCTGAGGAAAGATGATTTTTTTGCAACTTTCTGTGAATGTATAATATATAATTATTTCAGAATAAAAACAAAACAAAACCAAAAAACCATGCCAGAGAAAAGCAAAAGAAGCAATAGTCCTAACTCATTCTGTGGGATAGAATGGTTTGGAAATGAAAACCAACAAGCTCCTTTACCATTCTAGAGCATACCAGTGGTCCAGAGTTCTCACTGCAGTTTCCTAGGAGAGACAAATGGTGGAATTTGAGAACTGAATAATAAAACAGGATGTGCCACATGAAACCAAGTTTGGAAGATCCAGATAGGCCCCAAGAGAGGATAGGCTTGGTGTGTTATAGGATGTCCAAGGAAGCCAAAGAGGTGAGAGCACATTGTCATCCAGATCCTTTCAGACTTTATCAATGGGAAGCCGATTTCTTCTTTGATCAAGTTTGAAGACAGACCCTCGGGGCTGAGGAGGAAGGATTAAAGGTTCAGTGATACTGTCAGCACAGTGACAATCAACGGTGGATATAAAAAAGTACATAAATGTAGTTACAAGAATGCAAAATGCAGAGCTGAAGCCAGTTAATGAATTTTAAGAAAAAAAGGAACTGAACAATTCTGTAGACTTTCAGGGTCATGAAACAGGAATTTATGCTTTTAATTATAACCTTGCAGTGATATTGAAAAAGAATAAATTATATGCACTATGTTCCAAAGAAAGGTAGAGACATATTAGAAAAGTTTTCATTAAAGCTACCACAAAGAAAAAGAGAAAGTATGCAAAAAAAAAAAAAAAAAAAAAAAAAAGAAGAAGAAGAAGAAGAAGAAGAAGAAGAAGAAGAAGAAGAAGAAAAAGTTATGGTGTTAAAAAAGTTATGGTGTTAAAGTATTACGTTTGGCTATTTAAAAAAAATACTGTTATATGAAATAGCTAATTACACAAGAATCCCCCCTAAGTGAAAAAGGGATGTGTCTTATGTTGTCATCTCCATTTGTGTCTTCCTTTGCTCCAAAATGCTCAGCTTAGTATAGCTAGTTCAACTGTGCTTGGATGTATTAGTAAAATAAAGGAATTTGCTAAAAACTATATTTCATGTACATTTCACTACAAAGATCTGAGTTTGGGACATTTCAGTTAGGGCAGGAGGAATAAAGGGGTTGACAAGAAGAGAAATTTAAAGGGAATTAGCTTAACCAGAACCCAGACTTGGGACAGGGACAAGTCAAGGAAAGGCGAAACCAGCTGGCTGGTATACCTGGGCTTCCAGCATGCCTCTGCAGGTGGATAAGATATCTCAAAGGGCACAAAGGACTTTCCTCTTTTGATGTAGGAATAAGCTGTGTAGGAGTGATACTGAAAACCCTGAATACTGTGGTCCTTTATGAATCATTTGCTATGTGATAGCAGAGGAAGCAGCACTTTGCTTTACAAAAAGAAAAGATAACTCACAGCTAAGAGCACATCAATGCGGCTGGACATTTTCACCAATGAATAATAGGAATAAAGATATGTATATCATTACTCAAATACCAAACTGGCTAAGAGGTGACAGGACAAGATTTTTTTTAAATTTTTTAATTAGAAAACAGAATCGCTCCCTTCCCTTTAGTTCATCAGACTATAAAGCAGAAAGCCTATTGTACTAAAGCCTGCTCATAAACGGTTGGGGATCCGGTGCTAAATCCACCCTCCATTTTAATCTAAGCAAAGTCATCTGATTTTTATTGTACATACTTGAAGGTTCTAATGAAGCCCGTGCAAAAACCTAACTAGTTACATCAGTCTGGGAAAGGTATATTGTTCCATCTCATAGAGACAAGGAACCAAAGCTTAATCCAGAAAAGGAAAGAAGAAAAGTGTAGAATAAAGTTAGAAAAAAAAATGAACTCAAGTACCCATGATATAGCCAATCTAGTCAGTAAGATAAATAAATGTCTAAATAGATACTGAAAGCAGAAAGCTCCAAATTCATCATCCTGAAGAACAAGTAAACCCAGGCAAGGGTAGAGAGAAATTATGGAGCCTTGTCTGTCAACCTACAATAAATGATATCTAACAGGGTCCTGTGCCTTCATGGAAAAGCCAAAAGAGGCCTTAGGAGAAGGTAGGGACACAGAGAGATGTGCCACATTTTCAGGTAAGATAGTTACTGGATTACAATGATACAATTTCTTTCCAGATTTAGTTGAAAAGTTTAACAAAGTTCTAAAGAACACCCCAGTCAAACTTTCTGAAAATTGAAGATATTTTTTAAGTTTGTAAGAAGAATGAAAAAGTAATAAAAGACCCCAAATTGTTTTTAAAGGAAGAATAAAGATTCTATTAAGTTTTAGAATGACAATAAACCCATACTATTATAAATAATGATTAAATAATAGAAGATTGAAGGAGGAAGGATAAACTTTCCTTACAGGAGGATTTGGATTAATAAAGGTAGAAAGAATGGGAAAAACCTCTGCAAGGAATTCACAGAAATAGTTAATGCAGGCAAGAGCCACTGATGAATGGTAAAATTAGTGAGCAGAACTTTTAAGGAAAAACAGGATATTTGTATAATCGCAGTATCTACCCCAAATATTTATTGTTTGTGGTGTCTTTAACTTATGTCCACAAATTCTCTCCAGTGGGTTGGCTTGCATGTCGCCAGACCAAGGACACAACAAGGGAAAGAAGAAACAGGAACTTTACAGGGAATGCACCCAGCTGACATCACCTGGACCAAGTGACCAGGGTTGACGTCAGCAGCAATCACCGGCACTGGTGTCATGGGCCCTGATTGCCGAAGTGAGACGTTCACCCTCTGGGATTCTTTCTCCTTTTCTATAACACAGCCTAAATATAAGAAAACACTAGATAAGCCCAAATTGTGGGATGTTTTATAAAACAACTGGCCAGTGCTCCTCATCAAGAATGTAAAGGTCATGAAAGACAAGAAATGACAGGAAAGTGTCACCGTTTGGGGGGGACCAAAGAGACATGAGACAAAATGCCATGTAGGGTCTGGGAACCTGAACCAGGAACAGGGCATGAGGAAAAAACTAGGACAATTTGAACGGAGCCCTCTAGTGCAGTCAGCAGCATGGTACTGAAGTGAATTTCTTAGATTTGATCAAGGCACCAGAGTCAGGTAAGATGCTAACAGTAGGGAAAGCTGGGAAAAGGGAATGCCAAACTCTCCTACAGCTCTCATTATCACTGTAAAATTATTCCAGAATAGAAAAGTGCATTAAAATGAAAGTGAACAAAAATGACAAAAAGTTGACATCTGTGCAGACAGCCTCCAAAGGGACCATGACACACACACAATTAACACACAGAACAGGAAGAGTGCAGGTCACCAGGATAGGAAGAGATGATTCAACAAAACATCAAGGAAATACTAGCAGCCATTCAGGAAAGAAAATTAGATCCTTACCTCATGCCATACAATGATATAAAATTCCAACGAGGAAAGAAATTATGAAAGAAGATTTTACAAATTATGACATATACACGCAGTACGTCACAAACCATTTAAAAGACTGAATTGAGGGGCACCTGGGGGTCTCTGTCAGTTGTGTGCCCGACTCTTGATCTTGGGGTTGTGAAATGGAGCCCTGCACTGGGATCCATGCTCAGTGAGGAGTACGCTTGAGATTATGTCTCTCTCCTTCAGTCCCTCCCCCACCTCTCTTTGTCTGTCTTTCTCAAATAAATAAATAAATAAATAAATAAATAAATAAATAAATAAATGGCTGAATTGGAGCAATACAAGTTGAGTTCAATATATAGGAAAGCATATAATATGTCATCTAACTTTTACAAATGGTGGCAATAAAAATTGTGTGTGTGGGATCCCTGGGTGGCGCAGCGGTTTGGCGCCTGCCTTTGGCTCAGGGCGCGATCCTGGAGACCCAGGATCGAATCCCACATCGGGCTCCCGGTGCATGGGGCCTGCTTCTCCCTCTGCCTGTGTCTCTGCCTCTCTCTCTCTCTGTGACTCTCGTAAATAAATAATAATAATAATAATAAAAAGAAAACCCTCTTTCTTAAAAAAAAAATTGTGTGTGTGTGTGTACATGTGTATGCATGCGTGTGTGTGTATATACATGGGACTACATGACTATAAAAAAAAAGAGAGAAGATAGAGTTTAGGCTACCAACATGGGATGGACAAAAAGAGAAGGAGGAGAAGCAGGGAAGGCAGCAACAAGGAAAAGAGGAAATGATGTGCTGAAGAATACAGATATGAACATATTTATGCACATTTAAAATTATGATGTATGTGTTTAAAGCTATTGAATTTTAAAAATTAAACATTATATAAAACAAGAATAAAATTTAGTTAAGAACCTAACAGCTGAAGGTAAATGTACTTTTACATAGTATGAAAACTATGTAATATAACAAAGAAAGACTTATAAACCTGATGACATAACATTTGTAATTTTAGTTTATCTAAAAAAACCCCAAGAAAATCAAAGGGCAAACTGGCTAGAATGCATAAAACAAACACAAAATTCAGTAAAAGATTAAAAATGAATATCACACATTTGAAAAGTGCTCAGCATGACAAATAACCAAAGGAAAACAAACAAAAACAGTGAATAAATACGGTCATCAAACCAGAGGGGCACAGAACCATCCAGGGGTTAAGACCTCAGTGGCTATGGAGAATCAGTCAGAAGTGGCTGTGTCCTGATGTCTGCTGAGGTGGGGCCACCAGGAGTGCTCTGGGCTGGGGGGTCCAGGCTGAATGGGACCAGCACCATGCTGGGTATGAGGCACAAAGCATACCCCTATCTTCAGGGAGCTCTGCTTCCAGTGAAGGACACCAACATGCAAACAGGAAAGTATCTCAAAGCCTCTGCTACCTTCTAGTTCTTTTTTAAGAAAAAAATGCTTTTTCACTGCCAAAGAAACCTCTCTCTTTGATGCCTCTTCCATTTTTGCTGGTCATCCGTGGGCACCCCATTCTCTCATTCATCTTCCCTTTACTAATCTATACTAATTACAGAAGTATTTTCTCTTCCTTTCATCATTTTTCCTTCCTCCCTAACATGTCACAGGAAGCAGAACTTAGGCCTCAGAGTGAACCCAGAGAAGGAAAAGAAGACTGCACAGATTGTCACGCTCCATGTTACTGGCCCCCGGTAGGCCACCAGGGCCCACAGAACAGTCTGTGGTTTTTAAAGCCAAAGGTTATAAATTCTACTTCCTTGCATTCTCATGATGTCTATGCACGTGTCTGATCATGAGTCATTACCTTCCCAGAAACACATTTTATGAGAGCTGAAGCTAGATTTATTGTTCTCACTGATATTATTCTGAGTGTAATCAGTCAATTTCACAGATTTTACTACTTGACTCAAGGAAGAATACAAATGGGTACAAACCCACACTTGTGACTTTATGCTGTAACCATGTGGTGTGGGGAGAACACCTGCCACTTCCTAGAGCTGACACTTTAGAAAGGGACATTTCACATCAGGTCTCAGCTCCCAATCTACGTGTTATAACACGTGTTTGTCACTTTTTAATTCACTATAATTTAACTTTTCATGATAAATACTAGAAAGGGGAGAATGCCAGCTGAAAGGCAGACACTTAACAACCAGATGCCCCCCAGTGAGAGTTGAAAGAAGATTTTCCTTGAGTGCAGCCAATCCTCCTCCTGTTGCTCTTTATGGGCACCAACGCCCCTTTTGGGCTCCATTTCTGAAGGAGTTCTATGCACTTTGTATCTGTTTCTAGGCCCTCACACTGCCCTCTCTGTCATAAACTCACAGACATATTTGTAAGACTTGACTGCTCTTCTGTAGGAGGGGCTTGGGGGGGGGGCGGTAATGCACTGACAGCCAAGTCTTGTATGGCTCAGCATGCTGGGTGGCATCAGTTTACAAGACATCATATCCAATATTCCTATACAGAAAAAAAAGATCACAGCATAGCACATTGTTCCATGGAAGTATGATACAAGGTGGAGGAGGCTGAGTCCCCACTAACAAAGTCCATCTCCCACATGAGGACGTTTGGGTGTGGCTGAGAGGCCCTGGAGTCAGGCAGCTGGGTCACTAACCTTGGACAAGCTACCTGATCTCATCAAGGCTCCATCAGCCACCTGGGAAGCAGAACACAGATGCTTCCTAGGACTGCCAGAGAGAGGATATGACTGGCATGGGCAGAGCGTCCAGCACAGAGTTCTTACTTCGTAGCCTAATAGTAATGACAACAGCAATACAATTCTACAGATATTTTTTATAATCAGCCCACTCATCGTTCCTTAAAGGACAAACTGAGTACCTAAGAATTCATGTAAGGTGACATAGAGTCTAAAGCAGATGCCTTCTGGGCCTGCCGCATGGAGGAGTGATGATGAGGTCCAAACCCTGAAGTAGAATGGGGTGTGCCCCAGAGCTCCTCCCCTTGCTACATGTTATTTTCCTGCCTTCATTCTTTCCTTTTTTTTTTTTTTTCACTTTCAAGAGTTTTCCAGCCTTACTAAGGTATAATTGGTATATTAAGATCTTTCCTTTATTTAAAAAAATTATGGAAAAATGAAAGGAGCAGCTGCCAAAATGGGCATGTTAAGTAGGAAATTCAGGATAATGTCTGTGACCTGAGGCTGGGCTACCTCACAGGGCCAATGCCATATGCCTTCAAACTGCAAGCTGGTAGATGGGCATTCATGACACACACCTTTAAATTCTTTTTGTAGAATTGAAATAATTTATAACATATTTTTAAAAGGAATTAGATAATAAAACAGAAAATGAACTCAAGGAATATACTAGAGAGATTTTATAAAGATAACATGTTTATATAGAGAACACTGATGGTTTCCAGAGGGGACGGGGTGTGGGCTGAGGGCATAGTGGGTGGGAATGAAAGAGCTCACTTACCATGAAGAAATAAGATAAAATGATAAAAAAGATAACATGTTTATTAAAACTAGGACAACTGGGGGACACCTGGGTGGTTCCGTGGTTGAGTGTCTGCTTTGGCTCAGGTCATGATTCCCGGGGGTCCTGGAATAGAGTCCTGCATCAGGCTTCCCATAGGAAGCCTGCTTCTCTCTCTGCTTATATCTCTGCTTCTCTCTGTGTCTCTCACGAATAAATAAATAAAATCTTTTATGAAAAAAAAAATAATAACTAGGACAATTGGGCTTGTGCTATTCTAGGATATCCCACTCTCACACAAAGGCTTCCAGAGAGGATTTTCTTGCTCTCCCAAGAGCAGAGCAGGGAGGGTCCTGTTTTCACACATCCATTTTAAAACTTAACAGGGAAGGGTCCTAATCGGGCTCAGGGGACCAAACTTTGGTTTCCAAGGCAACTGCAGCCAAGTAAGAATGCAGCCCTGCCCCTGCCCCCCACTGCAGACTCAGTCCCTTCCCCTTCCGTGATCCCAGGATAACCCAGCTGCACAGCCATTAGCGAACTGGCATTCTGACTGACACGCATTTATACTTTAAATCCCGCTTCCAACAGCTCACTAAGTGGCAGAGGAGTGGAAGGCTACAAAAGATCCAGTTTATAGCTTCCCAAATCTGAGGAAAAAACAAGATTGCTGAGTTGCTGACAATAGCTATAGAGCAGACAGACAAGGAGGGAGCGAAAGCCATAAAGGGCAGAGGCTCAAGGGTCCACTTAAAAGTTTGCACTCAGAAAGGAACGTAAAGACTAAGGCACACGGAAGCCTTTCACAAGCTAAAAGTGATCATCATTGTATGAGGAAAGATTTGGTGTTAGTCATGTCAATGGCTGGGCAGGCTTCTCTTTGTAGAGCATGAAGATCTTCAAATACACACAGCTTTTCTACTCATTAGAAAATACATCTGTGTAGCTGATTAATATATTAATAATGATCACATCTTTTCAAAGAGGAATATAAGAAGACAAGATTCAAAGCTAAATAAGTGAATCATTTACAGGATCTTACAATAGTGAAGGATTGCCTTCAAATTTAGAAATTTTCTTTTATAGAAACAGACCACAGTATTAAACCTATACCCTTTACATGTTACTGTTACTTCTTTTAAAAGGACACTGGGCAGAGATTTTCATAAAAAGACCACTCTTCTTAATAGTAGCAATTGAATCCTCGTTCTGTTTGTAGGATTCTAGCCTTTGACCTTTCTTTCATTATTTCCCACATAATTCTGTGTGTTATTGTGAATTTTTTCTTTCCCATCTAAGAAAGGCTCAAGGTAGTACAATGTTAATATTTCATTGTTTCAAAGCTACACCTAAATGCATTCACTAAGCTTTCTCTGTCAAAAGCTAGACTAGAATATGTGCTAGAAGAGGTTACAGTGTATTGAAATCTAAGCAGGAGTCCGAAATGGCTCTGATATTAAGTAAACAAGTTCAAAGTGAGATGTACAGAGAAACAGGATGTATGGATGGATTAATGGATGGACGGATGGATGGATGGATGGAAGGTGGGGTGGGGAGGTGGGTGGGTGGGTAGATGGGTGAGTGGGTGGACAGATGGATAGATAGAAGGGTGGGTGGATGGATAGGTGGGTAAGTGGATGGATGGATAGAAGGGTGGGTAAATGGATGAGTGTGTATGGGGGTGGGGGATGGATGGATAGGTGGGTAGGTGGATGGATGGATGGATGGATAGAAGGGTGGGTAGATGGGTGGACAGATGGGTGAGTAGGGGGTGGATGGATGGACAGAAGGGTGGGTGGACAGGTGAATGGATGGGGGGTGAGGGGTTGGATGGATAGACGGGTAAATGCACAGATAATAAGTGGATAGATAAATGGATGGATGGGGGAGAGAGAAGAAAGAGGCATTCAAATGGACAGTGGGAAGGAGAGTAACAGCATAAAAGGCTGGTTTTTATTATTATTATTTATTTATGATAGTCATACAGAGAGAGAGAGAGAGGCAGAGACACAGGCAGAGGGAGAAGCAGGCTCCATGCACCGGGAGCCCGACGTGGGACTCGATCCCGGGTCTCCAAGGATCGCGCCCTGGGCCAAAGGCAGGCGCCAAACCGCTGCGCCACCCAGGGATCCCAAAGGCTGGTTTTTGTAACTCATTTATTCATCAACAAACAAGGGTCAGCTTTTTGCTGGGCCTACTTGGCAGGGAAACATATGACACAGCATACCTTCAAGAAAATATATCTTAGTAAGGCAAATGAAAAAATGAAGCCTTCAGTGTTCACTAGAAATGATAAGAAGAAAGGGAGGAGGAATGCAAGAAGGGATAGTGGGAGTGGAACATACAGGCAAGTGCTCAGGCACTCTGTGGTTCAGAAGTGCAAGGCTCCCATCCTCAGAGGCAGCAGCAGGTCAGGATCTAGCTATTAGTGGCATAAAGTAGGGTTCCAGGACAGTCTGGAGCCAGGTATTTCTAAGAGGCCTACTTCAGGTATCTGGGAGCTTTGCTCTGGGTTTGGCCAAAGGATCCAGAATTGATTACATCCCTGGAACACATCTTGCACTGATCACCCCTGAGTAAGGTCTATTTCAAAATGGATTCTCCTTTCAGAGACAGGGAAATGGAGGCTTCTTGCAGCTGAGGGGGCACTTAGTGTGAGCCCCTGCCGGCATCATCCCACTCAGTCTCAGACTGGCTCTTGAAGGAATGAAGAATCACATCAGCTCCCTCTTCTACTACCTAGTCGGATCTGGAACACTGTACTGCTTTGGCCTCATGACCAATGGGCCTAGAGGAACCTTAGAACAACAGTGGTCACCAAGTCTTTCCTCATGTCTGTATCATGATTCGGTCCATATGACATGGTTTCTGCCACAATTCCCTCATAGTATCTGAAGCCCTGACATATGTCTTATTTAAATCAGTTCCCAAGGGCTAACTGCTTCCAGACTCTCGAATTACTAGCTGTAGTCCTATTAGGTGAGTTGATCTAGTGACGTAATGCTCCTGCTTACCTAAATTTTGGTTTTGTCTACCAGCTCAGCCCTCAGCAGTATAAGCTATGGTTGCAGGGGTTGCTTAGCCAGCATTTACATAATATTTACCAAGTATCAGACACTGCTCAACCGCACAAACACAATGTATTCCTTATAATTCGCTGGGGGCTAGGCACTGTTATTAGATATCAAGGCTCAGAAAGGCTAAGTAACTTGTCCAAGGTCACATTGCTAGTGAGTGGTGGGGCTGTGATTCATACCCAAGCACAGGCTCTGGAGCAGAGCTCCTCTGACCACTGTGAAAACTCTAGCTAATTTCCCCACCTTATAACCCTCTCTGACCACAGCAGTCCCCTGTCCCACCTCTTCCCTGGCCCCCAAGCCCACTCTCAGGGACAGTCACTTTCATGTCTTTTAGCCTTGGCATTTGTTATTTGCCTCTGTGTGGGCCAGTTACCAATGATCTCCCAGGCCCAAACCCACCCTGGGATGGTCCCCTGCCCTGAGATGCTGGGCTAGGGCTCTGCAGACTAGTTGCAGACTCCTTTGCCAGCCAGGAAATGGCTCAGTTCTGTCAACAATCAGCCAGAGAGGCACTGAAAGCCAGGAGAAGGGAAGGGACTCCTCCTAATCAGCTGTTGGGGCTGCTGGCTGTGGCAGTGAGCCCCAGGAGCCCTGCCACTCCACTCCCCAGCTTCCTGAGCAGCCTGTTCCCAGGACTGGCCAGGAGGCCCATGTAGCCTGAAGATTCAGGCCCAATCTCTGCCTCTTCATCTTTTACTGGGAGATGCCATGTCCTTATAATGCTTTCTGAGGGGCATTCAGAGAGCAATGCTCAGTACAGCATACAAATAACCTAAAGGTATAGAGATGATGTGCAGAAAACAGTGCAGCATGCAAAATTCTAATGGAAAGCATTATAAAATATGGCTTATTTGCCTA
Source organism: Vulpes vulpes (assembly GCF_048418805.1). Lineage (NCBI taxonomy): Eukaryota > Metazoa > Chordata > Mammalia > Carnivora > Canidae > Vulpes > Vulpes vulpes. The sequence goes on from NC_132782.1 coordinate 88,302,190, forward strand.
CAGGAGCTAATTGTATTTCAAATGCAGATAAGGTGGCCAATATCACAGATGGTTACTCCACTTCATCCCATTGCCCTGTGGCAGACACTCCTGCTCGACAGAAGCTAGAAAGCTCAAGACTGCATGTGCAGACTCTAGGTTTCACATGTCAACTGCATGCATTGTTGCAGGTGGTGGAGAAGTGAGGGGCTCACATGTCTGCTGCTTCTCTGGACAAGCACAGACATGGGAGTTTCCCGTTGTGAGCTGTAGCAATCCAGAGGTTTGCTCTACCATGGAGCTAGCAGGCTGCACAGGTAGCCTCTGCTTCCCATCCTAGCAGAGGGAGTGTGGTCCTGGGGCCAGCACCTGTAGCACTGCTTTGAGACTGCCCACCAGGAACCCCACTCCCTGTAGAGGGCCAATCCCTTGGCATTAACCTGGGAATCATTCTCAAGCTCCATCCAGAGCCTGCCCCTGAAGCCCTCCTGATGGCTCTGTGAGCACCTACCTCTCATTCACTTCCTGTCTCTGCTGACAACTGAGGGTGGTTTCTATCTGTCTGTCTCTGACAATGGCAGCAACAAAACTGCTGATCCTGAGGGAGGAGAACCCCAATGAAATGACCTCTTTTGTTTAGAAATGCTTTTATGCAGAACTTCCCCAAGCACCCAAATGTCTGAGGCATAGTAGAGAGAGCAGATATGTTACATTTCCTCCAACTGGGTTAACTTCACTGGGGTTTTAGGAGTGCATCTCTGAGTTAACTGGCCAACAACATATAAAGAAAGGGCAAATGTGGATACGGCCAGCCTAAAAAAAAGGAATCATCACCTAGAGGAACAAGTCTTACTGTTATAAAAAGGTACTTTGGGAATCCCTGAGATACAGAAATTGGGGGAATCAGAAGAGATTTTGCACCAGTGTCTTAGAAAAACCAATGTTTTAAAACTAGTTTCTGTAAGTACTTATTTCTTCTATTTATATAGGTTCATGTCTAGGCTAAGAAGATGCTCTTCAAACCAGTGAAATAGGACGAATTCAAATATGTCTTCAGTGAAATCATTTTTACTTTGTTGCTGTGCTTTGCCACCCTTGCGTTTTTGTAAATGAAAGAAATATTTTCTTTGTACTTTCCCGAGTTAATCAGAATTTAGATGCAGATATTTATTTATTTATTTATTTATTTATTTATTTATTTATTTACTTATTTATTTAAAGATTTTATTTATTCATGAGAGACGGAGAGAGAGAGAGAGGCAGAGACATAGGCAGAGGGAGAAGCAGGCTCCATGCTGGGAGTCTGATGTGGGACTTGATCCTGGGACTCGATCCCAAGACTCGATTCCGAGACTTGATCTCAAGACTCCAGGATCATGCCCTGGGCCGAAGGCAAGGGCTAAACTGCTGAGCCACCCAGGGATCCCCCTAGATGCAGATATTTAGAAAACAGTTTTGTCAAGTATAATTAGCATTCAAACAATGCCAGAAAATTTAAATTAAATGAGCAAAGAAAGGAAAGAAGATTAAGGACCACACTACATGCAGAAAAGTTTTCTTTATGGGATTTAAAAAATGATTTCAATAGTGAGTCTTTTCAGGGATGAGAGAAAATGACAATGAACATATTGTCAAGAGAAGTCACGTTTCTTATTTGCCACTTGAGAAAAAGAGCAATGTTTTCGTCAGCCACCACCAAAGTGTCAGGGAAACTATCAACTTGGTTTGAGCAAATGCAGACAACACAGTTTAAAACCTACTACTACTTCCATTGTTATTGTTTTAAAAAGATGATGCAGAGTTCCACTGATGGTTACATGAGCCAGTGTATTTTCGGAGGAAGATATGAAGAGCCAAAAGGATCTGTAAGGTACTAATTGTAGAGTAGCACTACTTATGCATGTTCAAAAAACATTTTTTTTAAAAGAAGACCAAACTGGAAAGTACTCAGGAACAGGTAAGCTTACCTTTTTTCTCCCTGTAGGCTGGATGCAAGCATGCATTATGTCAGAAAAATAAAGACCATAAAAAGCATTTATCGTATAAAGTTCACTTGTTATCAGAGCAAACAGATGGCACATGGCTTCAGTCCATCCACTGTACATGAGAATAGCTTCACTAATCACAAGACAGCCAGTGGTATCCTTTGCATCTTTAACTGCATCCTTTAATACAGAGAGGCTTATAAGGGCACTCACTAGAATCTTCTCTCCTTTTATGTTCCACATACATGACTGCCACTAGGCCAGAATTTAAGATCCTGAACCCAAAACCATCTGGTATGTGTTTAGGTGGGAAAGAGAAAGAGTACTAAGTAGCAGCTACCTAAACAGGTGGTCTATTTCAAGTGCTACCACTATTCCTCTATCCTAGAGTAGCAGGCACTAGAAAACACTATTTGACCATGCAACAGTGGACAACACCGGTTCCTGACTGTCCACGAAGATGGCAGTTCTACGAGAGGACTGAGCCCCAAGTCAGCCTCAACGTGCTTCTGTGAACCTTATAAATGTTGCATACTGGAAGGAGTGAAGGGAGAGGGAGAAAGATAGTGAGGCCAACAGACAGAACCCAAAGAGAAAAGCAAAACAAGGGAAACAATCTGCCCTCTGAGTGCTCCATGGTAATACTAGCTTTTCCTGCTCGGAACATGTATGTGTTACATCCCTGATCACAGCCCTATTATCTGACAACACCAGAAGACCAGATCCATGACCTAATAAAAGGAGGCAATTCACTAAAACTGTGTTTATCTGAGATTCATACTGTATTTACTTCAATATTTACCTATGATTCCGTATGGGGAAGCAAGATGAGGTCAGTGATGTGAGTCCCAGGGGGAGCACCAACCATGGGGGGTGGCTTCTGAATCTGTGGTGCTATGGGACATTTTTGAGAGACTGCCTGCTTCTTCCTTATGCTCTTCAGACGCAGAGCTTGGAAGGGTGCTTGTAATCATGGGCAATTGTGTTTTTCAAGCTAAACGTCTGCTCTTACTGAGTAATTTCCCAAATGTATTCTGTTTCCTACCCTCCTTTCCCTCTAGCAGACAATTACTTTATGAAGCATTTACACCAATATTCTGTTAACAAAATAATTATTTAATTTGTAATGTTTTCCTACATTTTCTTTCCTGTTTTCACATTTTCTAAGTGGACTGGCCTCAGCTGATTAACTATATAATTTTTCTCCCAGATCTTCACTTAGAAGATTTCCTTTTAAGTGGCATTAAAAGAGATGCTGTATCAAGATCATCAGTATCCCAATACGAAAACCGGTTTTCATTCACGGATGCTTACACAGAACCAGGGTGGACTTGCCTGACTTTGCCCTGGACTATAACATGTTGTTTGCATTTGCCACACTAAAAGAGTGTGACTTCATAAGCAAAAACCAAGTGCTCTTCAGTGCCTCCTATCTATCCTTAGAGCCATCTGTAACTCTGCTGGATGCAGCGCAGAAGACAGGTATGCCTGGCCCTCACCCACTCAGGGATGGGTATTTACTGCAGACCCTCTTTAAACGGCGTTGGCCCTGAAGGAGTAGCTTCCCAAAGCTCCAGAGAGACACTGTGGCTAACTTCAACTACGCACTACTTCTAGTCAGAATTTCTCAGACCAGATGGTACCCTTAGTCTTAAAGGCAGTGTGTTAATTTTTTTGTATCAATCAATTCAAAATAATATAATTAGAGAAGAAACTTTGTAGAATTATTAGCCAAATGATAAAAAAGGAACATCCATAATTTAATACTGTCTTTGTTAATTTCATTTTACTCCAAGACATTCAATTAAAGTGTCACACAACGAAGCTGTGGCTGCAGTGAAATCCCAAGTCCTATTAAGTGTCAAGGATGTTAAATGTACAAAACTAACAGATTCTTTAGTCTGAAACCATTCAGGTGCTTTACGGGACTGCCGGCTAACCTCCCACCCAAGTAGTGAGTAGTGTTTCACCTGGAGAGGTGCTCTGCAATGTGTAATCACCGAAGCCCTTGAAATAATCGACCCCACAGGGCCCCTCAACATTACTCAGTTTACATTAAATAATTATGAGCTCATCATTTTGTTCCAGCTTATGTTTAAAGCCAGCCCTTTCATCAAGTCTATTCTGTTAAGCTTAAATACATTTCAGTTTATGGATCTTGCTAGATTCACGTTTGATCTAAATATACTGGAGCCTTACTAGAAACATATGTGGTGTACTAGGCAATAATGAAATATGAAATACACACTCATGTTTTTGATGCATAAATACAGATGCATGTAGGCCGTCTGTTCGGATGTGTAGAAATAACTGTTAGGTGGAACAGACACATTTTCTGACTATATTTGTCAGATATAACAAGATAAAGAACATGAACTTCAACACAGCCAGCTAAATGGAGTTTCTCAAGGACACTTTTGTTCAAAGTCCAAAGCACTTAACAAAAGAATTATTTTTAACATCTAAGCCATGAAGCCTTGTTCTAACATAGAGTATCACCTTGCTTCTTTGTGCTAAAAGATTTTCTTCATGAAAATGCTATTAAGACATGGACTAATGTGAGTACAGAAAATTATGGCTTTGGATGAACCTTCTTTATTAATAGGGAAAACAAAATTTTCTTGGAGGTAGAAAAATCTCTCATCTTATGCATGGGTAGTTGTCCCCAAGATGGTGGTCATAATGTCATGGAAAATGCTTGGCACCATTTGATTTCTCTGAACACAGGCAAAAACATTTTCTTTGCCTGAAAGGAAAAGGAGAGAATCATGTCCAGAAAGACTTCCAGCCACTCACTTAAATCATACCATGTCAACAAAGGCTAGCTACCAAACAACAATGTCCATTGTCCCCTGCTGATCACTTCTCAGCAGGAAGCCAGCACTGATACAACCAACAACTGGGCTGGGGTGAGGGACTGCATCTCCTTTCATAATCTCCTTAAAGTAGCAATACTTTAAAGACTTCTGCAAAGTCCGTAAGCTTCAGAAAGTCAGTGCAAAATAATATGTAAATACATCATAGGATGGTATGAAAAGCTGTAAAGTGACAGTTAATCAAAAACCTTGGCAAGCTTTCTCTGGGCTCAGGGTAGCACATGAGTTCCCTATGAGAGGGAACAGATGGGAGAAAGAGGGGTCAGACAAGTCTGTAGTGGCAGCATCAGTACAAGGACACAAGCCTTGGTTCTGGTTCCAGCTCCACCATGGATCTGCTAATCCACATCAGAGGATGTTCCCCTGCCTATAAAATGACAAGCACACTACCTGCCCTGACTACCACCCAAGGTGAGGATCAAGTTGGATTATATGAGTAAACACTCTGACAGCCATAAAGTCTTATTCAAACATTAGACTATTTGTAAAAAGACTTAGGGGTATCTATTAAGCAGCATACTAATAAAGGCAAATTAGCGCAGTCATCTGAATATAAAGGATAGGACAAAAGTCACTTGAAGATCAAACTTGTGTTTCACTTATATCTGCAGTTAAAACACTCATTTTGTGTGTCAAGTGTTTTTATCATGATACAAAGTTTGCAGCCCTACGGTGACACCTTTATCTCGTCCTACAGAAGTGCCAAGGGTGTAGAGAGTAACACCAGAAAGGGTGAACTAGGAAATAGGTTCCAGACAAAAATATCATCATTATTAGTGATGAGGAGGCCAGTGTCTGAGCCACTGGGAAAGCGCAGAGATGAAAATGAGCAAGTGCTGAGTGGGGAATAGATACAGATCTCCTGCTGGATCGGCATTCACACAGGTATACACTGCTCTCAGTGATACAGCTCTCTGCGTGTTACCATGGAGATTTTGAGAAGTTTTACTATATGGTTATGCAAGACTACTGCATGGCATTCTTAGGTCTCTGTAACAAAACCAAGGTCAGTTTCTGTTGTATGCCCTTCCCAGATTCATCCTTGGCCAGGAAACCATCTAATAGGTATGTGGTTTAGTTCTCTGCTTTCATTCTTCCAGAAAAAATATACATTAGCAAAGTACTTCCTTTTCTTTTTTCTCTAGTGGTTGTTCAGGTTCTTTATTATTGGCCATTAATATATTTATTTGATCGACTGCTATCATACATAGTGACTGCATACTGAAAATCCATGCTGGGTGCTGGGTGGTTTACACCCAGGTCTGTATCATTTCCATCCAAGCTTTATAGCAACTCTGCAACAGGTGGAGGAGGGCACATGGTGGAGAAGGGTTACACAACCATCCACCAGACCTGGTTCTTCACGCAGCGTGAGAAATGTCAAATGAGATAGAGAAACTGGCCTGATTTGTTCAGGTGATAAAAACAGAGGCCTTAAATGATCCAAAAATGAGTCTAAATGAGTATCTTTTCAGGATGTATCTGGGAAGCAGCATGTGGGTACTGTATGCATGAAAAGCAAGTCTCTGTGCTACCAAAACACCCTGTGTGTACAGCTATTACTGTCCTCTGCACACTGGACTGAAACTGCTTATAAGTTTATCTCCCCCAAGGACAGAAAGCTCCTCCAAAGCAAATAGCTTTCACTCACTTACTTGCTCTCATATATTCACTCAACAAATGTTTATTGAGCACACATGGTCTATTTCCTATTATATTCACTACCCAAGGGCCTGGCCTGAGACCTGACTGAGGCACAGTAGGTGCCAAATGAAGGATACTAGGGAGAACACCGGGTGGGGAATAGAAGACAACTGACTAGGACAGCAAATAGGAACATGCTTTGTGAATCATCGCAAAGACTGGTCACAAGCAATTAAGTTGTAGGAGAAGGAGAATCAAAGACATTAATCAAATAATTATTTCATTTAAAGAGGTAATAATGACTGAGCATAAGAATTAACAGGAAAAAAATGAAGAGAATAAAAATGTCATGGAAGGCTGAAAACTACTTTAAAAATATCAGCCTGGGGATCCCTGGGTAGCGCAGCGGTTTAACGCTTGCCTTTGGCCCAGGGCGTGATCCTGGAGACCCGGGATCGAATCCCACATCGGGCTCCCGGTGCATGGAGCCTGCTTCTCCCTCTGCCTGTGTCTCTGCCTCTCTCTCTCTCTCTCTCTCTCTGTGACTATCATAAATAAATAAAAGTTTAAAAAAAAAATATCAGCCTGCATGGCCTGGGCAGACATGCATGTTTGTCAAGGATAGAAAGATGATGGGCCTGGGAAGAGCCTGCTCACAGATAGTAAGGACAGGCTTCCCTGGAAGGTTGGGAAAGCCACCCAAGCAAAGCCACAAACTGCTTCAGGTAAAATGCAGAATATTAGGTTGAATCGTATGCAATTGCCAACTTCAATTGCTTTTGATCTACAGACTGGCCACTGCACAGGGTTCAACTTAATAGAATTTAAGATGGCCTAAAAAAGGCAGAAACAGTGAAGAGAGACTATTAGGAGCTCATAAGAACAAACACCCAGAACTATTTCTAAAAACCTCTAATTTGACCTGTATTTACTGAAAACCAGCACACGCAGAGCAGCGACCCAGGTATCCAAAATAACTGAGACTGAACATTCGAGAAGCGGATTTCTTCCAGGACCGGTGCTGCCTGCAGAGCTGACTCTGACAGCCAGCATCTGGGCACTGTTCAACCTTCATGACTCCTTAGTTTCCTTTCCTCCAGAAAGGAATTACCACAGAGGCAACAGGCTCCCCTCAGAGAAGAAAGCATGAGTTTGACAATTTCATAATCTCATTTAGTGGCCCATCATGGTTTGTCAGACTGCAGATTAGAGTTACCAGGATATGAATATCACAATATAATTTTAAAAGCTCAGGCAAAGAATATAATTCAGAAGATCATAAATTCTGGAAAAACACCTCCAAGTTTTAGAACTATTTTTTAGATTATGAAATCAATGAATACTTTCCTTAGAAAACTTGGAAAATGCAGAAAACTGTCAAGAAATAATATGGCAGGGAATCCCTGGGTGGCTCAGCGGTTTAGCTCCTGCCTTTGGCCCAGGGCGTGATCCTGGAGTCCCGGGATCGGGTCCCGCATTGGGCTCCCTACATGGAGCTTGCTTCTCTCTCTGCCTGTGTCTCTCTCTTCTGTGTCTTTCGTGAATAAAATAAATAAAATATTTTTTAAAAAATTTTTAAAAAAAGAAATAATCTGGCAAGAGACCAATTTTGTTTGTTTAGAAATCAAACCCATTCTATGAAGCAAAGAGAAATGCCACAGATGTCGGCCTCTGTAAGCAGCCCCCAGACCGGTTAAAGTGATTCAGAACCCAAGAGACTAACATAATCACTCATATGGGTGGCAGGGAGGAGGAGGTAAATTTATTACAAGAATGGCCTCCATTTTTCATCCTCCCCTGGATCTATACTCTTTGCAATGGTTTTGAAGTGCCTGCACTTCATGAGAAGATGGAACCTATCACCCATTCCCTGGGATCTGGGCTGGTCCTGTGAGCTGTTTTGGCTGACACAATGAAGCTGAAGGGGTGGTGTGCCAGTTCCAAGCTGAGGTCCGCTGTCCTACAATGCTGCAACTGCCATGTAGACAAGGGCTAGCTGGCCAGCTAAAGGGTCAGAGACCACACTAGGAAGAGGACTGCTGCCTCCACTGAGGCTGCCCTCCATTGGCCCACAGCCAGTCAATCCCCACATGTTTGGGAGAGCCAGTTTGGATCAACAGAACCACCCACTTGACCTTCAGCTGACCATAACCACATGGTTGAGCTGAGCTCAGACCAGAAAACACACTCAGGTGACTCAGAGATGCATGTGCAACAATAAATGTTTACTGTGAACAGGAAGGCCAACCATCTGAGACTCTAGAAGGGAGGAAGATAGCATGACACCTTTATCACCACTCCAACCAACAAAAGAGGGTGACTCCAGCTTAGTGTTGCCCAGTCCCCAACATGGCAACAGAAGGCAGTCAAGGCAGTTTCCTCCCTCTCGTGAATTGGACAAGAATTCCATCAATAACAAAATGTGAGCCCAGTGGCTCCTATAAACAGGCAAGAGGTCCATTAGTCAGAAGCCCACTAAAAAAAAGCAGCCAAAATAAAGGCTTTCCTTCCCTACCAGGCCTAAGATTCCTTTCCTCACCAAGAGATAGCAGCAGGTGGCTGGCAGTCAGGACAAGGGAGATCTTTCCCCAAATACCCAGGCTGGAGAGTCCCATTGTTCTCACAGATCTCACACCTCCTCCATGTAGTCAGGCGGCACAAACCTGGTAAGTGCTTTTCACTCCCAACAGGCAAAGGAATCCAATCAAAACAAGAGCTCAGTATCAGAAGTTCTGTCCTTTCCCCCAAGCTGGGGAATGCTCTCCCAACACAGAGGTGCCAGGCAGCCCAACCTAGAAGAACTCTTTCTGTCCCATTAGAAAGTATCAGAAAACTAGTGGGAGACCCAGAGGCATCAGACAAACCCAGCAGACTGAAATAGCATCACAAATGTTCTGAAAATGAAACTGTCATTGTCATAAATTTGCCCATGCAAATGAAATGAACTAATTCTTTTAATCACAAATAACCAAAATTCAACCAAGATTAAATAGACAACCTGAGTAGTCCTATGCCTTTAAAGAAATTAACTTCGTAAAAAAAAAAAAAAAACCAAAACAACAAAAACAAAAACAAAAAAACACAAAAACCAAAAAACTGGAGAATTTTACCAAACACTGAAAGATGAATTAACACCAATTTGATATAATCTCATTAAGAAGATAGAAAAGAACACATCAAACTAATTTTATGATGCCAGTATTACCCTGATACCAAAACCAAAGATGGCACAAAAGAGGAAAATTATGGATGAGTATCTCTCATAAACTCTGATGTAAAAATCCTCAATAAAATATTAGTGAATTGAATCCAAGAACGTATAAAAAATTACATACATATAAGATGTAGGACTTATACTGAGTATGCAAGTCTGGTTCAACATGTGAAATTAATTCATGCAATCCATTACAGACAGGCTAAAAGAAAAATCACATGATATCAATTGATACAGAAAAACCATCTGACAGAATGCAACATTCCTGATAAAACTCACAATGAGTTAGTATAGAGTGGAATTATCTCAACTTAGTATCCATCACAAACCTACATCGAACTTGATACTTAAGGATGAAAGATAATGTTTTTTCTTGAGGTTGAGAGTAAAGCAAGGATGTCTGCTCTCACCACTGTTATCCAGTGTAGCACTGGAAGTTCTAACCACCACGGCAAGGAAACGAAGAAGGAAAGTAAGGAAAGAAGAAGAAATAAAAGGCACACAGATTGGAAAGGGAAAAGTAAAATCATCTCCATTTGAAGATGACATGGATATGTAGAAAATCCCAAGGAACCAAAAAAGAAAAAACCTCCTGGAACCAATAAAAAATTGAGCAAAGCCACAGGATACAAGATAAACACACACAGAAATCGATTACATTTCTATTTCCAAATACTAACAATAAACATGTAGAAATTACAATTAAAAACACAGTATGATTTACATTCCAAACAAAATGAAGAACTCAACTATAAAATTAGCATCTATAGAGTCTGTATACTAAAAATTACACAATGTTGATGGAAAATCAGAGAAGAGCTAAATAAATGGAGAGACACACTGTGTTCTTGGAATAGAAGATGCTACACAGGAAAGATGTCGGTTAGTTCTAAAGAGGTCTGTAGGGTTAGTGCAAATATGGTCAAAATCCCAGCAAAAATTTTGTTTTGCAACCAAGAAATATAAAAATATGAGCAATTAACTTTTGACAAAGGTACAAGAGTAATTAAATAGAGGAAGGACAGTGTCTTTAACATTTGGATATTCGTAAGGAAAAAGAAAATTAACCTCAACCTAACTCTCACATCTATACAAAATTAACTCAAATGGATCATGGACTTAAATGTAAAACACAAAACTACACAACTTTTAGGAAAAAAAAATAGGAAAAATACTTTGGGTCCTAGGACTTGGTGAAGAGTTCTTAGACTTGACTCTAATAGCATGATCCAAAAAAGAAAAAAAAAAAAGATAAATGAGAAATCATCAAAACTTAAAACCTTTGCTCTGTGAAAGAGTCTATCAGGAGGATGAAAAGACAAGATACATACTGGGAGGAAATATCTGCAACCCACATATTCAAAAAGGACTAGTATATAGACCATATAAAGAACTCTTAAAATTCCAAGAGATAATAAAAAATCAATTAGAAAATGGGCAAATAAGGGGAGCTTCAGTGGCTGAGCTGGTGAAATGTCTGACTCTTGGTTTCAGCTCATGTCATGATCTCAGGGCCAAGGGATGGAGGCCTGCATTGGGCCCTGTGCTCAGCAGGGAGTCTGCCTGAGAGTCTCTCCCTCCCCTACTTGTACACATGCATTCTCTCTCTCTCCTCTCTGTCAAATAAATAAATAAATCTTTAAAAAGAAAATGGGCAAATGATATGAAGACATATATTAAGGGAAAGGCAGATGGCCAATAAGCATGTGAAAAAATATTCACATCATTAGCTATCAGGGATATGCAATTTAAAAACACAATGATACAGAAATGCTCATTCATCAGGATGGCTAAAATGCAATGACAATACCAAATGCTGGCAAGGATACATGGAAACTGGATCACTCAGACACTGCTTATAGGAATGTAAAATGGTACAGGTACTCTGGAAAGCAGTTTGGCAACTTCTTATAAAACTCGACATACAGCTACGATGAAATGCAGCAACTGCACTCTTGGATATTTATCTCTGATAAAAGAAAGCTTATGTTAATACAAAATTTATACACAAATGTTCACGGAAGCTGTATTCATAATATCCCCAAACTATAAATAACCCAGGTGTTGTTCAGTGGCTAAATGATTGAACACACTGTGGTGTATTCATACCCTGGAATATTACTTAGCAATAAAAACGAATGAACTACTGAGACACAAAGCATGGATGAACTTCAGGGACTTATGCTGACATCTAATCTCAAACCAGTATCAAAAGGCTACATGAAGGCCATATGATGCCATTTATATAACCCTGAAATGATATAACTATAGAAATGGAGAACAGATTGTGGTTGCCGGATGATAAAGGGGATGAAGTGGAGTCAGTACAGGTGAGGTGGCTACAGGACAGCAACAGGAGGGCCCCTTGTGGTCTGGCACCATCTTAATCGTGACTGTGGTAGAGGCACACGAGCCTACACATGATGAAATCTAAACGTGCATGTACGCGCATGCACACACACACACACACACACACACGATGAGTACAAGTAAAACTAGGGAACTCAAATACAAGCGGTGAGTTTTTTCACTGATGATATCCCAGCTGTGACACTGTTGCACACTTAGGCAACATATCACCATTGTGGGAAGCTGGGTAAAGGGGACATGGGATCTCTCTGTATTATTTCTTACAAATGCATGTGATTCTTCAATTATTTCAAAATAAAAGGATTCGTTTAAAAAGCTCTATTGTCCAGAACTGTGTAGAACTCTGTGGAAGACACAGATAGGGCACTTGCAGCGAGCAATGTCACTGCATGTCCCTCAGCACACAAATTGTGAACAGACCCACTGGGGACTGACAACCCCCCAAGGAAGTGCTTCATTCTACTTTGTGGTGTTCCCACAGCAGGTGCACCAAACAGGATCTTAGGGAGGGGGAGGGAAAAAGTGGAGAAATGACAGTTTGGGTCATGGGAGAGAGTAGAGGGAAGGAGGGAGAACAGGCTTCAGAGGGATGGGCATGGGGGCTTCAGAAAAGGTGAGTGCTGCTGACTATTTCTAGTCATGTTTTCAGGACTCCTATAGCTGTGTACCAGAACTTTGGGCTCTGCATAAGGCAGGTTGTGAAAATGCCTGGCAGTATGTGAGACCATGCATATACTTCACTGCAGACATCCGGTGGTGCTGGAGTTTTCAAGCAGCAGCTCTATACATTCCAAATGTAGGACCCACACCTGCACGCTCCTATCAAATTATCAGATAGCCTCTGAGACGGCTGCTGGGCCAAGCAGTACTGAGAAGTTTCACAACCAAGACTTACCTATTGAATGCCATACTGTCTTTGAAGTTACTGATTTTTTTATTTCATTTCTTTAAAATTTAAGAATCCAGATGATCGGGCAGCCTGGGTGGCTCAGTGGTTTAGCGCAGCCTTCAGCCCAAGGCGTGATCCTAGGGACCTGGGATCGAGTCCCACATCGGGTTCCCTGCATGGAGCCTGCTTCTCCCTCTGCCTGTGTCTCTGCCTCTCTCTCTCTCTCTTTCTCTGTCATGAATAAATAAATAAAATCTTTAAAAAAAAAGAATCCGGATGATCATGAAATATCATGAAATATTTAATTGGCATGCTAAATCTGCTATATGTGCCCATGACAATGTTCTCCTAAATCTGGGGGCCTTTACACTCTAGTTTTATTTTTTTTTATGATTTATTTTAAAAAGAGAGAGCATGTGAGCAAAAGGAGGAGCAGAGGGAGGATAGAGAACTGTCAAGCAGACTCCCTGCTAAGTGCAGAGCCTGACACAGGGCTTGATCTCACAACCCTGAGCCTGGACCTGAGCTTAAATCCAGAGCCAGATGCTTAACTGACAGAGCAACCCAGGTGCCCCTACCTTCTTTATATAGTACATCTATGCTACCACATGCCCTTCAAAACAACAGTGTCTCAAGTGAAACTTGGGTAGAGGAGGGTAATCATTGCTACAATGGCAGACATAGCCATCATAAGGAGAACAAAACTAACCAGCCCAAGAATGGAGGGGGTGTGAGTGACTGCCAGTCTGTGGGTAGGGGCCAGGACCGCACTGGGCTTCCATGACTGCTCTCTGCTCTCCGGAGGGGCGAGCAAGGGTGGAAGCAGCAGTGCCGACTCTTCTCTGTTCTGAGGGCTATAAGGGGAGTGTTATCTAAATGACATGAATAGTAACTTGTCCCAAGTAAGTGTTCAGAAATCATCTATTCTTGCTTTGATAAGAAGCCACCCCCTGACAATGATGACTTTGAAGGAGGAAAACCGTAACTTTGTCTTTCTGCATTTTTTTGTTTCCTTCTAGAGAACCCCAAAGTTTTCTTGTCTTGCTTTGTTTTATGAGGTGGCACATCACAGTTTAGAGCCTAGAGTCAGGCCTCTGATTGCCTGGTTGCAGCCCCAGCAACTCTGCCTAAACCTGGTTCCTGGGCCCAAGACCTGGCATCCCTGTGAAGTTCCTACCTCCTGGGGTAGCTGGCAGCGAAAGGATCTCAAATCTTTAGACAAGAATGGTACCTGTGTCCAGGAGACCTTAGTTATCATGGATTTCACTTTGTGTCAAAATGAGTAATTACAATGAAAATAATGGGAAATAAAGAGGAAGAAACCTTACCATACCCTTACTCTCTCCAGTTTCCTCCTCGGGGGCTCTCAGCATCTTCTTGGACTTTTAAAAACACATCTTTCTGGGCTGCTCTTATTCTCATTCTCTACGGTGGTGATTTCAAACCTCCTCCATCGGCCCCCAGGTCACCTCCGTGAAGCCTTTCTCAGAGCCTAAGTGTGATTCCCAGCCCCAGCAGGTCTCAACGGCCCTCAATGGGCCTGTCCAACCTTTTCTCCCCAGGGCCTCCATGGCAGTCCCACAAGCCTGCATGGCCCCTACCTTCTGCTCTCCCATCTTTATTACCAAGGGACCTCTTTGATGACCATTCCATTCCATTCTTCTCTAAACTTCCCAAAATGGAGATACTGTTTCTACTTCCTTCCTATTCCAAATTCCTCCTAAGATTACTAACAGGTTCCTAATTTCCAAATTCAAGCAGCAACTACTGGAATCTAACACTTCACCTGATATTACTACTTCTTTTTGGTGATATTTAAATACAACCACCTTTGGGTATGTTGTTGTAAAGGCAATTTCCTAGGCTTGCTCCAAGGAATAATCATTATCCCTTCATATCTTTAATTCCCAAGTGTCTACACATAATAGGCTCAATATATATTTGTTGTCTACTGAGAAATCTAATTCCAAAAAACCCATCAGAGCAACACAATCCCTAATTTCACCATTAATTACTATTTGTGATTAAAATCAGTAATAACCAAAAGCTATTTTTAATCCATTATTTACTAAAACTCAGGCACTGTTTTGCATTATACTATTCCACTTAGTAATTATGACAACCATATTCAGTAGGAATAATTAACCCCATTTAATGGATCAGAAAACTGAGGCAGAGATGTGACCTGTCTGGTAGAGCCAGCATAAAAAAATCAACCTGCCTTTACTTCAGAAATCTCAAGTGTAGCTACCATTCTTACTTCCCAAGGTGAAAAATACAATAACATTCTTTGTAATTCATGGTGGCTGGATCATTTTCTTGGAATAAAAGAACTTCCTAAGGCAAGAATTCAGAAAATGTTCAGACTGAGAAAAAATGGTTAATTAGTTTTCTTATTTTATATTAAACAATGCAAATCAGGTACTGAGGAGATACATATAACCATACAAAACAAGAATAATGCCCTCTATAAATCAATATGAGAATTTTGTACATAACTCAAGATGCCACTCCTCAAACATGACATTTCTATCCATCACTGGCAAATCTTGGCCAGTTGGCCAGAAATGTCATCTCTTGGGAAAATGCCATTTTAAAATAAATGATGCACTTATTAAAAACAAGTCCTTACGTTTTTTTAAAACAAGTCCTTAAAAAATAAATAAAAAAATAAACAAGTCCTTATGAAGCAAATGATTCTTTGCATTGTGATGTTACTGCTACTAGGTTCTGTATTTCAGTGAGGATGATGAGCTAAGAAGAAAATAAATAATTTAAACCATGATCCAAGAAGTATTCTCAATCCTAATGCCTTTACAACAAATATTTAATAATGCCCAGTTTACTCTTCTGAGATGAAATTCATAGATAAAATAACCAGCCTTCATATATAATTTCAAAAAACCAATATAATACCTAAATGGCAATGGAAAGGAGGGGGAGAGGGAAACAATGTACAATGACCATGCATTTCAACCTGTAAATGCATAAGCTCAATGACACTAGAGGCATAATAAGGTTGGTGCATGCTTGTACCTTTTTATAATGAATATGTCTACATGTAGAAATAGAAGTTTAAAAAGCATTCTATATGAAAGTACAGGGAGACAAAAGAGTAGAGGTATCTAAGGTGGACCATAGAGCAAGAACCAGTGTTGGAAGTACAGAAATAGAGCATGTGACCATTGTATACATCAACACAGCAGCATCTCTCAGGCACACGCCGTGCTAAGGAGACAGACATAAAAGTGAGTGTATCCCTTATTTTCCATTCACAGGAAGTTCCTAGATGTCAGAATAAAAGCTACCTTCAGGGGGTCAGTCATCATGGAAATCTTCATATTTCTGTCTGGACAGGGTTTTCATAGATGTATATATATATTTAAAAATTCATTGGCAGTGGTGTCTTCATACAACAGATTATTATTTACCAATAAAAAGGAACTAACTGCTGGTATACCAAACAGCATGGATGAATCTTAAAACCATTATGCTGAGTTAATTTTACTCAACTGCTTATTTTACTGTACACATACAAAGCATGAACATTCATAGGATTCCATTTATATGAAGTTCTAGTACAGTAAACTGATAGTTTTCAGATTTTTTGGTCTGAGTGTTATCATGCAGCCCTAAAATTATGATTCTGAGAATTCCCTGAAGCTCTAATTTATGTTGATATCTATTTCTATTTATCATATTAAATTTTAAACTGAGACACTTAAACATATTTATTAATTCATCAGAAATGATAATATCAAATTTTACATATTAATATATATTTTATGAAATATAATTATAGTTTCTAAAAAATCATTAAGAGAATGGTACTGCTTTACATTTTTGAAAATCCCTTTAATGTTTGGTCTAATAGAAGACAGCTGGATTCTCGTATCTGCTTCTGCATTCAATTTACATATTAAAATACATATTCATTACAAATTGCTTTCTTTTATTTCTCCTTACTATCAAGGCGAGGACATTATATTGATTTTCTGAAATTATATGTGTAGGCTTTTTTTTTAATCTATGAATTTCATTGCAGGAGAATAAGGAAGTGTGATTAAATATTTGTTATAAAAAAGGGGGATTATTTTGTCCAGGAGGATTGAGAATAGTGCCTTGGATCATGTTTTAAGTACTTCTTCCTTTAGCTCATTATCCTCACTGAAATAAGGACCCTATCAGCAAGGACACCACCACACAAAACATGGGAACTGGGAAACCCCATTGGACACTCAGTAGGGAGTGAGATGGAAAAGGATAAGAAATATCTAAGTAGTATTACAAAAATAGTTTTGACCCTGTGATCTCCCTTCAAGGGTTTCATAGTCACCACAAATCCCAGACCACAGCTAAGCTGACCAATGACCACAAAACCCAGAAGAGCTGTTTCCTCTGGCAGTCAGGACAGGTTTGATGGGAAAGGGGCATCAGGAAACTGTTCAGGGTGATTGTGATTGTCCATAGTGTTGGGGCTTGCTATGCACACAGGTATGCATTTGTAAAAGTGATTCAAATGGTACACTTACTATTTATGCATAATTGTGTAAATTTTGCCTTTAAAAAAAGTAAACAAATATTGACTCTGGTTAATAGTACATGTGGTGAAGTGTTTAGGGATAAAGTGTACTAATGTTTGCAACTTTGAAATGCATCAAAGAATAAGATGGACTGGTAGAAAAACAGGAATGGTTGGACAGATAGACACGTGATGAAGCCAACATAGCAAAATGTTAACTGTAGAATCTACAGTGGGTGTAAGGGTGTTTACTTTATAATCTTTCTACATTTGAAAATGTTTGTAATAAAATATTTAAAAAAGTCATTGAGCTGTATACTTAAGCTTTGTGTACTTCAGTAATTTTTTCTTATTTTAAGAGAGAGAGTGAGAGAGAGAGCATGAGAAGGGAGACAGAGGGAGAGGAAGAGAAAGAATGTCAAGGAGCTCCAAGCCCCAGTGCCGACCCCAACACAGGGCCCAATCTCATGACCTTGAGATCATTACCTGAACCCAAATCAAGAGTTGGACACTTAACCAGTTGTGCCATCCAGGTGCCCCTGTGTACTTAATTATATGTAAGTTATATCCCAAGAAGAAATTTAAACTATTAAAATATTAAAAATACCAAGGTTAGCCTAAGTAGTAACAGGCTAGGCTTATTTGCAAATGGTAAGAGAAAGAAGAAATGATATTTATTGAAATAAAGTTCCTAGACAAATGACACATTACTTAAGCGAAGAAATACATGGCATTCTCAGGAATACTGAGGGTTATTTTTATATTTTATATTTTATATCAAAAATTTTCCATGTTGACAAGGGATTGGCTATGGACAAAGGATCCCAGAAAACAGCTCACATCTAAGGGCACCTGGGTGCTCAGTCAAGTTAAGCATCTGACTTTGGCTCAGGTCATGAGCTCAGGATCCTGGGATGGAGTCCTGAGTTGAGCACCCGTTAGTCCTGCATTGAAACCTCACATTGGGCTCCATGCTCAGCAGGAGGTCTACATGTTCCTTTCCTCTGCCCCTCCCCCCCACCTCAGATAAATAAAATCTTTAAAAATATATACACAGCTCACATCTCGAATCCCTATCACATGCCAACCAACGTATCAGATCAGGTCTCTGAGACTTAACAGGGAAGAATCGAGAGGCTGTAAACACAATGACATTGTAGACTATGGGGGGCAGTCCCAGGAGAAGACTGAAAAACAGTGGGCAACCCCCCAAATCAACCACTGAATTATGTGACTTTTTAACCTATTTCATGGGAACATATGACGGCAATCAATGACATCTTAAAAACATTTTATTGATACAGGTGCTTTTCTTTAAAATGTGATATCTTCACACTTCATGCTCTTCTACTAATTAAAAAACATTTGGTTCTAAGTCTGTTACAGTGAAATTCAAATCCCCTCTGTTACATATTTGCATGCCACAGCCAGAAATGAAGATGGATACAGGTGTGTTTTACTGGCAGCTCACACTCCACAGGGCATTGCTGAAATGGTGAGTGGCTCCTGGTAAAGTTCCCAGCAAACAAAGTACAATTTTCCCTCAATTTACTCAGTAATTGCATTTGTGGAGAATTTCAGTACATGTTAACACACTGCAAAAGTGCTATATGTTTATTTAAAAAATGGAATACTAGGTTCTATGATGAAGAGTTTAAAAAAAAACTCTGTAAACATCCAAGGGGACATGTGAAAGACATATGAGGGCACAGAGCCACCTTCATCATGCAGGACCATCCTGGGCCTTGTAGGTGGTCTAGCCTGGCTCCCATCCTCTCAATGACTATCCTCACTGGAGCCACTAGAAATGACTCCACCAACATCCCATAGGAGGCAGTACTATCTCTAGGAAACACTAATCTAAAGTGAATAATGGATTGTTTTAGAAACATTTAGATTTTAATAGCCTAGATATATTCCCCAAAATAGATTTAAGAGGCTAGCATGTGTTCATTTTTACCTCATCCTATCTAAAACTATTTTCAGTCTCTTTAAACAATCTGTTGTGTAGTTGTGGTTGAAAATAACACAACCCAGGATCCCTGGGTGGTGCAGCGGTTTGGCGCCTGCCTTTGGCCCAGGGCATGATCCTGGAGACCCGGGATCGAATCCCACGTCGGGCTCCCGGTGCATGGAGCCTGCTTCTCCCTCTGCCTGTGTCTCTGCCTCTCTCTCTCTCTGTGACTATCATAAATAAATAAAAATTTAAAAAAATGAAAATAACACAACCCCACAAAGATATATGCAGGAACACAGTCATCTACTGATAGTCTGTGAACACAACTTGCCTCACACACACAAAAAAAAGCATTTCAAATAGCAGCTAAAAACTTGTCATATGAAAACAGTAGTTGCTTATTCCTGCCTAGGGCTGGGCTGAAACCACTGAGCAAGAAGTGAAAAGCTCCATATTCTGCTATTCAAAAATCAAAGCAAATACAAAAACCTCACACTTGTTCTTAAATATTATTCTTATAATTTTGTTATCAGTTTTCAGATGACTCAACCTCAGTGTTCCAGTACCGCCTGATCTCATAACTTGAATGGTCCCATCTCCATGAATGACTTAGCCACTGCAACCGTGCATATTTCTGCCCTGACCAGCTTGTATCATCAAAACTCCTGAGTGATGGCTATGTCCTCCCCAGTCTTCCCCGCAACATCCCATATGTTTTCTGCCTTTGTCTCCCCTCTCTATTTCCTCTGTCCTCTTCTCCATCATCCCTATACAAGAAAGGTTCACCATGTGGGGCGGGGCAGCGGTGACAGGTGGGATACATAAGGGTTGGTTGGGAGTAAGGAGCACTCTTGTAATGATGGACACTGAGTGACGTATGGAAGTGATGAAACACTACAGTGTATACCAGAAACTAATAGAACACTACATTAATTAACTGGAATTTTAAAATAAAAACGTTAAAAAAAGGTTCACCACAGAGAACTTCATTGTTGCCAACCTACAGACAGACCAAAGCCAGCTGGAATACTGGGAGAAAGTGGGATGGATGCAAACCATGGAATGAATGACTAATGATGCAAGTACAAATAGGCCACAGATCCATGCCCGTGGGGGCAGGGCGAGCTGCCTGAGTAGCTGTGAAAACCAGCGCTTGGTCACCGTGGGGATACACAAGAGACACTGGTCAGGCAGTAAATTATCTTCTCACAGGGTAGGAGTTAGCAGTTCTGAAACAGTATACATATACGATAGGGTAAAACAAGTGAGTAAATCGTAGGGAATGGGAGTTCGGTTTCTCACTGGCAGAGAAAGGAGTGACAAATACAGAACACAGGAAAATGGAATGGACCCACAGTCTTGCATTACATTCAGAGATGCCTGCATGAACTCAGGGTTATTTTTATATATATACAAACAGCGAGGGAAACAGACTCACAGGTTTATATGGGTTACAATACATGCATGTATCTCCAAGCTCTGTCCGCTGAGAGGCCTGGAAATGTGGCAGTCTGGCAGCAACAAGCACTCCAGCACCCAGATCTTAGTGTCTAGTACCATTTTCCAATAAGAAACCAGGGATCTTTAGAGAAAGGGCTGAGTCTGGGGCTGGCACAGGTCATGTATAAAAGAAGCCTGGAGCATCTCATGGTGCCAGAGAATAAAGAAGTGCTAAGGAAAAAAAATCAGATATAGGAGGCAACCTAAAAAAGCTCCGAGGTCAAAGTTGGGAGAATTTGATGTACAAATTAAAAACAGATTAAAACCCCCAAGGAATAACCTAAGTGTCCACATGATATAAGAAATGCCTGAGGAAAGGGACAAATCTGCACTATAAGAACACCAAATAGGAGATGCACAAGAAATACAGGAAGCAGAACATAACCATAATAATCGCTACAACACGACCCTCAGAGAAACGTTAAAGCTGGTGGATGGGAGTTGAAGGGAAAGAGAGATATATGCACGGCTTCGAAGCACCTCTCCTAGAATATGTTGACTAACATATGCTCACACAGTACTGGATGCTCTCCCCTCCATCATGGAGCACAATGCCCCTCCACTGGAGTATGGACTGGATGAATGACTTGCTCCTAAGGAAATATGGCATTGTGGGAAATCTACATCTGGTCCTTCTCTGGGGTCCTGGCAAAGATTTCTTAAATCCCATGGGATTTTCTAGAATGATAAGGGTGATAGGAGTGTCTTTGGCTGTTTAAGGATGCAATTCTTAGAGGGCTTCTATGTAGCTTAAGGGGGTAGAGAACTGATCAGAAACTTAGAACTTGCCCCTCAACAACCTCAAGCTCTGGGGACTGAGTTGATCACCAATGGCTAATAAATTCATCAATCAAACCCATGTAATAAAACTTCCATAAACACCCCAAACTGAGGGGCATGTAGAACATATGTAGGTTCTTGGAGGGGGATATGCCCAAAGAGGGCATGGAAACTTGGTACCTGACCCCCTCCCCATATCTTGCTCCAGGGCTCTCTTCCCCTGGCCATTCCTGAGTTACATCCTTTATAACAAACCGATTATGATAAATATAGCACTTTCTTGGGTCATTCTAGGGAATTGTCAGACCTCAAGGGGGTAGCTCATGAGAACCTCTGAATTTATAATAGGCTGGGCAGGAATGTAGGTAGCGTGGGTACCTTGTGGCTGCCATCTGAAGGAGTCTTGTGGGGTCTGTGCTGACTCTGGGAGTTGGTGTCAGAATTAAGTTGAATTGCTTGAAACCCTGTGGGTGTCAGAGAACTGGAGAACTGGTGCGGGAAAACATCACATATTTGTTTGGTATGAGAAAAAAATCTTTCAGGAAGAGAATCCGGGAAAAAATAGCAAGTGCACCCTGGAGAAACTTGTCAAACCCTATCTTCCCCAAGTGATCAAAGTGCCCATTGCCAGGAATAAGTCATGTTGACATGTACCCCCAGATATGATGGCAGGAAAGGGCACTTTATGTCTATGGTATTTTTCCTGAAAACCCATAACCCCAGTCTAATCATAAGGAAACATCAGATAAACCCAAGGGGAGGGACATTCCACAAAACAACTGACTAGACTTTCCAAGGTCATAAAACATAGGGGAAGGCTGAGAAATTGCCACTGGTTGGAGGGGACAAAGGAGACACAGGGATGAAATACAACATGATGTCCCGGGTGGACCCAAGACCAGGAAGAGGACATGAGGAGAAACAATGGAAAATACAAATAAAGACTAAAGTCTGTTTTTTAAAAAAAGGTATGAACTACTGACATACATACAACCAGGTGGATGTGTCATATGCCTTGTGCTTCATGAAAGAAGCCAGATCTGAAAGCTCTGTCCTATATGTATGCATTTAAATAACATTCTGGAAAAGATCAAACTACAGGGTGAGAGGCTCGGGATCAGGGATGAGGGGAGGGGCTGACTGAGGAAGGGTGGAGGGACCTTTTGGAGCTGATGTTCTCTATCTCCACTATGGCAGTGGTTACTAGACTTCACATCCTTTAAAAATAATTTTACTGTATATAAGTTAAAAAGCAAATTAAAAAAAAATATCCCATTATCCTTAATTTAAAGCTTTCCACTCACATCCATTCAGTTCACATTTTGTGTAATTGTGGTTGTGGTGTAGATATATTTCTCAGTACAAAGAAAGAGACTACATGTGCATTAGACCCAGGCCAGGTCCTCAGAGGCCAAGAGAACTCTGACCTGCATGACGAGTCAGGAGACAAACATGTCCTGTACACCAATGGCCCAGAATGCTTGGGACTTGGTCAGTGACCACTGACTCCTCTACTTTGGTCCCCCAAATCCCTTCCAGATCAAGACCAACCAGAGGAAGCCAAATATGTTCCCGAAGCAGTCCCCTGGGCTGCTTCCTCCAGTGTCCCCAGGCCCACAGCCTCTGATCAGACAGTGAGTCTCTACTCCTCCCCTCACAGAGCTTTGCCACACCTGGTCCTGCCTCCCTATGCTGGCCTGCCTCTGTATGCCAGCCTGAAGCGAAGATGGGGCAAACTATGAATCAATAGCCTGTTTGTTCTCCTTCACTCTTGTTTTATTTCCACAAGAAGCAAGCCCACTTTATAAAACAAAGTCTTATCAGAAATTAGATAAAACATTGTCCTGATGCTAAAGAATCAGCAATGCAAGAAGTTCTGGGCCTCAGCCTAACAGTAGAAAGGACACTGGTGAAGCTCTCTGCGTTGCAATTCACTTTCAAAACCATGAGACCCTTTGAACTCCTGTATTTCCTCAACTAACGCCATCATTGTTTGCACTCTCGCTGTTCACTGAAACAGGTACAATCTCGTCAAATGAGGCTTTCTTTCATCATGTCTGAATCATTCACTGAATGCTGTAAACGCCGATGAGGGACTCTGTTGTTGTGACTCAGAAACCAGGTCGGCAATCCTGGGAGGACTTGGAGAGGTAGCAGACAGAAAGGAACGATGGCATCAGGGCAAACAAGGAAAGAGGAGGAAGTGGGAAGAGACAACTGGCTTGTTTAGTAAAAGTTGCTTTTTCTTGAAAGGATACAATGGAATTAGTAATGGACTGCCTCCCAGGACAGATAAAATGATTTCACTTCACAATAATTTAATGTTTTAATGCTTCCTCTAAAAGAGTTTTCTTTCTCACCACCTAAACAGCTGGCCAAGCTATATGAATTTCAGGGGAAATATTAATATAAGCTAAATTAGCTGATGTAAAA
This sequence comes from Vulpes vulpes, assembly GCF_048418805.1. Classification (NCBI taxonomy): domain Eukaryota; kingdom Metazoa; phylum Chordata; class Mammalia; order Carnivora; family Canidae; genus Vulpes; species Vulpes vulpes. The sequence goes on from NC_132782.1 coordinate 88,326,339, forward strand.
TTAAATTATTCTGACAGAACAACACCAAGCAAAATTCGCTGAAAGAAGCAATAAATTAAGGAACCTTCTTAAAAATGCAATATTCAATTATAACTTAAATATATCCCTGGGGTATAAACCAAGACAATTGTATTAAAAAGGAATATGAATTTCTCAGAGAAAGAATTTCAGTTTGGTTGAATAAAACCTCTCCAAGAGGCAACTTCATTAGCCAGCATAACATCAATGTATGTGATGCTCCAAGACTCTTGGAGAGACTGGGTAATGCAGAACATCTTTTACAAGCAATTTCCATATGGCTTAGTCATTTATGCTTACACTTTGGGCAGAAGTCTTGAATGGAAAGCTAAGAAGAATACTAGAAATATAAGTTTTCTTTTTTTTATTTATTTTTATTTTTTTTTTATTTTTTTAATTTTTATTTATTTATGATAGTCACAGAGAGAGAGAGAGGCAGAGACACAGGCGGAGGGAGAAGCAGGCTCCATGCACCGGGAGCCTGATATGGGATTCGATTCCAGGTCTCCAGGATCGCGCCCTGGGCCAAAGGCAGGCGCCAAACCGCTGCGCCACCCAGGGATCCCTTGAAATATAAGTTTTCTTTTAGAAAGATTTTCATCAAATTTTTTTTTTGTATTTTATTTTGCTTCAGAATTTTGTCTTTTTAGGTAATGTTGAATTCTTCCTGACATGTTATGTAAAATATAGTACAAAGGTGAATAAAAGGACAGTTATTATTACCAAAGGGTCAAGTTCTAGCTACTTCAAGGCATGCCTTTTGGAATATGTTATTTGTAAATCACAGCCATATTCAGCCTACAAAAGCCACTTCACGAACCTAGAGTGTCACCTCAAGCATCTCATTGGTGAGAAAAACTGCCACCATCAGGCTCCTTGGAACTTTCCTGTGATGAATGTCTGTTTACAGAACAGCCACTCACTCTAATACTGCAGGTTGCTAGGGGGAGGGTTAAGAGCCAACTCCATAGTCTGCAAGAGCTTTCCTGTCTTGGGATGGCTGCAACCCCACCAGCCTTATTCCTGTTTTCTCTCCTACAAAAGGCTTCTGCCCTGCATTTCTTTGCTTTTGCTATTAAGATTAAGTGGCACTAAGTCTAGGTTAGAAAATTTTCATTTCTTGTTTCTCTGGTACCGATGGTGATGTTTTTGCCTTTTTTTTTTTTTTTTTTTATCAATGATGTTTTACTACAATGAAATATGGCTTGAACATCTAATGTTTGTAGAATAATTCAGAAATCAAGTTCATAAAATGACAGTTTATACTTTTTATTTCCAAATTTAGGTTATAAAAATAGGAAAGAAATTACTCTGAAATTCCTATTGAAATTATACTTTTCCAGATACGTTAAGTTATAAACTAGTTAAGAAATTTAGCTTATGAATGGCTGTATCTGGAAATAGTGCCCCAACCCTTGCTTCTCTCAAGTTTTGATCATCACCCCAGACATCTTATTGATCTGACAAAGACCATGTGGGAGCTCAGTGCCCGTCTTTTCATTTAATTAGAGAATTCATAGCATCAGTGCTGATCTTTATCTTTTAGGGCGAGGGGATGGGAGACAGTAATAAGGAAAAGTTGGAATTTAAAGCTGAGATAACACACCTAAACAGAAAATATTCAAATACTTACACTGTATTTATTACAAATACTGTTAAAATTCCAGAGGGAGAGTTAAGATAATAAACTGTGAAAACAAACGCATGCAAAATGGAATGGAGAAGCCATGAAGGAAAGGCTGTCATGCACACACCACTCACTCCATGGCAGCCTACCTCACATGTGACAGCAGGAAGAAAAAGATCTCTTAGCTAGGAACAACCCAGCCAATGAGAAAATATGCTGCTACAACCTCGAACTCTCACTCTCTTCCAATGAACTTTCTTGTGCTCGTTTTCCTTTATTCCAGAACCCTCTCTCACTTTGTTCTCTGGACTTGCTTGTGCTTCAACATGGTCTGCAGGCTATGAACTGTGGTTCTTCTGTTTACTCCTGAGTAAACCTGATTTTGCTGGCTAAACCACTTTTTTAGTGGTTGCAAATGTTGACAAGACTCACTACTTATTTATAAGTAACAAATCAAAGAGTTTTTCACACATTGTTTCCAATAATGTTTTTTGGTTTTTTTTTTTTTTTTGCCTCAGAAGATGAGTCTCTTGATTTGTAACAATAAAAATGCAAAGAAAGAAGTGAACCCCATACAGACCCAGATGAAATCTAAAATCAAACTCCCAAAAAAAGCAATTTCTATAAATGCTGCTTCTAAGGCCATCTCCTGGCATATTTTTTAATTTCTTAAACACAGAACTGCACTTTGACCAAGAGTTTCAAACTTCTCCCAATGTTCAGTAACAAATAAAGTTTCTCCATGACCCTTGTTTTCTCATCTTGTTTGCATTTAATTCTATTAAAATCCTAAGGTCAGATGACATTAAAAGTATTGAGAGCTCTTGCAGAATAATAGTTACATATCAAAGTGAAGGCACTGAAGCTGTGATGTTCAGGAAACCATTTAAATGAAAGAAAACCAAAAGAAAGGGGTCTTTGAAGTCTTAAGTATGCATTTAGATAAAAATAATTGATCTAATAAATTCATTACACAGATTGCAGTTCTTAGTAACAGTGAATAAAAGCTTACAGAACACAAGTGAACAAAGTCAGTTTCAGGATCAACCATCACTCTGGGCAAGATGAAAACAAAAATTGCAGTATATGTTCATCCATATAGGCAGCAACGTAGAAAGTGTTATTAATCTTTTACCAAAAGGTTGTTATGAAATGTAAATCATAGAAGGCAAGAGAAATTCTTTTTTTTGCATTAGTAGAGAGTTCACTTTATCCTCTGCTTACTGGAAATATGCCTCACATTAAATACTGTCTTAGTCTCACCAGTCACTTGTGATGTTTTTAAAAATTAGATGTACCCACACAAATTTTACAACTGAACCAGGGAAAGAAACAGAGGTAGGAACCAATTTTCCCAGGGCTTTCAGGAAAGAGTGGTCACCAGAGGGAAGTGACCAGGAGGGCTATTGCAGCCCATGAGTGCCCACTGCTGAGTAAGGCAGCTCCAGGACCCTCAATAAACTCCTTCCCAGAACCTGTGTCAGCTGTGTCTGATCAGAGTTCTGCACTGTCGTCAATGAAGTGTTAAATAATTACTTTTGAGAAAAAGGACCTTTCAAGAGAAAGTCTATATGGCTGTCAGAGAATCCTCACTGGATAAGACTCAATCCTGTGAAAACAGTTCCTGCTGGACAGTTAATGGTGACTAAGTTGCCATTAGGCTTTTGAGAATTTAACCACACTCACTGTCCGCCAACTTCCCTGCCCCCCCCCTCCCCTGCCCTGCCCCAGGCTCTCCTTTCTTGCAGCTTACATATCTGGTCCTGCCCTTGTGTTCTGTTTGCTACATGCAGCATCCTGGGGTGAGCAATTGTGGTGAAGCAATGAATTATGAATGCAGGCACTGACTTCAAGGTTTATAGGACAGGAAGTAAAGAGGGCATCAACCTAATTTTATAGCCTCTTATTTGATACCTTGAGGAATTTCAAACCTTCAGAAGGCTGAAATGCACATGAAAACCATTGGCTGAAATTTAAGTTTCGTGTCAATGAGTGCCTAAATATCCTATAATGTCAAAAGGTTGGCAGCTAGGCAGGGAACAGCAGGGAGTGCTAGGGACCCAGGCTGGAAGGCGTTCCCAAGACTTCCCCCAGGATAGCAGCTGTCAGGTGCTGCTTCAAGGTACTGCTGTGGATGCAGGCCATTCCAGAAAGAAAAAAGTAAATGCTCACAAAGGAAAGGTTCTGCTCATGTAGGAATATGAGATCTTTACACAAAAGAAGTCTGCTTCTCTTATGTGAAAAGAAGCTTCACATATCTCCCCTCTGCTCTGCAGTCACCACCATCAGGCATTCTCACATGATTTAAGCAGAAAAAGGTGAGATGAAAGGTGTGAGTAGATGGCAGAAACAGGAATCTTTTATCCCATTTGACTTTACCAAATATCTTTTATTTCACTAGTATTACCTATAGACAACATTACCTACAAACTACACATTTAAATACTTTTATACTTGATTTGGCATATGAAAGTGGATGTCATAATTAAATAGTTTGCCTTACTTCTCACTTGTCTGCAATGCAATTAACACCTCTTTCACATTTTTTTTGTCCATCTACTCACTTTTTTTTTTTTTTTTTGCTTGAATGAAGCACCTTCTTTTGGAGACACCTGTGAGATTTTACTAACTCTCTAGTCCTTCTTAGCAGTGATAAACTGATACTATTAAGTGATTTTTAACTGAAGCAAGTCAAAATATCTTATCTTCTGAGAGTAAAACATTCTTGCCACTTCAATAAATTAGGTCAATTTTGTCCTGGGCAAATAAATCATGTCTTGGCCCCTAAACACACATCTTACCATAGGCTGTAAAAGTCAATGTGAACTTTGTATTAAAGAGTATAAAGAATGCTTGAACGTTAGCAGCAACTCCTGTTAAACCAAGTTATGTTGGTACGTCCAGCTGGGAAAGTGAGGTTTTGGTTTTCTTTTTTTTCTTCTTTTTTGTTTTGACTCGGTCCAAATTAATGTTTATTGCTGCTTTTTACACCAAGATGGCTCCAGCCTTGAGGGTTACAGGGCATGTTACTGCCTCTGGTATATGGGAGACTGGAACTGAAACCCCAGCCCTGTACATCAGGCAAAGAGGAGCCCATGCCACTGTTCCTGGCACCCTACAAGAGGAAGAAAGGATACAAGGTGCTTTTTTTCTTCCTGCCACATCAGGGTTTAACCGTGAGCAAGCTGTGCAAAGGAAGGAGCTAGACTAAGCAGCAGGGCCTCTTCCATCATTAATCGGAACATTGCTTTCTTTTCTTATTTCAGATTAAGAGGTGGTGTTCTCCTCCTTTACTGCATTCATCCATTAGACCATCTGATTACATTCTGGAGGCACAGAATAGTGAGAATAAGATCTATCAAAATATTCCCATTACTGACATATTTCTATCTACATATGGTTTGTATCTTTATTCCTCAGTATCCTCAAATTTATCCTACACGAGAATATGATTGTTACTGAATTTTTGCAGAACAGAAAAAAAGGCTAGATATGACAAACTAGATATCCTTGAACTATAGTGATGCTGTGAATAATATTGAAAATAAAAGCATGCAATAGCTGAGATTCTGAGTTGATGAATAGTAATTATATGGTTGCACCAAGTACTTTTGAATTTTAAGATTTGTTTTTTGCTCCCAGTCAAATAAAACAGGAATGAGATTTAATTCACCCTATTATTTTCCTATGGTAACAAAACCAAAATTTTTACAGTTCCAACACATGAAGCATGAAGAAACTGAACATGTATTAGAATCTCTAAAGCAGGACGCCTGGGTGGCTCAGCAGTTGAGCATCTGCGTTTTGGCTCAGGGCGTGATCCCAGAGTCTCGGGATCAAGTCCCGCATTGGGCTCCTTGCATGGAGCCTGCTTCTCCCTCTGCCTATGTCTTTGCCTCTCTCTCTCTGTCTCTCATGAATAAATAAAATATTTTTAAAAAAATTTCTAAAGCAGCTGCCTGAGGCTAGCTGGTTTCAGTTTCTCTCTCAGATCTATAGGATTGAATAATATATTTCAATAAAAACGTTGAAGCTTAAGGGTCCTTATTGGAAAAAGTGGATGCTGAAGGAGACCTCAAACGGACAGAGCCAGCTTTAGCCTAGATGCTATGCCATCTAGCGGGTATTTGTCAGTATCATGTCATAAGCCCATTATAATAATACAGACTATTCACTTAACTGCTCCAAAATAAAACTGAATGCATCTTTCTAATATAATACGTATTTTTCTAAGTGAACAGTAATACCTATCCATTTTAGGGAATTTAGAAAATAAAGGAGAATATAAAGAGCACCTTTCATCTAGCACATAGAAAATTCTGGCACAGCCACTAGAAGTTACTCTCAGCTTTTGCATGTGCATATATGTGTATATATATATGTGTGTGTGTATATACACACACATAATATACACACAACTTTCTTTTTCAAAACTAAGATTGAACTGCACCTGCTTTTATTATTTCATATATTAGTAACTATTGTATCACTATGCGTTATTAAATAATACCATGTAATATTGATGATTGTAAAGTTATCAAATGATATACAACATAATCATAGTCACTATGACATATAATATTGGCCATATACTCATTATCATTAAAATTACATAATGTAATACTGAATCACTGCCTTCTTTGAAACATTATTTTTCCTATCAGTTTCTTGTTTTGAACCTTTAATGTGCATGAAAAACCTCGTGCGATATGACCCCTCCTGCCTTCCCAGGGCTATCATGAGCCCCTCTGCTGTGTCCTCTCTGTCTCATCCTCTTGTTTCTTCATGCCTGTTGGACTGTTGGCTTCATACACACCACTCCTCCATCTTCCTCTCCCTGACTCCTACTACTTTCCCATGTTACAGTCGTTACTGCTTTTCCAAGAGAGCTCCCAGATTGCCATTCTGGGCACACTTGGCTACTCACACTCAGGCCAGGCTCAATCCTCCAGTGAAAGGTGCTCTTATCTCTAGTGCTTCCTCTCTGAACAGCACTGATCATTTCCTTCTCTTCTGTCTTCTGAGTCTCTTTTATGTTTGTCTTGCCTTCAACAGCACATACTTGCTTCATTCCTACCTACTTCATTCCCAGTACCAAGCATAATGTCTTAGCAAACAAAATCCATAGTGTGTCTGGGCAGTTTTCAGAATAAATTCCTGAAAACAGAACTCTCAAAAGTTATCTAATTTTAAATGCCTCCAGTAAATATTGCCATATATCCCTCCAGAAAATAGCATAGTAAGCATGATATTCCACCCTCAGAACTACACACAAATACTAATTATTAGACCAGTATTTTCTAAATGGTGTCTTATTTAAAAATAAACATGATATACTACCAATAAGATGCCTTTTTCCATATAGTTACCTGCTAGTTGTGGTTCTTCTGTGATACCCTGTTTGTCAGTATATCTGCATCTCTCCATACCCTAAATTTATTTAACATCGTTTTCTTAGGGCAGCCCTGGTGGCGCAGCGGTTTGGCACAGCTTGCAGCCTGGGGTGTGATTCTGGGGACCCGGGATCGAGTACCGCATCGGGCTCCCTGCATGGAGCCTGCTTCTCCCTCTGTCTGTGTCTCTGCCTCTGTCTGTGTGTCTATGAATAAATAAAATCTTTAAAACAAACAAACAAACAAAAAATCATTTTCTTAGTTAGCCATCTGTCTCAATATTTTTTGAAAAGTAATTTCTATAATCATTCTTTGATATTCCACTTTTGTTGCTCTTAAAGTGAGTCTTTATTTTAAAATTTTTGTCTTATTATTTTAACTTATTTAGTGTCTTCAGAACTTGAGTGTTATTGTATCAAAGTGCCACATGTATCTTCTAGGAGTTTGACTGAAATTGCATTAAATCAATCAATTTGGAGAGAAACAGTATCCTCACAATGTTGAGTTTTCCCATTCAGGAAATGGGATTATACAGTCAAGTTTTCATTTTTTTCCAAAGTTTGTTTGTTTGCTTATTCATGAGAGACACAGAGAGAGGCAGAGACACAGGCAGAGAGGAAGCGGGCCCCATGCAGCGAGCCAGATGCGGGACTCAACACTGGAACTCCAGGATTATGTCCTGGGCAGAAGGCAGGCACTTAACCCCTGAGCCACCCAGTCGTCCCATCACAATTTCATTTGTATTCCTCTGTAAATTTAGACTGACTTCAAAGAGGTCTTATACACTTCTTGATATACATGTTCCAAATATTACACTGTTTTGAGAATTTCTTTCTGTGACATTTTCTATATGGTTATCGCTAATTATACAGGAAAGATAGCTATCTGAAAAAATGTTAAATATGAAATAACAGGGGCTCAGTTGGTTAAGTGTCTGACTCTTGGTTTCAACTCAGGTCATGATCTCAGGGTCATGATATCCAGCTGCACACTGGACTCTGCTCTGAGCATAGAGCCTGCTTAAGATTCTTTCCCTCTCTTTTGGTCCTTCCCGTTGCTCGTGTGCTTGTGCATTCTCTCTCTCTCTCTCTCTCTCTCAAATAACTAACTAAATAAATAAATATTTTTTTAAAAAAGTAAACTGTGAAATAACACACTTTTAAAAGAGTATACAAAAGTAAGTATTCATATAACTATGGCCCATATCAAAATATAGAACCTTGGCAACATTTCTGCCCAGTGCCCCTGCAAGAATTACCCCTCTTCACACCAATATGAACAACTCATAAATGCACTGATGCATTTCTTGGTACATTTACCATCTAGTATTCATCTCTACACATAATAATTTAGTTTTGCCTGTATTCTGAACTTAATAAAAATGCAATTATAAAATAGCTATTCTAAGATACTGACCTTTTAAATTAAGAATATAAAACTAAAATATTTTATTTTAGATTAAATTTATTCCTTCTATAATTCTCTTCCATTCTTTATGTAGATCAAAGTTTCTGACCTATATTACTTCCTTTCCCTCTAAAGAGGTTCTTTAACATTTCTTGCAGGCCAGGTCTACTGGCAATAAATTCTTCAGTTTTTGTTTGAGAGTATCTATGTTTTGTTTGAGAAAGTCACTTCTGAAGGATAATTTTTACTGGATACAGAATTCTAGGTTGCTGTTTTATAATATATATTTTTTAATTTTTTAAATTTATTTATGATAGTCACAGAGAGAGAGAGAGAGAGAGAGAGAGAGAGAGGCAGAGACATAGGCAGAGGGAGAAGCAGGCTCCATGCACTGGGAGCCCGATGTGGGATTCGATCCTGGGTCTCCAGGATCACGCCCTGGGCCAAAGGCAGGCACTAAACTGCTGGCCACCCAGGGATCCCTAGAATATATTTTTTTTATTTAATGCTGTAGTTATTACACTCTACTCTCTCCTTGCTTAAATGATTTCCAGCAAGACTTCTAATGTATTTCTTATTCTTGTTTGTTGCTAAGCAATGCATTCTCCCCACTCTTTTTTTTTTTTTTTTTTTTTCAGTATTTTCTCCTTGTCCAGTTTTCTACAGTTTGGATATGATTTGCCTAGTAGTAGACTTTTTGGGGATTTATCCTAATTGGTGCTCTATCAGTTTCCTAGAATAGCGATTTGGTGTTTATAATTAATTTTAGAGAATTTTCAGTCATTATTAATACAAAGAGTTTTTCACTTTCTTCTTCTTTTGATGTTTTCCTTATTCTTATTATCATATGCTATACCTTTTGTTATTAACAAAAGAACAAAAGTTCTTGGATATTTTGTTCCATTTTTTTCTTTTTTCCCCCTTACATTTCAGTTTGAGAAGTTCCTATTGCCATATATTCAATCTCATGGGTTTTTCCCTCATCCATGTCCAGACTACTAATAAGCCCACCAAAGACTAATGAGCCCATGAAAGACTGTTTTATATTTCTGACATTTTTTGTAACAGTATTTTTTTTTCTTGGCATTCTCTTTGATTTTCTTTCTTGGAGTTTCTATCTCTCTGCTTATACTATCTGTTGCTGCATGTTTTTTTTTTTTTTTTCATTAGGCCCTTAAAATAGCAATCACAGTTATTTTTAAATTCTTTGATAATTCCAAAACCTTTCTCATACCTGAGTCTGGTTCTGATGCTTGATTTGACCCTTCAAACTGATTTTTCTTGCTTTTTATTTAGCATGCCTTGTAATGTTTTTTGAAGCCAGGTAAGACAGATGGGTAACAGAAACTGATGCAAGGAGGTGCTTAGTATGAAGTTTTATATCTGCTGGCTAGTAGCTAGACTGTGTTTGACATTTGCTGTCACTGGAGTGCCAGAAACAAGTTCTCTTGTTGTTGTCTAAGCTTTCCCTGTTGTCTTCAAGGTCCTAAAAACTCCTTAAGTAGAGTCTGTGTCTTGCAGACTCTCAGTTGTTATCCACTGTAATTACACTGAAGCCCTGCTGATTTGCTGATAGGTGTTTGGAAGGGAAAGTATCTACAATCTTATGATTACATCTCAGTTTTTTTTTAGTGAACCTAAGTCCTAGGGTTGAGATCTTAAGAAGTACATCTAGGCCATTTTTCTCTTCCTTTACACAAGAAGGCTAGAGAGAGGCTGCAGCTGGCTAATTGCTCTGCTCCAATGTTAGATAAGACTCTGGTGAGTTAGCTAGAAGAATGTTGAAAAAGAAAACCAAAGCTGGGGCATCATAATGCCTCACTTCAAGCTATATTACAAAGCTGTGATCATCAAGACAGCATAGTACTGGCACAAAAACAGATACATGGATCAATGGAACAGAACAGAGAACCCAGAAATGGACCCTCTACTCTACAGTCAACTCATCTTCAACAAAGCACAAAAGAATATCCAATGGAAAAAAGACAGTCTCCTCAATAAATGGTGTTGGGAAAATTTTACAGCCACATGCAAAAGAATGAAACTAGACTATTCTCTTATACTATACACAAAGATAAACTCAAAATGGATAAAGGCCTAAATGTGAGACAGGAATCCATCAAAATCCTGAGAAGAACATAGGCAGCGAACTTTCTGACCTTGGCTGCAGCAATTTCTTGTAAGGCATGTTGCTAAAGACAAGGGAAACAAAAGCAAAAATGAACTACTGGGACTTCATCAAGATAAAAAACTTCTGCAGAGCAAAGGAAACTGTCAACAAAATGAAAAGGCAACCTACAAAATGGGAGAAGGTATTTGCAAATGACATAGCAGATAAAGGGTTGATATCCAAGATCAAACTCAACACCAAATAAACAAACAATGTAGTCAAGAAATGGGCAAAAGACATGAACAGACATTTCTCGAAAGACCCACACACGGCCAACAGGCACATGAAAAAATGCTCCACATCATTTGTCATCAGGGAAATACAAATCAAAGACACAATGAGATACCATTTACACTACTAGTGAGAATGGCTACAATTTATAAGACAGAAAACAACTCCTACACTGTTGGTGGGAATGTACCCTGGTGCAGTCACTCTGGAAAACAGTATGGAAGTTCTTCAAGAAGTTAAAAATAGGGCAGCCCAGGTGGCTCAGCAGTTTAGTGCCGCCTTCAGCCCAGGGCGTGATCCTGGAGACCTAGGATCAAGTCCCACATCAGGCTTCCCCATGGAGCCTGTTTCTCCCTCTGCCTGTGTCTCTGCCTCTCTCTGTTTCTCATGAATAAATAAATAAAATCTTTAAAAAAAAAGTTGTTAAAAATAGAGCTATTCTATGACCCAGCAACTGCACTACTGGCTATTTACCCCAAAGAAACAGCTGTAGTGAAATGATGGGACACTTACACCCCAATGCTCATAGCAGTGATGTCCACGATAGCCAAACTGTGGAAGGAGCTGAGATGTCCTTCAACAGATGAATGGATAAAGAAGATATGGTATATATGCACAATGGAATATGACTCAGCCATCAGAAAGGATGAACACCTATCATTTACATCGACATGGATGGAACTGGAGAGTATTATGTGGAGTGAAATAAGTCAAATGGAGGAAGACAATTATCATATGGTTTCACTCACATGTGGAATATAAGAAATAGTACAAGGGACTATAACGGAAGGAGGGGAAACTGAGTGGGGAAAAATTAGAGAAGAAGACAAACCATGAGAGACTCTTAATTCTGGGAAACAAACTTAGGGTTGATGAAGATGAGGTGAGTGAAGGAATGGGGTTATTAGGTGATGGGCATTAAGGAGGGCACATGATGTGATGAGCACTGTTATGCTGTATGTTAGTAAATTGAATGTAAATACAGAAAAAAAGAAACACAATTTGTCAGCAGTGCCAACCAAAAAAAAAAAAAAAAAGTCTGCTTCTTGGGTTGTCTCTCTACTCTCCCTCATCCCCCTTGTTCATTTGTTTTCTTTCTGCATTGTTTTTAGGTGAAACTAGATTAAATTGCCAATATCCAGCAATTTCCTATTATTTAAACTATTATGTAGTTGGTATAGTTCTAAATGCTTTACATATCATTTTCATTAATCTTTAAAGCAACTCAGTGAAGTAGGTACAATTATTATCCCCACTTTACAGATGAAGAGAACTTTTACAGAAAGGTTAATCTGCCAAAAAATGTACAGCCAGTATGTGGTGGAGCTGGGATACAAACCCATGCAGTCGGGATATATGTTCTTCATCACCACAATATAGGAACTCTCAAATTAATAGTTTTCAATTACATTGGATTTTTCTTGGAGACAAATATATCATTTGCCAACAATGACATATTTTTTTCTCCCGTTTTCTTTTCCAGTAATGTTATTACTACTTACCTTGTCAAATTATATTAGCCATAAATTGGTGTTCTGTCCTTTCTATTTCATGCATTAATTCTGAAGTCACTAAAAATGTGCCACACTTACATATACTGCTGTGGCATAGAAACTGCAACTCAAGAAAACAGGCAGAAGATTAAGGTCCTAGTCAACAGACTTGGATATTGGTAGTTTCTCTAAGTTGGTAACCAGGTATATCTTTGGGAAGTCACTTACTGTATGCTCCTTGGTTTGCACAATAGTAAAATTAAAATGATCAAGAATGCCCATCCCAATAGTTCAATCTCTTTAGTGAATTAGTGACACAGTAACATGGGATAAATGAGATTGTAAATGCTAGGGCTCCTAGCTTAAAAGCTTTATATAATTTGCATAAATCTGCATACTGAGTTCAAAAGGCACAAATCTGTAATACTAAAGTTAATTAGGGCAAACTAATATTACATATGAAACTAGTATTCAAGAATAACAGATAAAATACAGAGTAGTTTTAACAACCAATTGTTTTAATCATTTCCTGATTAAAATAGCTAAAATAAGCTTCCTACCCATATGGTACTATCAGCAGGGTACGCAACTCACACAGACCACCACAGGAGAGCAGAGTAAAGATAAAGAGTGTTTCAGGGAGCTGGGATGGCATAAGACTGTAGATTACCGCTCAGTGCTCCAGCAATGTAAGTGGGTAGACAGAGTCTTCTTAAAGTTCTTGAAGAAACCCCCCCTGTAAGTAGGATCAGCCCTAATCCAGAGGCAGCCCATCCAGGTGCCTTCCTGAAGTTTTAGCAACAAAAAGCATTCTGTTTGTGATAAGAAAACCATTTCCCCCCACACCCTGATTGGAATGTCCCTGAATAGGTTCATGTTGACCTTCTGAGAAATCAACCTGGATGCTTTGCGACTCCCGACTCCCGCGCTTCTTTTGTCTTTAAGGGGTTTTTCTTTCTTTTACCTTTAAAAGATACCTGTAATTGCTAATCGGGGCTCTCTTCCTCCTCGGAGGCGGAGAGCCCGTTTGCGCAAACGTTCAATAAACCCTCTTGCTAATTGCATCTGCCTGTCTGGGGTCTGAGTCTCTGGGGCGTCCACCGGGACACGTTGGCACCCATGAGCCAGGGTCCAACATTCTGAGTGCTCCAAAGACTCTAAATAGAGTAGCTTAAAACACTGCAAATGGTCCTACAGTTGGTGGAAGGCAGACTGTCCCAGCAAACACCTGTCCATACCTGATTGAACCATAGGAAGTCACCTGAGAGAAGCATCTCCAGAATAGAGTAAAAACTTCTGAAAATGAATTCTCCATTAAATTAATGAGAACACTGCCAAAATCTTTTTCAGAACTTTGGAAATTAATTAGGGGCTTACTATAATACAAGGAGTGTTTATTAAAGAAAAACAGATGACCCTTGTTAAAAACAGGAAATTTGGGGTGTCTCAACTTGGCCTATTCCTGTATCCCTCTCCTTGCTTCCACAGAATCCTGAAAACCAAGAGCCTTGAAACTACAGTACCCATAAAAACCAAGTTGCCTTGAAGCCACTAAGCAGAAAAGGAGAACAGTTACTATTTTGTCAGTCAAGAAGCTCCCTAGAAAAGCTCCATTCTTAGTGTTTGCCTTTATTTGACCTAACTCAGACCTCACTCTATGATAAGTGCTATCCCTAGGGCATTTGTTGAAAACAATCAGTGACGCTTGTTCAATATGCAGTAGCCTGAGGCAGCAATAGGGGTGGGGGGGGGGGCGGGCTACCAAGAAACAGATCAAAGAATTTAAAAGGTAAAAAACAGGGAATGAGACATCCATAGGGAGTTTTGAAAAGTTCAGACATATTCCAGGAAATTTAGAAGGCCACACAGATGTGCAGGACTTTGCACATATGCAGAAAAGACTTGAAAAAGTCCCTAAAATTTCACCTCTGCAAGAATTTAGCAGTATGTGAAAATTAATCAATATAATATATTAACAGAATGAAGGGGAAAACTACATGATTATCTCAATTGATGCAGAAAAGAACTTGACAAAATTCAGTATCTTTTCATGATAAAAATATTCAGTAAAGTGGAAATAGAAGGAAAATTATCTCATAATAAACATAGTAAGATCATATACGAAAAGCCCATAGCTAACATCATACTTAATGATTATAGATTGAGAGCTTTTCCTCTAAAATAGGAACAAGACAAGGATACCCACTTTAAGTCACTTCTATTCAACACAGTATTTTAAGTTGTAGCAGAGCAATCAGGCAAGAAAAATAAGAAAGCATTCAAATAGGAACAGAAGTTGCAAAATTATCTGTTTATAGAAATGATCTTCTATAGAGAAAATCCAATGATCCCACAAAATAAATAAAAATAAATTTTAAAGAAATTTAAATTAAAAACAAAAATTTAAAAAATACCCTATAAGAACTAATAAATTCAGTTAGGTGGTAAGAAATAAAGTCAACACACAAAAATCAGTTCCATTTCTATACACCGACAATGAACAATCCAAAAAGGAAATTAAGAAAGTAATTCCACTTAAAATAGCATCAGAAAAGGATGAAATACTTAGATATTAATTTAACCAAGGAGATGAAATACTTGCACATTGAAAACTGCAAAATATCGCTAAAAGAGATTAAAGAAGACACAAATAAATGGAAAGACATTCTATGTCCAAAGACTGGAAGACTTAATATTTTATTAAGATGTCAATATTACCCAAAGTGATCTATAGATTTAATGCAATCACTATTAAAATTCCCATGCTGTTTTTGCAGATATAGAAAAATCCATCCTAAATGTCATATGGAATCTTAAGGGACCCCCAAAACTCAAAACAATTTTGCAGAGAAACAAAGTTGGAAGTCTCACCCTTCTTGATTTTAAAACATATTTCATAACCATAATAATTAAAATACTGTGGTACCAGCATAAACACAAACATACAGACCCATGAAATATAATAGTCCAGAAATAAATCCTTTCACATATGTAGTCAACTGATTTTTAACGAGGATGCCATGAGTATTCGATAGGGAAAGAAGAGTCTTTTCAAAAAATAGTGGTAGGAAAACGACATCCACATGCAGAAGAATGAAGCTGGACCATGAACTTATTACCATATACAAAATGAACTTGAAATGGATCAAAGACCTAAATGTAGGACCAAAAACTATAAAAT
Source organism: Vulpes vulpes (assembly GCF_048418805.1). Lineage (NCBI taxonomy): Eukaryota > Metazoa > Chordata > Mammalia > Carnivora > Canidae > Vulpes > Vulpes vulpes. Next base: position 88,341,859 of record NC_132782.1, read on the forward strand.
TCTCAGAAAGAAAACAGAAGAAAAACTTCATGAAATTGGATTTAATATGATTTCTTGTATATGATGCAAGACGCATAAGCAACAAAAGTGAAAACAGATGGGTTCCCCTACAGGAAGATGCAAATCAGAACCATGAGATCACTTATATCCACTAGCATGACTGGTACCAAAAAGAGGGAAAGTAACAAGTGTTTGTGATGATGTGGAGAAAATGGAACCTTGTTAAATTGGTGGGAATGTAAAATGGTATGGCCACTATGGAAAACAGTGTGGCAGTTTCTCAAAAATTAAAAATAGAATTATACCATGATTCATCAATGCCACTTTTGAATACATATCCAAAAGAACTGAAAGCAAGGTCTCAAGAAAATATTTGTACACCCATGTTCTTAGCAGTATTAGCCAAAAGATGGAAGCAACCCAAGTGTCCATTACCTGATGAATGGATAAACAGAAGGTAGTCCATACATATAATGGGATACTATTCATTCTTAACAAGTAAGGAAATTTGGGGGTGCCTGGATGGCTCAGTCAGTTAAGCATCCAACTCTTGGTTTCCTCTCAGGTCATGATCTCAGGGTTGTGAGATGGTGCCCCACGTCAGGTTCTGTGCTGGAGGATGGAGCCTGCTTAGGATTCTCTCTCTCCCTCTTGCTCTGTTCCCTCCCCTCCACTTGCTTGCTTGCTTTCTCTAAAACAAAACAAAAAAAAAGTAAGGAATTTCGGACATATGCTATCATACAGATGAAATAAATCAGTCATAAAACAACAAATACTGTATGGTTCCACTTACATGAGGTTCCCAGAGTAGTCAAACTCAAAGGAACATGAAGTACAATGGTGGTTGCCAGGGGTTAAGGGAAGAAAGGAGCAGAAAGGTGGTTATTTAATGGGCACTGAGTTTCAGTTTTGCAAAATGAGGAACTTGTAGAGACTAGGTCCACAACAATGTGAATATAATTAACACTACTGAGCTGTAGTGTTAAAATGGTGAAGATGGTAAAATTATAAGTGATATGTACTTTACCACAACTAAAAAATTTTTAAAATAAATGAAAAAGAAATAAAAATGGATATACAATGAAGTAAATGAATGAAACAAAATTACTAGAAGCACAAAGAGAAAATCTAGAGGGTCTTCTAGGACCTGATTCCATGCTCTTCCTGACTTCCAGCTGGACTCCTGCCCTAAGATTCTGAAGATACCTCACAGTGTAATGATAAATTCCCCTTGGGCTTAAACCACTTTGAATAGTTTTCATGCAACCATAGGAGTTTTAACCAGCATGTACACAGATAGGAAGGTGAGGGACATTTGAAACTAAAGAGACGTTGTTTACTTCATAATTCTGCCAAGAACCTGCTTTGTGCTGAACCCGGAAAATACAGACTCAGGGATGAAACACTCTACCCAAAAAAGATGGCTGAGACTAAAGATATTACAATTTTTTTCCAAGAGGAAGGCTTTTCACCTCAAAAACTATGTAGTAGATTAAGTGGCTTAGATACACATCAGCCACACTCACAACTGTCCCCTACATATCAGAAATAATTTGGCTTCCAGCCTTTGATATTTACATTTACTTCCTCCAATTGGAAAAGAGCTAGTGTTTAATTAATGGCTATTTCATTTGATCAAGTTTTAGAATAAACATTATTTAAACTGCAAATGGAAACTAATTTCAAATAATATCTTTAACTGATATGTTTAACCTCTTACTGAATTACTGACAATACTTACAAAGCAGCTCCATTACAAATTTTAAAATGAATCTCTATTCAAGTATCATTTTTAACATCATCTACAGTGAATCAAAGTCAGAATACAGATTTCATGACCTTTTATTAATTTGGATAGATGTGAATGAAGACAAACTCAACATTCTTACATTCTTTTTCATCTAGATATGCCAATGTTGATTCATCCTCAAGCAGGTCACAGAATTCAGGTATCCCTCCCCCAGTTTCTTCCAGAGAACTAACTGTGCATTAGGCTGCTGCTCAAGAGGGGCAGAGTCTAATGATAGAAATAAATTTTAAAACAAATATAGTTAAATATCAGCATGATCTCATAGGTAAGTGAAGAGAGCTACTGCTTCTTAATTCCAATTACCTGTTATGAGGATGAAACAGATTCTATGAACCTTCATCTTACTGGAAACTTGGGCAAGAGGAACAGAGCTTTCAGTATAGGCTCAGCCAGGGCATGTGGCAGGTCTGCATCAACAGTTCCTGACATGTATTCTCAGTGTAGATGATCTGAAATATCTTGGAGCCTTTTGCAAATTAAACTCTCGAGGCCTACTCCTCAGAGAGCCGGAGTCAGTAGCTGGGGGATGTGACTCCAGACCAAGTGTCCTACATCATCTTGATTTGCATTCAAATTTGAGAGCCATCTGTCCTGAAAGCAGTCATTGTAGGGTGTGAGGACAGGATAAACTCCATGCAGAGAAGACTGTGCGACAATGCCTTTCTTTTTTTTTTTTTTTTTAATTAATTTTTATTGGTGTTCAATTTACCAACATACAGAAAAACACCCAGTGCAATACCTTTCTGAAACACCATTAGGGGGAGACTCTTCCATCCCTCCACATTATTCCATTCATTCCTTCATTCAATAATCGTGTACTCCTCTCTCTCTATTGCTAGTCACTATACCAAGGGCTAAGGAAGCAAGAGCCAAAGCAGACAGACATAGCCTTGGGCACTCAGGGACTGGGGGGGGGGGGGGGGGGGGGGGGCGTGATGCAGATCAAAATGGGTTGGGGTTCTAGGAGGCAGCTAGGACACCAGCCACAGCTCAGCAGCCACTTATCCATCAGTGCTGTGACCCCAGAGTGAGAAAACCTAGAACATGCAGCTCTGAAGAGGACCAAGTGAGTTGATTTAAAGCAAAAAGCAAGCTTCTATTACCTGTGGTCTCAACATACCAATGGTGAAAAAATAACTCATGAGACAGTCTGTTGAATGAAATACTGCAAATAATTTATTGTGTGCAGAATCTAACTGAACATTCAGAAGGCCTCCCAATGTAGTTAACTATTTTCATAGCATCCTGTTCAAGTTCTGGGAAACTAAATTTGACCCAAGAAGCCTATTTAAATACACAATGTGATAAACTGAAAGATCCTTTAAAGACCAAACACATTACAAGGGTAGCCATTCATAGTCATAAACACCTTCGTTTCAAGAAACTTGCCAAAGTCTTTTATGCTTATCATTGTATGGCCTAATGTCTGCTCTATTTAATTGGGAAAAAAAATACAGAGCCCCAGGGATGGGATTACTTGCCAACATGTAGACAAATGACCAAAATGCAAGTCTGTAGTTCACAAGATCACGTCCTAGAAACTGGGTTGTCCCGCTAGACCCATGGAAGACTTCTAAGCAAGGTACTCCTTCTCTACAGCAAGAATGGCCACTTGAAAAAACATTAAATAGCACATAAAGTTAATCTAATCGGCACCCCAACAGTCCAGTGAGGGTTAAAACCTTGAGCTGCTGCACAGGCTCTGCCTTGTAATGCTTATCATAGCAGGTATGGAATCCTGAATTGAAGGATTCACATCCTCTCTGCTACTAAATTCCTAGGCGTTTCAGTGCTTCAATTAAATAAATAAAGAAGACATATTGCAAGGATTAATTAGTAGTTGCCTCTCAGTCTCACGTGGAGAAAGCAGAGAAATGTGCTGCTAATAAGAATATAAAAGTAGAGTTATTAGCACTGAATAAAGTATATGTGGCTAGACATACTTAAGACTGAGAGAGGACTGATGGAAATGAGTAAGTATGAATGGTATAAAGCAGTATAAAGTTTTAGAAAAATCTTCCTTGTCTTTACCTTACCATGGGATTTTAGAAAGTTCCACTTTATTCTATCTAAATAGCTCCAAATGATATGTCAGCTCTCTCCTGAAAAAGTGCAAAAATGTATTTTCACATTCATATATGTTTATAAATTCTTCTGTGTCCATGTGATCACAACAATTTGGAAACAGGCAGTTTTCCCATGCCCCACTGACAAAACACACAAACAGCTGGGGTTGGTTCCCCAGTTCTCTATTTTGTACCATGTACTCCTAAAAACCAGAAAGCCAAATGGAATGGACACTTCCTTCATCATTTCATTTTAAAAATAAAATGCAGGAGGCTTTTCTCTATGGGAATTCCATCCTGTTTTTCTTCATAAATCTATATGCTTCTTTTATTTAGTTCTCTGAACATGCTGCATAAGAGTGGTGTTTGTATTCCTGGGGTTTCTGTCATCATTATGTAGGTGACAGAATGATCACAGACAGAATTGGTTAAGAGATCGAAAAATTATCTACTTAAAATGCCTACTGAAGATGTCCACTGAGATGGATCTCAACCACTAAGTAGATTAAATAATGTGCTTTTCTCCAAAGCAACACTATCAAAAATAAAAGAATATGCAGGAGAGGGCAGCCCGGGGGGCTCAGCGGTTTAGTGCTGCCTTCAGCCCAGGGTGTGATCCTGGAGACCCGGGATGGAGTCCCATGTCAGGCTCCCTGCGTGGAGCCTGATTCTCCCTCTGTCTGTGTCTGTGCCTCTCTCTCTCTCTCTCTCTCTCTCTCTCTCTGTGTGTCTCTCATGAATAAATAAATAAAATATTTTTTAAAAAAGAATATGCAGGAGAAAAGTCATTCTGACTACTAATAGGTATCAACTGGCTTACTTAGTATTTCACCAGTTCTGGTACATATCTGCCTCCCTGTATCTACTTTCTGGAGTAATGTCCTCTTTTATGGATGCTGGACTCAGTAATGTGACTTACTTCACAGTGCTTCAGTAGCAAATGTAACCCAAGTGGCAGCTTGAAAAAACACTTGTGAGTTTCTACCTTCTCTCTTGGATCCCTACTGTGAAAACATGCCTATGTGAGCCATGGAAGGATATGGTAGACATGTGGAGGAGAAATGAGTCTATCTGAGGTCATCCTTTATCAGCCATTCCCAGGCATCCTGCTATCCATGACCATGGATGTGTAAGTGAGCTCAGGTCAGCAGAACAACCTAACCATCCCACAGACTCATGAGAAATAACAACTTTGAAACTACTAAGCTTGGAAGTGGTTTGTTACACAGTGATAGCTAACTGATACACTACTCAATGAAAAAGCAGAAAATACAAATTGAGAACCAAAATTATCAAAATAAAAGTTATCCTGAGGTTCATCCAGGATATGATGCTGTATTTCAAAGTCTGGTGGCAGAGCCATGAAAGTGCCTCTAGTTTGGGAGCCAAAGCAAAATCTTCAAGGCCAGAGTGTGGTGGGTACAACTGCCAAATAGCTGATTTACATCTTCTCACTCCCTTACCACATCTGAGGCTCTTCTACTTGGCTGTCTCTTGATCTGTTTGCTCTAGCTAGTTTCCTGGAAGAAATGTGGGCCTTAATTTTGTGAGTAAGGAAAAATGATCTAAGATCTGGAAGCCAAGCCACAACTCTCACATGTCATTGGCTTCCTTCCCAGAGAAAAAGGCCATTTGTCACCTCATCCTCTCAGTCCTGCTGCCAGGACACTTAATCTTCTGATGGGCTCTTCCCACTGGCACCAGTCCCCTCTCTGACTTCCTAGAGTCTTCTCGTTCACATCTCTATTAGCCTCCATGTCCTACACTCCTGTCATTCCACAATCTGCTCTTTGAAAAAGTGGACGCAGATGGTCCCAGAAGATTCAGAGTCTTGGCAATAATCTCCTCTATCCACTGGCTTCTCTCCCAAGCTCCTACTCTAAAGAAAGCAGCCTGATGCCTCAGCAGCCAGATTCCTTAAATGACAGGCGATAAGGCATAAAAAGTAGGGGAGAGCCCACACCTTCATTTACAGACGTTTAATAAGCAGTCATTCACTGTGTGTGGATTCAAGATATCCCTTCTATATCCCAGACTGACCATTTGTTTAGCTACAGATGTATTTTCTAGGTCACCTATGTCTCAAAGGAATCCTCATTAATTATCTCCATTCCCAAGCTGTAAGCCATTTCCCCTTGTGAGGACAGAGATTTCCTTCCAGCGGCCATCAAATGTATATGCAACCAAGCACTAACTAGAGACAATATATAACAGGCCTCACACAGGTACGTATGTTTTTGTTGTTTTTTGAATGTTGTGATTAACAAAATAGAAATTACTATAAATATTGCACTAAATCCATAGTACTGTATGTGTGTGCGCGCATGTACACATACGCACTAGAACAATTATGCATTTTCTCAATTGTTGGATGATACGAAATCCATAATTATGTGGGACTCCTTAAAGTTTTTGGTCATGGAATAAAAGGTTTTTATGTTCAAACCACTGTTCTAGAATTCATTCTAGAACATTCTATAGTTTCATTCTTAGGTTGACCTAGGGTCACATTCTCTGGGGTAACTTAACATCTCTCAGATTCAACCAAATATAAACAAGTCTCAGAGTCTAGGGGAAAGTGTGCAGACAAAAACTAGAAACAACATAATCAATCATATGTTTCTCAACCCTGGCACTATTGGCCCTTTGGCCTGGATAGCTCTTTGCTGTGGTTGGCTGTTTGTGCACTATAGGATGCTCAACAGCATCCTTCACCCTTCACCTGGCCTTCACCCACAGATGTCAATAGCACCCTGTCACCCAGCTGTGACAACCAAAAATGTCCCCAGATGTTATCAAGTACCCGAGGGATAAAATCCTCCCCTGCCCCTGAACCACTGATCTAGACTACCATGAATATCTGAAGATAGTACTACTAGAGTGAAGGCTTCCACATAACCCAGTAAACTGTATGTTCCTTTGTGAAAGACTTTTTTCCTTTGGGCTAATAAGCACTTGAATATATGTTTGCTTCTAAGTTGAAAATAAAACATTACATGATTTACAAAGATAAAAGACACTTAATTTCACTGGATCTTAATCCATACTTCCATTAATACTCTAAAATAGTTTGATGCTGTGTTAAAATAAGTGCCAATATTATTTAGGCAGGACAGTGCTGCCTAAGTTATCTTGTGGAATCCTACACTGTCAGAAGCTAATCTGAAAAACTAAGGTCACAAGGTCCAGGGGGATTCTATATTCTCCCTCAAATTGTCTTCCTTCATAATTTTTAAATACAAATTTTCCTATGTATCTTGTTGACATGAGCAGAGTCATTCTTTTTTAAGATTTATTTATTTGAGAGAATGAGTGAGAGAAAGAGATCATGTATATGCACATGAACAAGGGTGAAGAGCAGAGGGAGAGGGAGAAGCAGAATCCCTGCCGAGCAGATGCAGGGCTCAATTCCGGGATCTCGGGATCCTGGGATTGCGACCTGAGCTAAAGCCAGACCCTTAACTGACTGAGCCACCCAGGCACCCTGAAAGATTCATTCTTGAATGTAGTCCTTTGGATGGAAATTTGAGGTTGCTGTATGCTGCATTTCTTCTACAAGCTATAGAAGGACTTTTGTTGCTGTCTCTGTTTAGAAGGTCTGGTTTGTCCTAGGCACTAGACTGGTGCTTGGGATATATAATTCTCAGTCCTTATGGCACAGGCAGATGTACTCCCTAGTGATAACACAATAGGACATGTGGTAGAAACAGAAGAAAGAGCTTTCAGAACACATCCACAAGAGCTCAGTTCTGTGCGAAAGCTTGGAGGTTATAGTCATAAAAGACATGGTCTCTGACTGAAAGTTAATATACGGGAAATTTTCAGATAAAATAAGAGGCAATATCATAGGCTATGGACAATTAAAAGCTCAGAGTTCTAGGGAGCAGGATTCCAGAGAGGTCAACCTCTGTGGCAGACAGAGCTACACCTACACATCATGTATCCTGGCAGTTGGCAAAGGCAGGCCAGTAAAGTGACAGATCCAGAATATTTTCTCTGGAAACACTGGCTCCCTCTCAAATATATATCTGCACTCCTAGAATAGCCTTTGGAATTTGCTAGCTCATGACTATTTAATCTCTCCCCACACCTCCCCTCAGTGCTACAAGGCCCTCCTCTACTGTTGACTGCAAAGCAATTCTTAGAGGAGTTCTGAAGTTTCCCCTCATGTGTAAAAGAAAGACCATAATTCTGATATGTTGTGGAATCATAGTGTGGGTCACTCAGCTAAGAGCTAGGTGAGCACTTCCTACCTTCCTTCCTAACTCAGTTCTCAATAAATAAGTCTTGTTTCCAATATTGTTTATGGTCTAATAAACTCACAAAATTGGTCAGATTCAAAGGAATATATGTAGAAGGAGATGAATCCTGAGGTAGTCTTTGTGGTATTGGTAGGACTAAAATAGGTAAAAGTAGTAAAGAAAGGGGGAAATACACCAACATTGCAGTGGAGAAACCAAACACGCACTTAAGTGAGGTGGTAAAGGTCAACATCAGCAGGGAAGAGTCATGTTGACAGGGTGTGCCCTTGATGAGGGCATATGATGAGAATGTCACATTACTTCTGTGGTCCTTTTTCCACATACTTATAATCTCTGTCTAACCATCAGAAAAAAATATTAGAAAAACTCAAATTAAAGGGCATTTTACATAATATAGGACCAGCATTAGCCCAAAACTGTCGAGGTCATTAAAAACAAGGAAGTCTGAGAAACTATCACAGATTGGAGGAGCTTAAGTAGATAAGGCAAGTGTAACCATAGGGTGCTGGAGGTGATCCCGGGACGGAAAAGGGACATTATGTAAAAACTAAGAAATTCTGAATAAAGTATGGATTTTGGGTAGGGCAGAACCAGCCTCAGGAGAGGACAGAAATAACACATTTGGCTTTGGCGCCTGGTGGTGGACACGATGGTGGTAAATTTTAATGGTAAATCCAACATCACACTTTTCTTCCAGAATACAGAGCAATGGAATGAAACCATTTCCTGTTTAGGGATTCTGATTACACATTAGATCAGTAGACACAAACACTGATTAAATCAATATGGCAACAAGGTTGCCTTTTAAACTAAGAGTAACTTGCTCCTCTATCTGCCATGTAAACAACCAGTGAGGGATACTTTTTCCAATGCCTATTTACCATACAAGTGAAAATTTTAAGAATCAATTCCCTTCAATAGAGGGAAACATTGATGTCTAACAGCAAGCCAGCTTTCTTGTCACAAGCATGTCACGGCTGTAAAGACTGAAAAACATGTTCCCGGGAGTGTCACTTCAGAGCCCTTACTCATGATCTATTTATCACAGAGACAGGCAATTACAGTTTGATTAGTGTGTAATGAATGGCATTTCTTTCCAATATATCTAGCAAAATGAGTGAACAAAAACCTTTTGTTGTGATTTACACCCCTCTGGACTACCCAGGGAAGGGTGGTTAGTGATGAGGTGTTAGGTGAAGGGAAGATCTGGGCCCGGTGGTAGACACTTTACTAGAAACGTGGAACCAGGAGGTCTTCTGGCTCTGTGGTGAGCTGTGACTTCCCTTAGCTCCTGATGCTGTCAGAGAACCCAGAGTGTGATATGCCTCACTATCTACATTTTAAAGTTTTTGAGGTGTTAAATGTGTAAATCTTTTAAAACTTGATTTGTAATCCTAGCAATGGTTCAGTAGCAAAGAATAAAATCAGAAACAAGTGCAATGCAATAGATTAAACCAAATAAAAACAAATATTCCAGAAAATTTACTAACAAAATACAAAATGAAAAATTCACTTACTCCTTTAAATGAAAACATGCAAAGAAGTAACATTGGGCCTCAGAACTTGCCATAAAGTTATTCCAAAAAAATCAGAACCAAAACACTACTATCCTGTAAGTAAAAAATGCCTAGAGCTGAGTTGCTATTTCCAATTTTTTTGTTTGTATCTACCATCTATCTTAATATCCAAAACTCTTAACTTTGTTCTTCATTAACTGATCAGAATTAATAGATTTTAGTAAGCCTCCCTCTAAATCCAATCCTTAAAAAACAAAGTCTCTGTCAATACAGTGGCTATCACTTTTTGCTTGAAGTAGCGTGAAGATCCTTACCAACTGGGTGCTGGTATTAGGCTAATATGTTCTTGGCCAATTACTTCTCAGATTCTGAGACTCTTTCCCTCTGACGTGAGAATTCCTACCTTGTCTCACAGGATGCTGGGCTGGTAGAAGGTGATATGGCTTCAAGCATACTTAGAAGATCAGCAATTTATTTCCCCCTAAAGAATTTTAATAGTATCCCTCTTGCTCTGAGATATTGGCGCCTGAATACAACCTTATTTTTCTCAAACCAGTCATTATTTTGTGATGTAAGCATGTTTCAGCCCAGAATCAATTGACTGTTCAATACAATTGAATTCCTTCTGCAGTAATTTTAGAAACTTTATTACAGTAGTAAATTGTGGTTTCAAATCAGATGTCATTCATGGCCAGACTTACAGGGGGTAAGACTACCGACCATACACTCTCAGGCTGGCATTGGCAGTTTTTTTTTCTTCCAATGGTCTTGGTTTGGGCAACTGCCAAGTTGGATGGCTTTGGGTTGAATTGCTGGGAGCAGAGGGCTTTGTTACCTCCTCAGTACGGCTGCCCTCTCTTCCTGGGGCTTGTGTCTCTACTGGTTATTTATGTTAGAGAGTGGAAGACAAGGGATAGACTGAAGTTTTGAAATCACAGTAATGTTATTGATGATGTTAGTGATCACTTAAGGGGTTCCTTAATTATAGATTCCTTAATTACAGAATCTTGTGTCATTTTAATTGGAAAACTTTTTTTAAATGTTAAATTTGTCAAAATCTTTTGTTGCGGCCAGGATCTCGGCTTGTGAAACTCCCAGGAGTGGCACCCAAAGACTCCTGTCCTTAACCCTGCGTTGTTCTATCTCTCTGGTACATTTTTGTGGAATTTCCAAATGCCCCAGCAAATTTTTTCTTGACTAAACTCTAATCAGAAAAACCAATTTCTCTACCAACTGAAAGTGACTTCTAGAACTATTCTTCTAGAACTAATTTCTAGAACTACTTTCTAGAACTATTTTTCTCCTTAAAGTACTTTTGTAGGCCCATATTTTGGGGGAAAGAATACAGCTAAGGAGGAAAGTATAAGCAAATGCAGCTGAAATAAGCTTCCACGGCAGCTGGGGTGGCTGTCCACCAAAATCCTTTTTTTGTTTGTTTCCACCTGGGGAAGCCACTCCCTGGCCAGAAACCGTATGTCCAGGCCCTTTCTCAGGTAGGTGTGGCCACATGACAAGTTCCCTTTAGTGGAATGCTGGCAGGGATGTGTGTCACTTCCAGGCCAGGATTCACTAGAGAGGCACTCCTCCAAGCTCATCCTCCCTTCCAAAGCAGTGGACGGAATGGCAGAGTAGAGTGAGCCTATGTCTCTGAATCGCCTCATGGAAGCCAGCAATCTGAGGACCAGGAGCAGCTCTTCTGAGCTTTTCTACAGAACTATTTCACTGTGTCTGAGTCTCCTTGTCACCATAGCGTGACAGAGCACATTGTAAGGAACCTCACTTCAGAAGATGTGAACGCAATCACATAAAAAGTTTTCTCTTGACCTCACCTCTGGGCACACAACAAATAAATTCTGCTCAGATATAATAAGCTGACAGTGCAATAGAATGGCTACTTAATATGCTGGGCTTTACTTTCTAAAAGTGTGAACTGTCTCCTTACAATACTCAACCTTCAATAATACAGTACAGTTAGAAATTCAGGTTTTATAATGAAAAGTTATATTATCATTAGGTCAACAAAACAGATCTAATTCTCTCACTGATTTCTCTCATTTTGTTATTACTGTGTGAATAAAGAAAACTGAAGTATTCTTTTTCAACTTCTGCACTTGTTAAATCAGCAAGACATTGGAGCAGCCCTCGCAAGTTTATTTTAAGCAACAAATACCGTATTTTTCAAGAGCTCATATTTAAGACATAAAGATTTTGTCTAGTATTTCAGAAAAGTACCCTATGATTTCTACAGTGATCATACAAATTTATGTCGATAACTCAGCACATTATTTACCTTCTCATTTTGAACTCTTAATTTATTACTCAATAGAGACAAAGGTAAACTTTGAGTTCAGAAGTTTTTTATTTTAGAACACATTTGAAAAAAGCCTGAGAACAGAATTATATAGTCACAAATTTCTTTCTAACGGATACGCTATCTGGCCTTGCAAAAGTTACTTAACCTTACTGTTTCTGTTTCCCAAGTGTGAAATTGAATATTATATGTTACCTCTTTCTTCTCCCAAAGAGTAATGTGAAGTTTAAAAATTTGTAAAGCAATTTCAAGGTGAAAGGAGTTTATAAATACTAAGTACTCAGGCTGCTTCTCCTCTCTGCCTTGGGGAAATACATATTTCCTGAGAGTGGAAGAGAAAAGGCCAGAAGGGGAATGAGTGTGTTACCCTGGAAGCCAGAAGCCCATCTGCTCCAATGCTGGCATGACCCAAAGGATGGGCTGGGGGATATGTGATAGTCCCTGTCTCCAAAGACCCTGAACCAGGGGTAGGGGACACTTGCTTTCCCAGCACACTTGCCCGGGCACTGTGGGGTGGAGAGGTGCTGTTAAATACATTACGGCTCTTAATTAAGCACCCCTGCATAGCCAGCATTGGGTGGTGTGCTATGGAGCATACACAGTGCCTCTGTAAAGAGCTCCCAATTCTGAAAGCACACAGACATAGGAAGGAGGCAACATACAGGGCAAGGCGCTCCAGCGTGCTTGCCCCCAGTGGTATTCCCTTTGGCAAGTGGGAGAGCCAGGTGGCTTTTGCAGATTAAAAGCTTTGCATATACTGCTATACCCTGTGCAGATTTCCTGGGAAAGCCACATTTTCATGGCTGCAGTGCTAGGAGATAGAAATTGCTTTGACTATTTCTTCAGCTCAGCCATTCTCTCTGTTCTGGGGTTCCTGTCTTTTTTTTTTTTTTTTAAGATTTATTTATTCATGAGAGACACAGACTGAGAAAGAGAGGCAGAGACACAGGCAGAGGGAGAAGCAGGCTCCCTGCAGGGAGCCCGATGTGGGACTTGATCCCAGAACCTGGGATCATGGCCCAAGCCAAAGGCAGGTACCCAACCGCTGAGCCACTCAGGCATCCTGGGGTTCCTGTCTCTAATGGTGGCTTCAACATAGGATGTGGCCTCCAGACCTCCCCTTCTTCCATCAACCCTACCAAGCCAGAGCCTTCTTTTCATGTAAATCCTCTTAGTAAGATTTACTACAAATAATTAGGAGAAAATCAGCAGACGACTAACATACGAGGGAGAGTTGAAAGGATGGCAGACAGTCCATGAAGTTGTTCCTAATCCTAGTAAAATGGTGCGGAGTACATTTCCACGAGCTTCCAGCTCTGGATTCTCTGGATTCTCTTTTCTTATGGGGCTTACCTCCTCCTCCCTCTTCTTCCCCTTCCCTGGGGAGAATACAGTGCATTCTCCAGCCCTGTCCCATCTTCCTCTAGAAATTCCAGATTCCACTATAGCAGACGTCTGGTTCCAGCAGAACTGGCAACACAGGTAGTTTGCATCATAAGGGGACACCAACAGAGGTGTGAACAAATCCCTGCAAGACCATCTCCAAAATTTAGAAGCTTATACTTTGAAACCATATCATTTGATTTTTACACATCCAAATACCATTTGTAATAATAATAAAAAAACCCCTCCAAATGTGAAATAATTACAGAGTTTCATAAAACATTGCAAAGAAATGTACTAGAAGTTACTCCCCCTAACCAGGTTGCTGAGAATTTTTATCATGAAAGAGTGCTGGATTTTTTCAAATGCTTTCTCTGTGCCAATGGATACACTCATAAGATTTCTCCATTAGTCGGCTGATATGATCGATTACATAGATCAATTTTCAATATTGAACCAGCCCTGCATACCTGGAATAAAATCCACTTGGTTGTGATCTAAAGTTCTTTTTATATTTTGCTGGATTCAATTTGCCAATGTTGTGTTACGGATTTTTGCATTTATATCCATTAGACACATCTGTTGCTAGTTTCTGTTTTTGTGCCTTTTTATTGGCCTCATAAAATGAATTGGGAAGTGTTACCTACTTTTGTATTTATTGGATGAGACTGGGTAAAATTGGTTTTCATTCTTTTTTTTTTTAAGATTTTATTCATTTATTCATGAGAGACACAGAGAGAGAGAGAGAGACAGAGAGACAGAGAGACAGAGACACAGGCAGAGCAGGCAGAGAGGGAAGCAGGCTCCTCAAAGGGAATCCAATGTGGGACTCGATCCTCGGACCCTGGGATCATGCTGAGCAGAAGGCAGACGCTCCACCACTGAGTCATGCAGGTGTCCCTGGTTTTCATTCTTTAAATGTTTGGTAAAGGTCTCCAATGACAAGATCTGGGCTAGGACTCTAGGGAGAAGGAGGTTAATTACAAATTAAATTTCTTTAATGACTGTGCTGCTATTCAGATTATCTCATGTAGGTTAAGTTTGGGTACTTTGTAGTTTTTGAGAATTGGGTCCGATTAATCTAATCATGCCTGTAGTATTATCTTTTTTTTTTTTTTTTTAAGATTTTATTTAGGGCAGCCTGGGTAGCTCAGCAGTTTAGTGCCGCCTTTGGCTCAGGGCATGATCCTAGAGACCCAGGATTGAGTCCCATGTGGGGCTCCCTGCATGGAGCCTGCTTCTCACTCTGAGACACACACACACACACACACACACAGAGGCAGAGACACAGGCAGAGGGAGAAGCAGGCTCCATGCAGGGAGCCCGATGTGTGACTCCATCCTGGGACTCCAGGATCACACCCTGGGTCGAAGGTGGCACTAAACTGCTGAGCCATCCAGGGATCCCCCTGTAGTATTATCTTTTTAATAGTTGTAGGAACTGTAGTAATATCTCCTATTCATTCCTAATATTAGTTATTTATGTCTTCTTTTTTCTTTTTCGGGTCCTTAAAGTGAGTCCTTAAATTATTGATTTGGGAGCTTTCCTCATTTCTTTTTTTATTTTTTAAATATTTACTTATTTATCTTGGCCGGGGGCATAGAGACAGCATGCAAGTAGGGGGAAGGGCAGAGGAAGAGGGAGAGAGAGAATCTCAAGTAGACTCCACACTGAGCACAGAGCCTGATGCAAGGTCACCTTGTGGTCATGACCTGAGCCTCCAGGACCAAGAGTCAGACGTTCAACCGACTGAGCCACACAGGTACCCCTCTTCTTATCTAATATAAACATAATGCTATAAATTTTCCTCTTAGCACATCTTTAGATGCATCCCACCATTTTGGTCTTTTTGACGTCATTTTCATTCAGTTGTATGTATTTCTCTTATTTCCTTTAAGATCGTGTCTCTAATCTATGAATTATGTAAAAGTATGTTGTTTAATATCCACATGCTTAGAGATTCCCCTATCTTTCTGTTATCTAATTCTAGTTTGGTTCCATTATGTTCATAGAACATACTTCGTATGATTCCAATTTTTTAAGATTTGAACTGAGGTTTGGTGTTATGAGCTAAGATAGGTCTATTTTGGAAAATGTGCCATTCTTTAAAAGAATATGTATTGGGTAGAGTTGTTCTAAAAATGTCAGTTAGATCCTGTTGGTTGGTTGATGGTTCAGTCCTTCCAGATCTTTACCATCAACTGTTTCTGTCAATTGGTGAGAGTCCCCAAATAGAATGTGGCTGTGCCTTTGTCTCAGGTCAGCTTCTGTTTCCCACACTTTGAAGTTCTGATGTTTGGAGCACACACAGGGAGGATGCCTATGCCTCTGTGGTGGGAGTCATACTTTCATCCTTAAGTAATGGATGGTTCTTCCCTTTGTAATAGTCTTTGATCTAAAGTCTACCTCATCAGATAGTAACAAACTTAGTCCTGCTTTTTTTTAAATTGGTGCTTGCATGATATAACTTTCCACTTGCTACTCTCAACCTATATAGATGTCATTATGTTTGAAGTGGCTTTTGTAGTTATGCAGTTCTGAAATCCTCTCTGCAAATCTCTATCACTTAATTGGTGCATTTAGATTGTTTATTCACTCTCTTGTTTTTTCTTTCACTTCTATTGCCTTACTATAGGTTTATTGAATGATTTCTAGGATTCCATCTTTATTTATAATGGTTTTTAGTATACCATTTTGTGTAGTTTTCTTAGTGGTTTCTCTAATTATTACAGTAGACATAAATAACTTGTATCAACACCCCACTATTCAGATGAAGTATGGAGAGTCTGTTCCCTTCCTCATTGCTTAAATATAAATGTCTTAAGTACCCCTCTCCATACACTTAGCACTTCATTTTTTATTTTATTTTTTATTTATTTATTTATTTTATTTTATTTTTTAATTTATGATAGTCACACACACACACACACACACACACAGAGAGGCAGAGACACAGGCAGAGAGAGAAGCAGGCTCCATGCACCAGGAGCCCGACATGGGATTCAATCCCGGGTCTCCAGGATCGTGCCCTGGGCCAAAGGCAGGCGCCAAACTGCTGTGCCACCCAGGGATCTCCACTTAGCACTTCAGATGGTATTATAATTTTTTCTTCAGATTCCAAATATAACGTTAAAAACTCATAGGAGAAGGAATCTGTACTGTTTACTTTCATCCAACCTATCTCTTTGTTCTTTCCTTCGTGCAGCCTCAAACCTCCTTCTCTGCTCTTTCCTTTGTGTTTGGAGGGCCTTGGTAGGCCATGCTTCAAGGACAGGTGTTGTAATGACAGGCTCTCTGAGTTGCCCTCTTCATTCCTGAAGGATATCTTTGCCAGATGTAGATACAGAATTACCAAAACTGGAAGCTCCTTTTGTCAGCCTGAAGAGCTTTAATTTTGCTTTACCTTTTATAAGTATGATACATCTTTGAATTGATTTGATTTTTATCTTCTTTGCCATCCACTCCACTTCCTGAATCTACAGACTGGTGGGGATATTCCAGTCTGGGAAGGTTTTAGCCATTATTTCCCAGAAGGCTTTTCTAGTCCCACTTTCCTGGTCCTTTCCTGCTGGCATCCCAACTACCTGAATGTTAGATCACAGATTGTGGAGGACCTCTTTTGTAGGTCTATTTTTCCTTTGTTGTTCAGACTGAGTAAATTTTGTTGATCTGTCCCCATATTCACTATATTCTATATTCTATCCTTGTCATCTCCATTCTTCTACTGAGCTCATCCACCCATCTATTAATTTTGATTATTGGATATCTCAATTCACTAATTTCTATGTGATTATTTTTTTTATTCCTTCTTAGCTGAGATTTTTCTATTTCTTCAGTTGTTTAAAAATAATTAATAAATGTTACTGAAGCACTTTTATGAGGGCTGCTTTAAAATGCGTACCAGGCAATTTCAACATCTGATTCATTGCAGTGTTGGCTATAGTTGACTGATTTCTCATCCTGGTTCTTGGTATGGTATGATTTTCAATTGTATCCTGGACATTCTGGATATTATATTGAAACTCCTGATCCTATTTAAATACTTTATTCTAGCAGGCAAAGCTAGGCTTTATGTATAAGTCTAGCCGACTTTTGTGTCTGTAGCTCTAATGATAATTTACTTTGCAGAGCTATTCAGGTCTCCTCCGTTCTATGGGGTCTGCACAGGCTCCTACTCTATCCTTGCTATGGCTATCTGTGGGGACAGAAGGTGTTTCCCTAGGCTACTCTGTGTCACTGGTTCCAAGGTGAGGGATACCTGGTCCTGAAGTGAGAAAGCTTCTTTAGGCCATCAAGTGCTAGTAAACTTCTCAGTCACAGTCTTGGCTAGTAATACCTGAGGAGGGAAGCCCACCTGGTCCACCTTCTTCCACTGGGGATGGATCAGAAAATGCTGAATCAAACAGTTTTT
The DNA here is from genome assembly GCF_048418805.1 of Vulpes vulpes. NCBI lineage: Eukaryota > Metazoa > Chordata > Mammalia > Carnivora > Canidae > Vulpes > Vulpes vulpes. The sequence continues at coordinate 88,359,619 of NC_132782.1, forward strand.
AATTTAATAAAAACTCTGGTAATATAACGTTCATTCATTTATAGTCTGCAGTTTGCAAAAAGTGAAATAAAACCTTAAGTCTGCAATTATATTTGGACAATTTATGACATTCTAGTATACTTGTGAGTAGTGTAGTTTAATATCTGTCATTAACTAATACTAATTACATGTGCAATTATTTTGGAATATAGTGAATAAGGACAACTACAGTCTTAGCATTTAACAGATTTTAAGTCATCATCTGAGAGGTTGAACCAACTGAGAGATGAGCGTTCTTCCTACTTGATTCTTCACTTATTTTTTATTTGAGTTTTAATGCTATATAATATTGATTCACAACCTAAAAGATCAGAATTATAATCAATCTGAGCCCACAGGGAACCCTGGGTGGCTCAGCGGTTGAGCGCCTGCCTTCGGCCCAGGGCGTGATCCTGAGGTCCCGGATCAAGTCCGACATCAGGCTCTCGGCAGGGAGCTGCTTCTCCCTCTGCCTATGTCTCTGCCTCTCTCTCTCTCTCTCTCTCTCTCTGTGACTATCACAAATAAATAAAAATTAAAAAAAAAATCTGAGCCCACACTGCATTCTCACAGAGCCCATTTTAAAGTCTAAAAAATGGTGTCATTCATTAATTTCATTGTAATTTGCACTTAATTAGAACCTCCCCTGTTTGACCCTTATATACAAAACAATTCATTCTGGCACAATTGGGAAATAAGATAACTTACAAGAGCAAATTTCTCAGACATTTAATGCTCAATGCTTCAAGCATAGAAACTTGTTTTAGAATGACTATTTAGAGAAAGTTTTGGAAATTAATTGTACAGCAGTTCTCTTCTTTCTTAAATTAAGTGTACTGATGACATTTAACCTTTTTTTTGATGTCTCTGGACCATTTTCGCAATTTGTAGATTGTTCTGTAATGTATTGATAATGACACCAACTACTTACATGATATGTACAGAACACATAGCATTTTAAGAGCATCATTTTACTAGTATGAAATAGGCAAATAGAATAGTTATCATTCTCAATTTGGGAAGAAACGAAGTCTCAGGGAAAGTGAATGACTAGCTGATAATTAAATAGCCCATCAAAAGGCAGGAAAAGAGGTTCAGAAAGCTAACATTCACATTGTGTTTTTATAGACAGAGCACTTTTCCTAAATATTTTTTCACATAATTTAAATAACACTCATTAGGGATGCTTGGGTGGCTCAGTGGTTGAGCGTCTATCTTTGGCTCAGGTTGTGATCCTGAGGTCCTGGGATCCAGTCCCACATTGGGCTCCCTGCAGGGAGCCTGCTTCTCCCTCTATGTCTCTGCCTCTTTCTATGTGTCTCTCATGAATAAATAAAATCTTAATAAACAAATAAATAAACAACACTAATTACTACCCTTCATATTTTATAAGGAAACTGAGGCTGGGAGATTTAAAGCAATGGTCTGGTCACAAAGGGAGCAAAGCAAGGTCTCTACCTCCTGATCCTGGGTTTTCTGTAGTTCGGGAGTTTTTAAAGCCCTTTGGATCTAAAGTCCAGAGCTGCTTCTGCTGTACCATATCTGCAGGGTTATTCACACCTTCATGATGTGGCTTCAAACGCCAGCCGTTCTGTGATCCCCGGCTCCGCATTCCACATTCTTCCATCCCCTCTGCTGCCGCGGGGTTGCTGCCTCACTCCTTGCTGCTGTCTGTACCCTAGACTCTCACTGTTTCTGATCTGATATTTCAAATGTGTTTGTGGACAGAGATGAAACAGCCTTTGAATTAGGGTCTGAGGAGCTCTCCCTTTTAAATCAAGCCATGAATTACTGTGACGTCTCTCTTGGTTGTATAAAACCTGCTTTGCTGATGTCTGGTTTTCATTTATGTTCTTAAAGGCAGTGATTACAAGGTATAGGACTCATTAACAAGTGACAGGTTGTGACTATATCATCTTATAAGCAATATTACACAATAATTAGTTAAATATTAAATTGAGGAGTGGTTTTGCTTTCAAGTCTAGGGTATTCTCCAGATGAAAGCTCTAGTTCACATTCTGTGACTTAACGATCAAACACTATGACAGAAAGCTGTGGAGAGATACCTGATGACTGAATGGATCTTACTCTAATCGAGTTGACATAGGTTTAAAAAGGTAAGTTTTTGTACTTTCTGTTATAAATACTAACACCTAGACCAAGCCTCATTCAATGGTAAGAGGCTGTGTTGGGGAGAAAGAAGGAAGGGATCTCTAAGATCACGAAAGCAACCAACTCCTGAGGGGAAGCAGAGAACGTGTGTGATCATCTGCGCCTTCCCTCCCCAAACCCTTTCTTTCTTTAAATTCTTTGGGAACCTTTTTTCTCCCCTGAGGATTTTTCCAGGCATGGACAGAAAAACAGCCACAACTGTACTTTACTGAGAGTCTCAGTTACCAAAGGACTTTGAATTAAACATCATTATCTTTCTATCCTAACAGAGGAAGACAGTGTCTTCACCATCAGTTTGTGGCCAGATACAGGCCACTTTGAAGCAAGTGTTTGTCTCAGGGGAGTGGTGGAACTTTCCAGCTTGTGGAGGGGTTCCTGGAGCTCTCTACTGCCTCCCATGGCCCGAAACCCCTTCTCCTGCAGGCAGGCTCCAGCCATGGCCCGGGTGACAGTCTGTCCTCCCCTGGCCACATGGATGTCTCCTTGGTTCTATCTCTCCCTGAAAGACAGGTTTGGGACTAATAAGACAATTGGTATTCTGGGTACTGAGTGTGTGGGTCTGCACCTTCACAGAAGCTTTAGGAAATGCTCTAACCTACAGGAGGGGATGGAGTGCTAGGACTAAAGGTTATGTGGGGGAGATGCTGGGAGGTACCTGGGCCCTCACTGAGCCACTCGGTGGATATCCAGCCACATGTAGACTCAACTCTTCATGTAACCTTTTCTGACCCTTTCCCCCAAAACAAATTTCCATTGTGTCCAGGTATATCTAGTGTGTATTTCTAACAATAGAATTACTGCATGCTACGTGTCTATTTACATGCCCACTACCGTGTAAGTCATGAAGCCAGTGAAATCTTATTCATCTTTATAACAATGGATGACAAATATGGTTATGACATTACTGAGCACTTGCTTTGTTCCCAACATAAGCCTTTCACAGACATTTTCTCACAGAACCCTCCCAATAACTTTCATGTAGATACTGTCGTTAATCTTAATTACAAATGAGGAAACTGAGCTTTAGAGAGAGTAGATAACCTGCCCACATAAGACAGCCACCAGAGAGAACTCTCCTGGAGAGTCAACCATGCCAGACTCCTCCCAGGCCTCTGCTTCCCATGGCAGCCAAGGTCACAGATAGGAACAGGTCCTACCCCACTGAATGGATGCTCAGAATAAACGTTGTGCTCAGAATAAAATTCCAAATGATACAAATGACCCAAAGAGTCCCAAGGGGTCTAGTCTCTGCCCCTCTCCAACCCTACTGCTGGGAGGGACTCTTCCCCTGACTTAGCACACTCTCATCCATTTATTTCCTCCTGCTTCTCTAGTAAATTTAGCTCTTTTGCTCTGGGGTCTCTGAGCTAGCCAAGTACCTCTATGGCGTAAAATGCTCAGACCCTAGGTATTTGCTGGCTCATTCTTAAACTTCTGAAATCTGTGCAAATGTCACCTATGAGAGGAGCAGCCTTCCTTGACCATCCACCAAATTACCCACCACCCATGTTACACAAATCTATTTCCTTCATACAGTTTCTAGCCATCTGTAATTCTCATTTATTCATTTGTTTATTGTCTCCCTCATGTAGACCTTATGTGGTCAGAGACCTGATCTGTCTACTCTCTGATGTATCCCTAAAGTATAAGCCCAGAACTAAATAAACATTTAATGACAAATAAATAGATCCTTAACAGCAAAGTTGATGGAGAGTAAAGGATCCCTAATTTAATGGAGAGTATTTTCATTTCATTTATTTATTTAAAGATTGATTTATTTATTTTAAAAAGAGCAAGCAAATGACAGGGGGGAGGAGTGGAAGGCTAGGAAGAGAAGCAGATGCCCCACTGGGTGTGGAGCCTGACATGGGGCTCGATCCCACAACTCTGAGATCATTATTTGAGCTGAAATCAAGAGTCAGATGCCTAACCAACAGAGTTACCCAGGTGCTCCTGAGAGTTTTTCCATTTTAAAGGAAAAAAAGAAAAGTTGCAAGACTGTTTAGAAGTACCTTTGTAATGTCTAAAAAAGTCAAATCATTTCATTTCCTGTGATAAAAGAGATGGTATATCAACTTTCTTAAATTATATAATTCGAACTTTTGGACGCAAAGCTATTCTACCTTCTGAATGATAATAAAAATTGCTATCAAATTACAGTTAATGAACTCACAAAAGCACCTTCTGAGAGCTCTCTGGAAGTAAAATTTAATTTTTAAAGTTTGAAAATGACATGAATGTAAAAAAAGAGTTTTCAAATATGCTTGATGTTTTAGAGAAAAATCTCTATATTACTACATGAAGCCACAGTAATGAAGGTATCAGCCAGGTATATATTAATGGTTAGCATTCAATAAGCTAGATAACAGCATAATGCAATTTGAAAACAAACAATTAAAGGCCAGTGCACACATTCCCAGGGCATTTTCTAAGATGCAGATGGAGGCTGGCTCCTGAGACTTTTGACCCAACCATCTCCCTGTTGCTTTCTCCATGGATCAGGATCCCTTCTGCTCAGGCACTAGCACAGCCACAGTTAACGTGGGATGTGCAAGCACTCCCACCTCTTTGCCTCAGCGGCCACTCTTCTAACATGTGACAGGACACAGGAAGTGTATAACAAAATCTAGACACTAGACAACTATTGCAAAGCACTGAAAACAGCCTGTTCTCATATCAAAACTAGAAACAACTCCAATCAGAGCTCTGTCCTTAATAATCCTAAAATGTGAATTTTAATAATAAACAATTCTATTTGAGCAATGGATTTTCTTTCTGGGATGGCATCGGGTAACCAAATAACCAGCGAACAAACACATTCCTGTGTGTCCAGTGGGTGATGATCTCACATCAGGGTGGTCATCCTGAGGGACACGGAAGTATTTCACATGACCCCTCTTATGAGAAACCCAGGTGGGAAAACAAGATGCAAACATGGGACAGAGTGGTATGCTAATTACAGCATACCACTGGCTGTAAGTATCACAGAATCCATCACTGAAAGAAAAGACAAATGTCAATTCTCTATCTGTCCTGAAGGGATTGAAAATGGGAAATATGTTATAAGCAGTATCTAAAGTTTAATAAGAAATGTTTAGAGTTTTAATAAAATCTCTTTATCTACAGTCAAATAATATATCAAATAATTAAAAAATAACTTATCTGACATAAAAAAAATACAAAGAGGAAGAGAATATTCAAGTCTCGGGGCATCCAGCACATGTTTTGTTCCACTGAGCTTGCAGTGAAGCTCATCCCTGAGGTCCTAGGTGACAAGCATAAGAAGAGAAAACCTGGAATTTCTAACCTTTGTACATTCTAGTGAGCCAGGATCTCCCCTTTGATTTTACAAGTTTAGTTCCTCCCACAAAGTGACTAGAAAGGTTTTGCAAAAGCCAAATTTCAAGATAAAGATTTTACTTAGAAAACAAGGAACCATTTGTTGATGCAACCCAACAAACACAAAATTATACACAACAAGGGAGTGACCAAAGCAAACTGCTTGGGAAAGGGGACAACTCTGACCAAAACAATATCTAAGCAGACTGCTTTTTAAACACAAAACATTTTATTTTGAAATACTTATAGATTCATAGGAAGTTGGATAATGAGTACAGAGAAAATCTGTGTGCCTTTCATCAAGACTCCTCAGACACATCTTAAGTGCAATGTAATGAAAAACCAGGAGGCTGACATGGGGACAAGGGGTGGCACTTTATTACATGTGCAGCTAGCTTCACCTATCCAGTCAGGATGCAGAAGTATTCATCACCACAAACACCTCCCTTGTGCTTGCCCTTAGAGGACACATCCACCCTCTCCCCTCACCTGATATCCACTAACCGGTTCTTCAAGTATATAATTTTGTCATTTCAGGAATGTTCTATAAACACAGCAGTATGTGACCTTTTGAGACAGGCCTCTTTCCATTCAGGATAAGTCCACAGAGATCCACCAGAGGGGGGCCAGATAGGTAATGGTTCATTACTTTATAATGTAGAATAGCATTCTTATGGGATGGATACCCCACACTTTGTTTAGTCATTGTCCACTCAAGAACATACAGATTATTTCCAGTTTTTGGCCACTATGAACAAGGCTTCTGTGAACAGGTGGGTGCCTATTTTGTGCAGATGTAGGTTTTCATGTCTCTGGGATGAATTGCTATCTTACAATCAGTGTATGCTCTGCTGTTTGTAGAAACTATCAGACTATCTTCCAGTGAGGCCAGACATTTTACCTTGTCACCAGCAATGTCTGATCGACCCAGGTGTTCCAGATCCTTGGAGGCATTTGCTATTTGTCAGTACTTTTTATTTTAGCGGTTCTAATAGCAACATAGGGATATCTCATCGTGGTTTTAATTTGTATTTCTCTGATTGCCAGGAGTGTTAACTAGTTTTCATGTGCTTGTTTGCCATCTACCTGTCCTCTTTCATGCAATGTCTCCTCAGTGTTTTGCCCATTTCAGAATTGGGTTTTTTACCACAGTTTTGAGAGTTCTCTCTGTATCCTGGACATGAGTGCTTTCTCAAATATGTGGCTGGAAAATATTTTATTGCAGTCTGTAGCTTGTCTTTTCATTCCCTGACAGGCTTTTTAGCAGAGCTAAAGTTTTAAAATTTGAAGAATTCCCCAATTTATTGCTTTTTTCTCTTATGGACTGTGCCTTTGGTGGCATGCCTAAGCACTCTTCACCAAATCCTGACCCCAGAGATTTTCTCTTCTATCTTCTGAAAGTTTAATCATTTTACATTTACCATTTAAATCCAACATATTTTGAGTTAATTTTTATATGAGGAATAGGGTTTAGGTCAAGGTTTACTTTTTTGCCTCGGGATGTTCAATCATTCTAGCAATGCTTGCTGAAAAGACCATTATTCTTCCTTTGTTAAATTCCTTTATATCTTTGTAAAAAATTGGTTGGCTATACTTGTGTGGCTCTATTTCTGGGCTCTCTGTTCTGTCCCATTGATCTGTGTGTCTATCCCTATGCCAGTACCACAGAGTTTCTCTTACAATAGCTATGTAGTAAGAATTCAAATTGAGTAGACTGATTTTTCCCACTTTGTCCTTCTTTTCAATATTGATTCAGCCCCTTTGCTTTCCCACATAAATTTTATAACCATCTTTTCTATATCTACAACAATTTTAATAGAAATTTTATTAAACCTACATATACATCAGTTTGGGGAAAAACTGACTTCTGTCCATCCATGAATATGGCACATTTTCCCATATATTCAGATTATTTTTCTCATTAGTACTTTAGAGTTTTCAACATCAGGCCCTAAACATATTTTCTTAGCTGTATACCAAATTATACCTTTTTAAAGCAACTCTAAATATATTTGTATTTCAATTTTCATATGTTTATCATACTATATAAAAATGTTGTTGATTTTTGTATACTAATTTTGTATCTTATGACCTTGGAATTTTTTTTTGTAGAGATTATTCTAGTTTTTTTTTTTTTAAATAGATTCCTTGAAATCTTCTAGGTAGATCATCATGTCAACAGCAAATACAAAATTATTTTTCTTCTTTTCCTATCTGTGTACCTTTAGTTCCTCCCCAGCCCCATTTGGAGCTGGCTACAAATCCCAGTGCTGTGTTGAAGGGGTGTGGGGGGAATGGACACCCTTGCCTTATTTTTTATTTTTTGACACCCTTGCCTTATAACCACACCTGGGGGGAGTACACTCAGTGTGGCACCACTGAATATGATGTGAGCCATAGTTTTTGTACACACTACTCATCAAATTGAGAAAGCTCTATTTCTAATTTATCAACAGTTTTTTTTAGGAATGGGTGTGGATTTTGCCTAACAACTTTTCTACATCAATTGATCTGATCAAATGACTTTTCTGCTTTAGGCTGTTAGTATGCTTGATTGCAATGATTTATTTTTGAATACTGAACCAGCCTTGCATAACTGGCATAAATCCTATGTGAGCACTATGTATAATTCTTTTAAATATATTGCTGAATTCTATTTGGTAACAATTTGTTAAGGCCTTCCCTGTTTGTACTTATGAGGAATATTGGCTTGTCATGTTCTATGTGTGCATTTGGGTGTGGTTTTTCTGGTTTGGGTATCAAAATAATACTGCTGATTCATAAAATTAATTAAGAAGCATTTCACTCTCTTGTATTCTCTGAAGAGATTGGGCAAAATTGCAGGGGGGGGGTTGGTTTGTTTTTGTTTTTATTTTTAAGTTTGGTATCATTCTTCAGTGAAACTATCTGGGCCTGGAGATTTCTTTTTAGGAAGGTTTAAAATTTTGAAATGAATTTCCTTACTATTTGTAGGGATTCTCGAGTTGTCTAGTTCATGTTGAGTGAGTTGTGGCAGTTTGTGTTTTTTGGGGAATTGACTTACTTCATCTAAATTGTCAGACTTTGCATGTAGGGTTATCCATTGTGTTCCATTATTTTCCATTTGATACCTGCAGTATCTGACATGCCATCACTTGTTTCAGCCCAGATATATGTTGTGTCCTCTCTCTTTTCTGTGTCAGTTTAATTAGAAGTTTGTCTATTTTGATTTTTTTTTACCTAGCTTTTTTTTTACATTGATTTTCTCTTTCTCCTTGTTCATCTTTCTTCTTTTCCTTCTTTCTGCTTGTATTGGGTTTACTTTGCTCTTGTTTTTCTAGCTTCTTAATGTTGGAGCTTTGATGGATTCTAAACTTTTATTCCTTTCTGATATAAGAGTTTAGCACCATAAGTTTCCCTCTTCATCTGCTTTAGGTGTGTCCCATTAGTTATAATATGTTGTGTTTTAATTTTCCTTTAAAGTATTTATTTTGTGTCTTTGACCCATGGATATTTTGAAATGTGTTGTTTCCAAGTGTCTGGATATTTTCTTGCTACCTTTCTGTTATTAATGTCTAATTTGATTCAGTTGTGGTGAGAAAACATACTCTATGATTTCAATTATTTTAAATACGTTAAGGTTTCTTTTTGGTTTCATTATACCCCTTCTTTGCTCTAAACTCTATTTTAGCTAATATTAATCCAGCCAGTCCTGATTTCTTTTGATTTATATTTTCATGGCTTTTTAAAGTACTTTTACTTTCAATGTACCTAAAACAATTATTTTGAATTTAGTTTATTGTAGACAGCACATAGTTGGGTCATGATTTTTTTTAAATTACCCACAAATCTCTGTCTTTTCACTGGTATATCTTTACCATTTATACTTACTGCAATTATGGATATTTGGGGGTTTAGGTCTATCATTTATTTTTTTGTCTGTTGCTTATTTTCTCTATGTTTTCTTTAAAAAATTTCTCTGATTTCTTTTTTGGCCCCCTTGAATGTTACTTGAATATTTTTGGAATTCTATTTTTGATGTATCTGGGGTTTTTGAGTGTATTTATTTGCATAGTGTTTTAGTGGTTGTTCTAAGTATTACATTTTATTCACATAACTTACCATGGTGTGCTAGTGTCAACATTTTACCAGTTTTTTTTTTTAATTTTTTTTTTTTTATTTATGATAGGCACACAGTGAGAGAGAGAGAGAGAGAGGCAGAGACACAGGCAGAGGGAGAAGCAGGCTCCATGCACTGGGAGCCCGACGTGGGATTCGATCCCGGGGCTCCAGGATCGCGCCCCGGGCCAAAGGCAGGCGCCAAACCGCTGCGCCACCCAGGGATCCCAACATTTTACCAGTTTGAGTGAAATACAAAAAGCTTACCTCACTTTAGATTCCTTATCCTACCCCATGTATAAGATCGTCATAAATATTTCCTCTACATTTCCGATATGCATTTTGCAGTGTGTACTTTTTGCTTCAACCATCAAACATAATTTAGAAAATTCGCAATTATCCTTAAACTATTAAAAAAAAATGTGAGAGGAAGGAAAGCTTCCAAATAATATTCTATGAGGCCAGAATTACCTTGATACCAAAACTTGACAAAAACATTACAAAATAGAAACCTACTGGCCAATATCTCTGATGAACACAGATGAAGAAAACCTCAACAAGGTATTAGCAAACTACATACAAAACATTAAAAAGATCATTCACCGTCATCATGTGGGATTTATTCTAGGGATGCAAGGATGGTCCAATATTTGTAAATCAATGTGATACACCACATCAACAAATTGAAGGATAAAAATCATATAATTATCTCAATAAATGCAGAAAAGTATTTGACAAAATTCAACATTTACTCATGAAAAAAAACTCTCAACAAAGTAGAGTTAGAGAGAACATATCTCAACATAATAAAGGCCATATGTGGAAAACCCACTGCTAACATATACCCCATGGTATATGTTAAAACAAAACAAAACAAAAAGACAAACCTGACAGCTTTTCCTCTAAGATCAGGAATAAGACAAGGAAGTCCACTCTTAGTCATCACAGTACTGGAAGTCGTGGCCAGAGCAATTACACAAGAAAAGGAAAAAGGGGCATGCATCTATGTTGGTAAAGAAGAAGTTAAAATGTCACTAGATGCAGATGACATGATGTTATACATAGAAACTCCCAAAAACTCCACAAAAAAACTAAAAGTAAAAGGAGTCCAGTAAAGTAGCAGGACACAAAATTAATATCCAGAAATTAGGAGCATTTCTATATGTTAATAACAAAGTAGCAGAAAGAGAAATAAAGATGTGGTATATATATACAATAGAATATTACTCAGCCATCAGAAAGGATAAATACTTTACAGTGACATGGTTGGAACTGGAGTGTACTATGCTGAGCAAAATAAGTCAATCAGAGAAAGATACTTATATGGTTTCTCTCATATGTAAAATATAGAAAGCAGCACAGAGGGTCATAAGAAAGAGAGGAAAAACTTAATAGGAAGTCATCAGAGAAGAAGAAAAACCATACAAGACTCTTAACTATAGGAAACAAACTGAGGGTTAGTGGAGGGAAGGCAGAAAGGGGGATGAGGTAACTGGGTGATGGGCGTTAATTAAGGAGGGCAGGTGATGTGATGAGCACTGGGTATTATATGCAGCTGATGAATTACTGGAAACAAAGTATGTACTATAGGTTGGCTATTTTGAATTTTAAAGAAACTAAAAAAAAAAAAAGAAGAGTAATTAAGAAAATAGCATTTACAATTGCACCAAAAAGAATAAAAGACCCAGGAATAAACTTCTAAACAATGAGGTAAAAGACCTGTACTTTGAAAACTATAAAACAATGATGAAAGAAACAGAAAATGACACAAACAAATGAAAAGATATTCCATGTTCATGTAGTGGAAGAATTAATACTCTTAAAATGTTCATATTATCCAAAGCAATCAACAGATTCAATTGTAATCCCAATCAAAATACCAAAAGCAAAAGCATTTTTTTTTACAAAACCAAAACAAATAATACTAAAGTTTGTAAGGAATCACAAAAGACCTTGAATAGCCAAAGCAATCTTGAGAAAGAACAAAAAATCTGGAGGTATCATAATTCCAGATTTCAAGATATACTACAAAGCTATAATAATCAAAACAGTATGGTCCTAGCACAAAAATAGAAACATAAATCAGTGGAACAGAACAGAGTACCCAGAAATAAATTCATGACTACATGGTCAATTAATCTATGAAAAGGAGGTAAGAATATACAATGGGGGAAAGACAGTCTCTTCAATTAATGGGGATGGAAAAACTGGACAGTTACATATAAAAATGAAACTGTGCCACTTTTCAACACTTTACACAAAAATAAACTCAAAGTCAATTAAAGAACTATATGTGAGACCTGAAACCATAAAAAAAAATCCTAGAAGAGAACGCAGACAGTAATTTCTCTGATATGAGCCATAGCAACATTTTTCCAAATACGTCTTCTAAGGAAAGGAAAACAAAAGCAAAAATAAACTATTGGGACTAAATAAAAATAAACGGCTTTTGTACAGCAAAGGAAATCAGCAACAAAGCAAAAGGCAATTTACTAAATGGGATATTTGCAAATGATAAATCCACTCTGGGGTTTAAATCCAACTATATATATTAAGGACTTACACAACATCAAAAAGCAAAAAATACTTTTAAAAAATGGGCAGAGGACCTAATAGACACTTATCCAAGGAAAACACACAGATGGCCACAGACACATAAAAAGATGTTCAATATCACTAATCATCAGGGAAATGCAAATTAAAACCATGGTGAGATATCACCTTTTATCTGTTAGATGGCTAACGTAAAAAAGACAAGAAACAACAGGTGCTGGCCAAGATGTGTAGAAAAAGGAACACTCATATGGTGTTGATGGGAATGCAAATTGATACAGCCACTCTGGAAATCAGTATGGAGATTCTTCAAAAGATTAAAAATAGAAATACCATATGATCTAATAATCCCACTATGGGTATTCACCCAAAGAAGATTTAAAACACTAATTTGGAAAAAAATATGTACTCATATGTTTATTGCAGCATTATTTACAATAGCCAAGATATGGAAGCAACCTTAAGTGTCCATTGATAAACAAATGGATAAGGAAGGTGCTACACACACGTGCGCATGTGCATGTGCACACACATACACACACAGTGGAATATTACACAGTCATAAAAAAGGATGAAATCTTGCTAACTGAGATAACATGGATGGACCTGGAGGGTATATGCTAAGGAAGATAAATGAAGCTGAGAAAGACAAATACCATGAGGAATCTTTAAAAAATGAACAAACAAAAGGCAGAATCAGCCCTGTTAATACAAAGTGATGGTTGCCAGAGGAGAAGGGGTAGAGGGTGGGAAAAATGGTTGAAAGGCTTCCAGTTATGCAATGAATCAGGCACAACATGGGGAATATATAGCCAATGATATTGTAATAGTTATGTATGGGGACAGATGGTAGCTACACTTGTGGTGAACATGTTGAATTGTATAAACTTGTTGAATTACTATACTGTACATCTGAAAATAATGTAACATTGTGTGTCAACTATACTCAAAAGAAAAAAGAACATTCATATGGAAAAAGTCTATCTTATTCATCCATTTTGTTCTGTTTTTTCTTCCTGATATTCTAAGATTCCCTCCACCTTTTTTTCCCTTTACCATTTCTGTTTTTTAGAGTACTTCCTTTAACTATTCTTTAAGGGTAATTATTGTAACAATACTCTGATTTTTCATCCATCTAAAAGTGGTTTAATTTTTCCTTCATTCCCAATAGTTTTACCAGATACAGAATTAGTGGTTGACAGGTCTTTTCTTCCAGTACTTGAAAAATGTTCTGCTACCTTCTTATGCTCTCCATAGTTTCTAATAAGAAATCTGGTGACATTAGAATTTTTTTTTCCCCCTATAGGTAAGGTGTTATTCTGTTTGGCTGCTTTCAAACCTTTGTCTTTAGTTTCAGAAGTTTAACTATTATGTTTCTTGATGTGCATTTTTTTTAGATTTATGGTACTTGTAATTCACTCAGATTCTTAAATTGTAGGTTTGCATGTTGAGTCAAATTTGACATTTTTCAACCATTGTTTATTTAAATACTTTTTTATCCCCACTCCTCCTTCTTTCCTTCTGTGATTCGGATGACACAAACATTAGATTATTTTTTTTAAAAGATTTTATTTATTCATGAGAGACACACAGAGAGAGAGAGAGAGAGAGGCAGAGACACCGGCAGAGAGAGAATCAGGCTCCATGCAGGGATCCTGATGTGGGACTTGATCCCAGGACTCCAGGACTATGCCCTGGGCCAAAGGCAGATGCTCAACTGCTGAGCCATCCAGGGATCCCCCAAACATTAGATTCTTTTTGCCACAGTCCCAGAAGTCTCTGAGGCTCTAGTTTTGTATTTTTGATTCAGTCTTATTTTCTACGTTGTTCAAATTAACTAATTTCTATTTCTATCTTAAAATTCATGGATTCTTTTCTTTGTCCTCTCCTTTCTGCTGTTAAGTATGTCCACTTAAAGGTGTTTTAAGTTGTGTATTTTTAAGTTCTAAAATGTTTGTTTTGTACTGCTTTATCTATTTCTTTGCTGAGACTTTCCATTTCTTTCAAGTGACAATATCCCCTCTCCCTCTTTATTTCCAGCATGCTTGAAATTGCTCATTGAAAGACTTTTATGATGGTTGCTTTAAAATGCTGGTCAGATATTTCTAAAACCTGTGTCATGTTGGTGTCTGTTGATTATCTTTTGTCATCCAAGTTGAGACATTCCTGGTTTTTGTTATGGTGAATGATTTTTCAATTAAAACATGGGCATTTTTAAAAAAGATTTTTATTTATTTATTCATAGAGACAGACAGAGAGAGAGAGAGAGAGAGAGAGAGAGAGAGAGAGGCAGAGACACAGGCAGAGGGAGAAGCAGGCTCCATGCAGAGAGCCTGACGTGGGACTCGATCCAGGGTCTCCAAGATCATGCCCTGGGCTGCAGGCAGTGCTAAACCGCTGCACCACCGGGGCTGCCCAAAACATGGGCATTTTGAATAGCATGCTATGAAATTCTGGATGTTACCTAAATCTTCTCTTAGCCAGTCTCTTTTGAACTGCTTTGGTGGAGGAAGGGTAACCCTTCCCCTCATTACTACCAGGTGTGGGTAGAAGGCTCATTAGTGCTGGGTTGGGGGTGGGGACTCAGGCTCCAGACTAGGTTTCCACTGATACATCTCTGGGGAGGTGGAGAGAGGTCTGCCATTGTTCCAGATCTTGCCTCCAATGACATTGTCGGGGAGGGGTTCCTTATTACCAATGGTGGAAGTGAAAGTCAAGTAGACATTACTCAGTGAGGAGAGAAGGGTACCTTGGTAGCACCAGGTCTGAGAAGTCCAGGCTCCCCCGGACTGATCCCCTCTGGAACCAGGGAGGGATCTCCTCTGGAACCAGGGAGGGAACTCATTACTACCCAGAGGGATCTAAGTCTTGGCTACACACTCAACTTCTTTTTCACCACTACAGTCAAGGGTGGGGGATGGAGAACCTCATGACAGCCTGGTAAGACTGGAAGTCTAGGCTCCCCACTGGGTCTTTGCTTGTGGGGTCTGTGGGTTTTCCCACAGAGTTTTCTGTGGTGTTTACTGCAGTGAGGTGGCTATTGTCTAAAAGTTTTTTGTCTTGACAGGCTGTTCTCTTTTTATGGTCTTTTGGCTAGAAAGGGTAGGGTTTCTTGGAAGCTTTTATTTATATATGCTCACTTTGGCTTCTCTGACCCCCAAGCTAATAAATATGAGGAAAACATTAATCTCAGGGAATCCACCACTGTGTCACTCATTGAGTCTCAAGGTCCCCAGGCGGTCCACCTCCTTCTCCACGCCATTCAGAGTCTTCTTGTGGTTTTCATATAGAACATTCATGGATTTCAGCTGTCCTTTGAAGGAAGAATAGAAGCAAGTGTGTCCACTCCACCTCTCCGGAGACATGAATTGGGAAGATTCTCTTAACAGTTTTTCTTTCTCTTCCACAGATTAATGATCAGCAAAATAACATTCAAGGATCATTAGCACATAGAAATGCCAGAGGAACAATAACAACAGAAAAGCCTACACAGGAGTGAAACAGGAAGAAGAAATGAATATGAATAAATTATTAACTCTACACCAAGTTTAGAAGTAAAAAAAAAAAAAAAAGTGCTTCATATAAAGTTTAGCTTAGGGCAGAAGATATGAAAGAATGGCAGAGATGGTGAAAGAACTGGGGCCTGATACGGGGCTCAATCTGAGAAGCCTGAGATCATGACCTAAACCAAAATCATGAGTTGAATGCTTAACTAACTGAGCCATGCAGGCACTCCAGGAGACTTTTTTAAGGTTTCATGTCAACGTTTAAGGCAGCAAAGTGGAGGAGAAGTTCTCCACATCATTAGCCAAGTATCACTCAATTCCATTAGTTGAAGACAAAACCTAATTGCTGAGAAAAAGCAGAGGCAGAAGTTCCAAATCAGCAACTGACATCCTAGAGATACACTGTGAATTACAGCAGGAAAGAAAGGGATGAGTAATTAGCACTACACATATTTCAGTACCGTGGCTTTTCTTATAATTAGCAGTCACATAATTTGAAAACCACCTTGTACAAAATCATTATTTCCAAAAGTAACAGAAAAAAAAAACATAACAAGGAATGGTTGACATTCCCTTCATTCATTCTACCTCGCTTTATTATAAGAGTTGGTCAAAGACAGCTAGAGGAAGCAAATCAAGAAAATAAAAGATTTCTTTCACATTGCAATGGGTATACCCCTTTGAAGGTCTTCAAAGGACTTCTAAACTACAGCTTCCCTCAGCATCACAGTTCTATATACACTTGCCACATTACTTATGTTTTCTTTTAGGGATTGCAACTGTAACTATTAGAAGTCTCCTGTCTGCTGGTGTTGACACCCTAGGGTGTTAGAAACAATGAGATGCTCCTCCTTTAGTGGATCAATTTTTATAATTATATTTTAGTATTTAAATTTAATAAACTAGTATAATAATTAGATAAGTTATAAAATAATCAAATGTTATTTATTTAATTCTTTAATTTTCTTAATGTTATTTAATATGTTAGCAGCTAGAAAGGACTAGAAAGAATTTCTAAATAAACTTAAAAACAGACAGTGTTGCAAAGGAAGAAAGAAAAGTATACTCTGGAGAAAAAGAAAGTTGGACTACATATTTCAGAGCACCATCACCCAATCCTGGGGCAGAAAATGAGAATTAGCAATTGGTGAGGGAGGAATTTTCATCACCCCTCATCAGTCCTTTGATCAACCACCAATCATTCACTACCAGTGCACTCCACACCCCAAAGGAGGCAGGCACAGCAACACATGTCCTACAATCTGCAGAAGTAGAGTGTGTGTGACCCAAGGAGTCTGAGGCAAGAAGGCTGGTTAAGATCACAGAGGGGAGCATGGATTTGAACAAGCACAATGAATTGCAGGTTCTATCTGCGAGTACCAAGGCAGAGAGAAGAGTATAACATGTAAGTTGAGGACATCATCTCTAGGAGGCCACTAAAGACATGAGAACCCAGGGAGATTGCTCAGAATGGGAAAAAAAAAAAGAGGGTCAAATAAAGAATGCACAGGAACACCAACATTTTAATGACAAAGCAAAATAGTAATTAAGAGAAAGAGTTCAAGGAAGACACACAAAAAAATAATATTGAGGAAGGCAAAAGAGATGTGTCAGAAAGCTGAAAGTCATAGCAGTTCCAAATGCTGAAAAAGCCAAAATAATGTAAAAAGCAGACACTGTCCATTAGCTTTGGTAACTGGGCTGTCAGTACAGAACCAAGCAAAGGCAATTTCAGTGGTGTCTTCTGAGTGTTAGCGCCAATCATCCTCAGTGTCACTGCACACACTGGCTACTGGCTCATATTGTCTTCTCTGTTTACATCCAGCCATTTATATTATTTGAATTAATAAACACATTTTACAAAGGCAATGGGAAAATGTATATATGACATAAAGCTCAACTAAATATATTTAGCTTAAACACTTAATGCATTGGCAATACATTTCTCCATGTTTTGTATTTCTGATTTTGTGAGGTACTCACATCTAAGTATGGCATCTCGCATCTAAGTACAAGCAAACTTATTATTCAGCTGTTAAAATTATTTTTTATGAAGTTCTTGATAAATGAAAATACTCAGGATATAATCTTACTTTGAAAATATTTACAAAATAGTTTATCAAATAGGATCTCCATAATAAAAACATACACAAAAGAAAGTAAACATAAGACAAAATATTTGTAACTGCCTATAGAAAATAGTGTTATGGGAGTTTTTTTTCTGCTGACTCATACTCTTCAGCATTTATGTAAGTATGTGTTTTGTATAATTTTACTAATCATGAAAAGGAATAATTAAAACCTATTAAAAGACAGAATCAATTTCCTGTCTTCCCACAAGTGTGTAGTAACCAAGTTCTTCTAGGGAAATACTTATTTAATTTGGGGTGTGAAGCAGCTATACATCACTGTGCCTTAGAAGAGAGCTGTCTTTCAACAACTCTAAGATTACATGCCATAAATATTTTTAGCAACCAGGAAAGTGTGAGTTCTACAGGAAAGTTGCATATTATAGTGATTCTGCCTCTAACATGTACAGTGCCCAAAGAGTCACTAACATGTACAGTGCCCAAAGAGTCACCGTGTGCTTGCTTTCTCAGACAAAGTATTTGCATGCTAAAGCAGTTTCAGATTTTGGTTAATAAGATGATGAAGAGACAGTAGAGCACTGAAAAGCCTATTACTGTAGGGGTGTGCTTGTACATATGTCTATTAACTTTTCATTTCATAAAAGTAATGATTTGCAGCAAGGATGCATGTTATTATGAAGAATCCTGCTGTTCTAGTGCACTGTTTCACAAACTTGCCTGATGGTATGAATTACCAAAGACACTTGTAAAAATGTAGATTCCTGAGCCCAACCTCTAGAATCAGAATCTCAAGAGAGAGGGTCTAAAAAATCTGTATTTTTTAAGTTTCCTGGGACATCAATCCAAACAGGATCTGAGTATTTTCCTGAGAGTGTTTTAAAAGCATCTATTGAACCATTCACTTTCCCAATTTCCTACTTTTCCCTTTGCAACTATTCCCATCAAATTATGCACATGCTTTCCGGACTAGCATAAGTGCCGATGATAATCAGTGATCTCCAGGTCTGTAGCTGTCATTTCAAATTTCACTACCTGTCAGTCCTCCTTCCATGCATCTTTGCAAAGTCTGCTAGAAGTCAGCTGCTATCCCATTGCCACAACTGGCCACCCACTGGTTCCATCTAATTGAAAGTGCCCACAATATCTACATCCTTTTAGTCACTAATTCCAATCCTAGATTATTTAATAATCAGAAATGTGACAAAAATTTACACTTTCATCATCACATCAGGTAAAACAAAACAAAACAAAACAAAAAACCAAAATACACAACAAAAATCAACAGGATATAACTGGAATGTGACCAAATAGAGAATAGTTAAATAATTTATGGTACATAACTAAAAAATCATTCAGCAAACCTAAAATATGTTTTTAAAGACTATTTAATAGTATGAAAAATTCTCACTATTTAGTGATCATTTATTTATTTATTTTTTGAGCTTTTATATTTGAGTTTATTCTTCATTTAACTTTTAAAACACTACTATAGTTGAATATTAAAACAAAAACAATAGCAAGTAGTGAGCTATGATTATAGTCCTTCACTCATCCACTACTGCATATAAAATGCCAGCAGCAGTGTTATTCACTGGCCCCATTAAGAGGTCTGACACTGACCACCACCCCTAGGATGATGTTCATCATCCTCATATGCTTCCCCATTGTAATGGCGCCGGCTCTCCTGATTGGGATCAAAGTCCACCAGTTCTACCTGGTCCATTTCATCAGTCTCTTCTACTTCTTTCCTCTCAGGTAGGAGTTTTTCCAGCAAAGAAAGTTTATCAGGAGAGAGAAAGCCGTTCTCAGGGAAGTTTACCTTAAATTCGATGATTAGGCGACCCTTCTCATATGGTCTACGATAAATTGGCATGCCTTCATTTAGCACACACTTGATATCCCCATGCTTGACAATCTGACCTGGATGAGAGGTGATGATGATGGTTCGGTTGTCAAGAGTAGATATTGGCTTTTGAAAGCCACACAACAGGGCTTCAACCAGCTGTATATCCATACATATGAAAAGATCTTCTCCTCCTCGAGTAAAAACAGCATGGTCCTTCTGATCTAAAACAGTGATAATATCTCCTGGTTCCAGTCCTGGTTCTTGGTCTCCCTCACCATGGAATGTTATCTTCTGGCCATCTTTCATGCCTTTGTCAATATGCACTTCTAGAATCTTCTCTCGAACTATCTTCCTTCCGTTGCAGCTTTTACATCTATCTTAGGACTGATCCGTTCCCCATGGCCCTGGCACTCCATGCACACAGACTGAATTTGCTGAACCATTCCAGGTCCTATCTGATGAATTCTTATTTGCATTCCAGTATCTCGGCAATTGGGACATTTGACTGCTCCTTTCTTACCACCTCGGCCTTCACATTTATCGCAAATCACATTCTTTTGCAGAGCTAGTTTTCTTGTTGTGCCATTATATAAATCTTCTAAGGTTACTGAGAGCTGACGTATAACATTTTTACCTCTCCGTTCTCTCTGCATCCTGCCTCCTCCTCCAAAAAACATATCAAAGAGGTTCATGGGGGACACAAAACCACCACTAGCTCCACCTTCTTTAATTGTCTGTTCTCCTCCTTTGTCATATAATTCCCTTTTCTTTGCATCAGAGAGCACTTCATAAGCGTGAGAAATCTGTTTAAACTTCTCTCCTTCATTTGGATTCTTATCAGGGTGGTACTTCAAGGCCAGTTTTCTGTAAGCCTTTTTCAATTCCTCCTGGGTGGCATTGGGTTTGACCCCCCAAAACATCATAGTAAGTGGTTTCTTTCACCATTTTCTACAGCCGGTGAGAGGGTCGAAGCCGGTGTGGGGGGAGCAGAAAGGAGCGTGTTGCTGGGCGCAGCTCAGACAGCCGCCGCTCCTCCGCATCTCACTGAGCGTCTGGAAAGTTCCCTTAGTGATCATTTAAAGGAAATAGCAAAACAATATACAATATGGCCCCAGATGCATGCACATGCACACACAAACAATAAAGGGGAAGAAAATATAACAAAATGTTAACAGCAGTTATTTGGGGTGATCTTAGATTATGTTTTCTTGATATATTCTTATATTTTCTAAATTGTCTATAAGGCCTTGAGCTCACAACCCTAAGTAAGCTAAGAGTTGGTCACTCAATCTAGATGTCCCAGAAAGAATAATTTAAGAAAAAGAAAAAGGAGTCAGAAATTATTTGGAGTCTCTGAATAGGAATTAAAATTACAATAAAATTTATTTATACAATTGCTTATTTGGCTCCCTCACTCAACCATAAATAAAATTAGAGTAGGAATTATATGCATCTTGCTCATAGCTATACTCTGAGGGCCTGGCACGTTCTAGGAAGTGAATAAATATTGATTATGAATAAATGAAAGAAAGGAGGAAAAACAGGAAGGAAAGGTAGGAGGAGGGGAATGAAGGAGCAAGGTCCTGGTGAATCTGACAGACAAGGAGCTTGTCCGTCAACTCTTCAAGCATCCTTGCTGCCTAGCTGCTGTCTGGCATATAACATATCCTGAACATGTTGTATACATGAATACGTAGATAAACTGAGATTTACTTCTTTCAAATGTTTTTCAGCTTTACTGAGGTATAATTGACGTAGGAAACTGTAAGGTATTTAAAGTATATGTCATAGTGATTTAATATATGTAAATATATTAACAAGTCCTCATGAAAGGACTCCCCCATCTAGTTAATTCACACGCATGGATTCATTTTACCTGTCAACCTGATGGGGCTAAGAGATGCCCAGACAGCTGTCAAACATTTCTGGATATCTGTCAGGGTGTTTCTGGAAGAGATTAGCACTTGAATCGGTAGCCTGGATGAAGAAGATCTGCCTTCTCCAGTGTGGGTGGGCATCTTCCAATCTGCTGGAGTCAGGGTGAATGCACTCTTTTATCTTGAACAAGGACACCTGTCTTCTCATGCCCTCAGACATCCATACTCCTGGCTCTCTGGCCTTCAGAACCACAATAGGAACTTATACTATCTGCTTTCCTGGGTCACCAGTTTGCAGATGGGACATCGTGGCACTACTCACCCTCCAAAACTGTGGGAACCAATCCCTCCTAATAAATCTCTTAAATATCTCTATGTATCTTATTGGTGGTTTCTCTGGAGAACCCTTACTAATACATCCAATTCCCTCCAACAGCATCCAACACCCTCTATCATCATGCCTCATCTGTCTTGGCATCTTCATGTTCTCCAGCCCCAAACAACCATTGCTTTTGTCACCTCCATATTGTATTTCTCACACAATTGCTATTGATTTCTCCCATCCTTCCCAAGCCCTGTTCTTCCCCTGGCCTCCCTGTTTCTTTATGGACACCGTTAAGTACAATGTTCCCACCTGATTTTTCATAGCCTACAAGATGCTATAGATTAGACGTTATATTATCTCAGGGTTCCCTGTACTTTTCCCTCAGTGTTTATCACAATGCAGTGGCATCATTATTTTGTGGTTAGCTGCTTAATGATTGTCTTTTCCACTCTGCTATAAGCAACTCAAGAGCAGGGATCATATGTCATTTGCGTATTGCTGTGTCCCCAGACCTGGCCCAGTGCTTGGCACGAGAGCAAAGCTGGGTTCCAATCTCCAGGGAATAAGCCTGTGGATAAGGTCCAGTGGGAGAAGACAGAGGGAGGCACACCTATGAAAGGGGCAGTCCTAGGATTCTTTCATAGGCCTCAGGCCCTGTTGTTGCTGCTTATCTTTTCATGAAACTTAACCATCATTAAATGAACATATTCTCTACAATTGTTGTATATGTTCTACTTTAGGACAATGTGCTCAGAGGGTGCCACCCATCTCCTTACATACCTCCTACTCCTCACCCTCTCTTCCCCAAAGCATCCACACAATCACTTATTCATCCAGCCCCTCTCTCCTTCTCAAGGTTAATCTTCTTGCTAAAGCTACACCCCTCCTTTCCCGTTTCCTCTTCCCATCTGTCATGTTTTCCCATCTCTGTCACCCTCATGCATCCTTCCAGCCTGGAAGAGTGGGGAACTCTCCAGTATCTCCTTATTCTCTGCTTCCCTTCAATGCCAAAGTCCTTGAAAAACTGTCTCTGTCTGGAGCACTCACCTCCACCCCACCCACACACTATTATCATTTACTCATTTTTTTCAATAGTTACTATGTGCTAACAATACAGAAGCCAAAACATTCCCAAAAGTTGCAATAAAGCACCTTCCTGCCATTGGTGTCCTCAAGCCCCACACTCCCCTCATGGGCAACCCCGCTAGTAGCATCTTATGTATCTTTCCAGAGAGCAGATGTACACATATATTATTTGTATTCTTTTATTCAAATGGAGGCATCTGTGCATTTTTAGCCTTTGATTCTCCAATTTAAATATCTTGGAAGTATCTTACATAAGCATATCTAAAGCTTCTTCATTCTTGTCCCCTTTCTTTATTGAAGTAAAGTTGACATACAATAT
Source organism: Vulpes vulpes (assembly GCF_048418805.1). Taxonomy (NCBI): domain Eukaryota; kingdom Metazoa; phylum Chordata; class Mammalia; order Carnivora; family Canidae; genus Vulpes; species Vulpes vulpes. The sequence goes on from NC_132782.1 coordinate 88,382,848, forward strand.
CCTATTAGTTTAAGATTTGCTTAATTAAGCCAAGAACAAATACTACGAGCACCTATTGCTTTTCTCCTCTAACTTGATGGTGTCCTAAGCACAACTGAAGCCAGATCTCACAGTAATGGATACGCGCTTGTGTTGCTGCTGGACAAGCAAGGTCACAGTGGGAAAATCAATAAGATTGGTTCCCATGGATCATGTCAGATAATAATCTTTTTATTTCTTTCTAAAATATCATACCACCAGAGAACATTTGTCTTCTACTTTTTATTGTGAATACCACTGCCTCCTTATGTAGGTTCCTGAGAAGAGGGTATGCTTTTTCTGAACCATTTCCAACATGCGGTTGTTCCATGGAACTGTTGTTTGTAGATTTCTATAGCTAAAACAGGGAAGTTGCCCATTTTAGTTCAAATTTCAGTCTGTGATTCACCTTGCACTTCAGGGAATAGCCTGACATCATTAGACATTAGCCATTCTTATTCTATGGCATTGTTACTCTGCTTTATGATAACCATAAAACTTAAAAATTTGAGCCATTTCTTTCCTTCACAAGTCCGAAATTCAGAAATTTCTAATTGGTTTTCATATACATTTGAATTTATTCATGTTCAAAGGTAATTCTACCTATGAAACACTGTTGTAATTGTCTGAAATAAATTGGTGAGCTTCCTGCTGCTAAATAATAAAAAAAATGAGAGACGAGTATTTTTTTTTTTTTATCTTAAGTTGAAGAAATTTTATTCCAAATGATTTTCCTTGAAGAAGAAAATTATCTGAAAAGGACAAACACATTATATTTGAGTATTTCTGGTGGGTCACAGTCTTGTAAGGAAACATTAGCCCAGTGAATTGCTTGTAAATCCAGGCTAACATATTAGTGTATTTTATTTCTAAAGTGTTTTGAGAACACACATTATGAAAGGTGTTATATAAATGCAAAGTACTACTTTTAAATTAAATTTTCTTGGAACTCAAAAGTCATATGGCTTTTATTAATGTAAAGTTTATCTTGACCTTGCAGCAGAGAGTATAATCAAGTTGAAAAAATATTGGTATAATGTTATAGGGGTTAAAACTAATGTGGAATCTTATAAAGAAGAAATGCTTTCCTACTTTCCAAACAAGATTGACTGTGTGACACTGGCTTGGTGATTTATCTGTAAAAGTTATACCATGATCTCATAATTCAATATTGGTAGGGATGCTCAATGCATGATTTATTGGGTTTCTCTTTATCCTAAATGCCAGCAAAAGAAATAGGCTATCCAATGGGCTTACTTTTTCATTTACTACATGTAAAATGTGAAAGAGAAGCAATATGAGAATTGTAAAGGGATAAACCCTTGCTACTATCACTGAAAATTAACAATAAGCCTCAAGTGAATTATTACAATTTTGGCAAACACAAAGAAAATTCTATTTACTCATGGCCCTCAAAGGAAAAAAATTATTGTTATAGCAAAAAAAAAAAAAAGTCAACATTGTCTGGTGCTTGAGACAGGAGTATAACATGTCAGTTCACAGTAGATTCATGGCAATCACCACGTGGAGGCTCATCCAACTAGTGCTGGACATAAAGTGAGAGCCACGAGGAGCAATGTGGATCACTTCATTGACAGCCACCAAGCTGTCTATCCCAGCTGACATCCCCTATTTGTTCAAAAGGTTAGATCTGCTCTGGGTTATAAACTGTAAACCTCTCCTAAGAGTGTAATTGTCACTGGGTACTTCTTCAAGGCAATATTCTAAGAAATGGACAGATATATTTGTAAGAACATTTAGGAAATATATTTTGTAGCTTAACAGCTCAAATAAAAAACATTCATCCCCACAAAGATGATCAAAACAAGTATTTTTAAACTGAAAATATTTTTGTTTGCAATAGAAACATGGGTTCTGGCTGTCAAAACATTTCTAAATAAAACATGATTTTTGCAAAAGATATTCAATTTGGCAAATATGTGCTTGTATAGAGAGACTCAAAGTACTTTAAAATTATTCATGGACCCATCAAAAATAAAAATAATATTTCCTATTATTTACTAACTCTATGAAAAGAACTGAGCAAAAGCTTCATATTTATCACTAATTTAATCCTGGTTATTATTAAATGTGTGAAACAGATAAGAAAGCTAAGGCCTGGAGAAGTAATTTGTGCAAAGTTTCATGAACAGTTGAAGAGTGGGACTGCACTGACTCGCAAGCGGTAATAGTAACAAAGAAGTTTAAGAGACTTTTGAAAACAGTTCATTTTCTCATAGAATAAATGCCTAGGGGAAAGGAGCCGAGGACTAGAGGTTCCGTGATGTCGGTCAACAATCCTGTCCCTTCTATCAATGAAGCGAAGCTAGGAAACCAAGGCACAGAATTAGTGTAATTTTTCTAGAGGAAGGCTTGGCCAACATTTTCTATAAATAAGCAGACAGTAAAAGTTTCAGGTTTGCAGGCAAATGGTCTCTATCCCAACTACCCGCCTCAGTCCATGTAGCTGGAAATCATCCAAAGATGATGCATGATGTCCACAATAGCCAAACTGTGGAAGGAGCCTCGGTGTCCATCAAAAGATGAATGGATAAAGAAGATGTGGTCTATGTATAAAATGGAATATTACTCACCCATTAGAAACGGCAAATACCCACCAGTTGCTTCAACATGGATGGAACTGGAGGGTATTATGCTCAGTGAAATAAGTCAATCGGAGAAGGACAAACATTAGATGGTCTCATTCATTTGGGGAATATAAAAAATAGTGAAAGGAAATAAAGGGGAAAGGAGAAAAAATGAGTGGGAAATATCAGGAAGGGAGACAGAACATGAGAGACTCCTAACTCTGGGAAACGAACTAGGGGTGGTGGAAGGGGAGGTGGGCAGGAGGTGGGGGTGACTGGGTGTTGGGCACTGAGGGGGGCACTTAATGGGATGAGCACTGGGTGTTATTCTGTATGTTGGCAAATTGAAAACCAATAAAAATAAATTTATAAAATAAAAAAATAAACAAAAAACAAAAAACAAGGATGATGTATGAACGAACAGGTGGCGTGTTGACAGAAACACAAGGCTGGCAGAGGGCGGGGGTGCCAATTGGCCTCGGCCAGCTGTGCTGACCCGTTGCAAGGCAACCAGGACTTGGCACAGGGGAGAGCAGGTGCAGTAGGTGCACGTGGACAGAACCACGGGCCCACTGGGAAAGCTGACCGGCTGCCGAGCCTGGCACACACCCATCAACAGAGGCAGGACTCACACCTAGACCTGGAAGACTTGGAGCCCATGCTCCCAACCACAATGCTACTCTACCGTCTCACCTCCTACAACTTCAGCTCAGAAGCCACACTCATGAAAGCTGGAAGGTACTCTGCACACTGTCTGCTCCAAAACAGGAAGATTTTAAATGAGGAAACTAAGGCCTGGGGAGGATGGGACTTTGTAGAAGTCACAGGGCGAGTCAGAAGTGGAGATGCAACTTGTCTCCTATTTCCCTTGCACCACTGGTCCCTCTCCTGCTTCTCAGCAGACGAGAACAGCGGCAGCCCCAGCATTTAAAGAATAGTCAGGAAATGCTGTCTATCCAGTCCCTGCATCATTTCTCATGACACCCTTCAGTATAGACAACTGCAGGTGCTGGATGGGCAGCACTTCCTGACTGCTCTCCACGATTTTAGAAAGGCTTGGGTCTGACCTGGGTTCTCCTTCTAGCTCTAGCGCTTCTTGGTTGTGTGACCCGGGCCTGAGAACCGAGCAGTATAACCGCAAACCACCAGCCTGGACCGACCACCTCCTGCACACTGCACTGTTCTCTGAGATTTTATAAAGGCTTGGAACACTCCAAAGAAACACTCAGACAGCCTCAGTTGCTATAAATAGCAATAATACAATTAACGTGGTGTACACAGCACTCAGAAAGGAGTTAGGAAGTGGCCGCATCATTACCACACTGAGCACTGATTGTCTTAAAGCTCTTAATACTCCAGCTGCCCTGAATGTCGTTAAAAATAGTTTCCAGAGTAGTTTCCTTTTGGAAATATTCTAACCTTTGGAGTAAAATCTAACAATCTAACCTCTTTGATGAACGTGGCATGGTTCCACTCTCATTTCCTCACTCTGGGCTATTGTGGGCTCTATATTCCGATTATCAATGTGCTGAGCCCAGTTCACAGAAAAAAAGGAAGTGATTCCCATTGTGTTTCCAAAGCAACTTGAAACTAGAAAATTTAATTATGATTTTCCTTTTTTCCATGCATCCTGAGAAGCCATAGAAAGTAGAACCCCATCTACCTTCTGTCTTTTTCAGGGAGAGACAGTTATCTAGAAAGGCAAAAGTCCTTCCTGTACCTTCTAGAAGGCCAAAGTCCTTCCTGTACCTTCTAGAAAGGCAAAAGTCCTTCCTATACCTCCCTTCCTGCTTCTTCACAAGTGACTTCATACAAGTTAAGTTCAATGCCTACCTTGAGGCTACATCCCAGGAGCATTCCTTCCTTTATCCATTCAATAAACACTTTAAAAAAACTTAACCTTTTTAAGATAAAAGCAGATTCCACTTCAGTGGTAAGGAAGAGTCGGCACACTGCAGATGCAGAGCATCCCCAGCACCCCAAGGACCCCCTGTGATGGCCTTCACAGTTACCGGGACCTCTCCCCACCTCACTGACCCCTGGCAACCTCTAATCTGTCTTCCATCCCTTTAACTTCATCATTTCAATAACGTCATATAAACAGAATTATACAGGATATGGCCTCTGGGGTTGAATTTTTTCATCACCTTAATTCCTGGAAGATTCACCCAAGTTGTTCATTCCTTTCTATCACTGCATTGTAACCTGCAGCTTAATTAACATTACCAGTCAAGGGACATTGGATTTTTTCAATTTTTGGTGATTATGAATAGAAAATGCTATGAATATTCATGTACTGATTTTTATGTGAACATGATTTTTCCATTTTCTGGGGAAAAAAATGCCCATATGAAGTTGTGTTTGTTTTAAATGCGGTCATGCTTCAGTTCTGAGGCCCCGACTAGAGGCCAGTCAGTTCCTCTAGAGCAGTGGGTGAGACCACACCCAAACACGTCCCTGATGGGGCTCTCATGTGTTAGGACCACTCTGCACTAGCCCTCATTGCTCTTGGGCCAGGCACCAGCAAATAGGGACAGACTCCAAATCTGGCAGGCCACTGAATTATGCAAATTAGCCAATCCCAAGGTGCCCAGGAAATTTGGATAACCCCACCCTGCTTGACACAGTATCTGCCCTCCACAGCGCCAGCTTGCAATTCCTGCATGGCTTTCCTGGGTCCTGGCCTTCTCCTGTGGAGTTGTAACTAATGACTCCGTCTTTCTACCTGTCCCAGGGTCAGCACATTGTTTCTAGCCATGAATCAAATCTTTAAATCTTATAGAACAATCCAAGAGTGCATTTGGTGGGTTGTAATTGCGTTTTTAGGTTTATTTAAAAACAGCCAACTTATACTCAGCCATTAGAAACGACAAATACCCACCATTTGCTTCAACGTGGATGGAACTGGAGGGTATTATGCTGAGTGCAGTAAGTCAATCGGAGAAGGACAAACAGTGTATGTCCTCATTCATTTGGGGAATCTAAATAATAGTGAAAGGGAATATAAAGGAAGGGAGAAGAAATGTGTGGGAAATATCAGGAAGGGAGACAGAACATAAAGACTCCTAACTCTGGGAAATGAACTAGGGGTGGTGGAAGGGGAGGAGGGCGGGGGGTGGGGGTGAATGGGTGACGGGCACTGAGGGGGACACTTGATGGGATGAGCACTGGGTGTTATTCTGTATGTTGGTAAATTGAACACCAATAAAAATTAATTTATTAAAAAAACCCAGCCAATTTATTCCCATTAGTTGCTGTACCATTTTACCTTTCTGCCAGCAAGGTATGTGAGTGATGATAGTAGGTTTCAGATTTTTTCTTTTATTTCTTGATGCTTTTTTTTATCAATTTAAGGAAGTTCCCCCTTCATGCCTAGTTTGCTGGGAGTCATCACCAGGAACAAATGCTGAAATTTGTCAAAAGTTTTTTTCCTGCATAAATTGATTCAATCATGTGTTTTCTCTTTTAGACTGTTGGCATATGGGTTACATGAATTGACTTTCAATGTTGAATCAGCCTTTGATAGATAACTGAAGTAAATCCTACTTAGGATATGTAATTTGTTTTCTACGTTGCTGAAACTGATTTAATAGTATTTCTTAAAGATTTTTATGAGTAAGGGTGTGGGAAATATTGGTCTACAGATTTTACTTTTTTTTAAACTGCCTTTATCTGGTTTGGGTATCAAGGTCATATTATTCTCATAAATTGGAAAGTATTTTCTCCTCTCCATTTCTTTGGATGTGAAATTGTCATTCTTTAAAAGGTTCATAAAATTGGGTTATCTTCTCTGGCAACTCACTTCAAATGTGATGACACTGGAAACTGCAGGGAAATCCCCCTTTCAGGCAGTTTTTCATAGCAAATTCAATTTCTTTATTGGTTATGAGACTATACAGGTTCTCCATTTCATCTTGGTTGAGTTTCTGTGGTTTTTCCTTTTAGAGGAGTAGTCTGTGTCACCTAGGTGATCAAATGTATATGTGCAGAGTTCTTCATATTATTCCTCTCATTTTTTGCAGGGACTATTGTGATTCCCTTTTCATTTCTCATATTGTTAATTTGGTATATTTTCTTTCTTCATTATCAGTCTTGCTATGGGTTTGTCCACTGTACTGATCTCTTCAAAGAATGAGCTTTTTTGGGTCTTTTTCAGATTTTTGTACAAATTCTAGTTAGTTAACATATAATGTAATATCTGTTTCAGGAATAGAATTCAGTGATTCATTATTTACATACAACACCCAGTGTTCATCAAAGGGGCCCTAATACTCATTACCCATCTAGCCCATCACCCACCCTCTTCCCTCCATCAACCCTCATTTTGTTCTCTATTGTTAAGAATCTCTTATGCCTTGCTTTCCATTCTTTCTTTCCCCTTCCCTTATGTTCATCTGTTTTGTTTGTTTGTTTGCTTTTTTAATTTTTATTTATTTATGATAGTCACACAGAGAGAGAGAGGCAGAGACACAGGCAGAGGGAGAAGCAGGCTCCATGCACTGGGAGCCCGATGTGGGATTCGATCCCGGGTCTCCAGGATCGCGCCCTGGGCCAAAGGCAGGCGCCAAACCTCTGCGCCACCCAGGGATCCCATGTTTTGTTTTTTAAATTCCACATGCAAGTGAAAACATTTGTCTTTCTCTGGTGTATTTTACTTAAATACACACTAGCTCCATCCAAATTGTTGCAAAAGGCAAGATTTCATTCTTTTTTTTTTTTAAGATTTTATTTCTTTATTCATGAGAGACAGAGAGACAGAGAAAGAGAGAGAGAGAGAGAGGGGCAGAGACATAGGCAGAGGGAGAAGCAGGCTCCACGCAAGGAGCCCGATGTAGGACTTGATCCTGGGACTCCATCACGCCCTGGGCCGAAGGCAGGCACCAAACCGCTGAGCGACCCAGGGATTCCCCAGATTTCATTCTTTTTGATGGCTGAGTAATATACATTCCATTGTATATATACACATCTTTATCTATTCATCAGTTGATGGATGCTTGGACTCTTTCCAGTTTGGTGATTGTTGGTAATGCTGCATTAAATATCAGGGTGGAGGTATCCCTTTGAATCTGTATTTTCGTATTGTTTGGGTAAATACCTAGCAGTGCAACTGGAACCAGCGTCCTTTAATATCAATTTTTCCACCATTTTTGTTTTCAGTTTCATTGGTTTCTGCCATGACCTTTATCATTCCCCTCCATTTCCTTTGGGTATATTTTGTTCTTCTTTACCTAGTTCCTTGAGGTTTATTTAACTGCCTTTATCTGGTTTATTGAGACTCTTCCTTTTTGTAATGTATGCACTTCAGGCTATAAATTTTCCTCTCAGCCCTGTTTTAGCAGCATCACAAAAATTCTGACATTTTGTATTTTATTATCATTCACTATTCTGCATTTTTTTAAAAAGTTCCTTTGTTTTCTTTTTGATTCAAAGACAATTTCAGAAGTGTGTTGTTTAATTTCTCCAGGTTTGGGGGATTTTCCTGTTGTCTGTTATTGACTTTTGATTCCACTATGGTCAAAGAATATTTCTGTATGATTTCAATCCTTTTCATTTGTTGAGGTTTGTTTTATGGCCCAGGATAATGTTTATCCTTGTGAATGTCCCATGTATACTTGAAAACTCCATTTACTTTGTTTTTTGTTGGGTGTTTTATATATGTTAATTAAGTTCTGTTAGTTGGTTATTTTGTTCTCCATCACAGCTGATTTTCATTGGCATGTTTATATCATTTACATTTACTATAATTATTGCTATGTTAGGGTTTAAATTTGCTATTTTATTATTTGTTTTCTGTTTAATCTGATTGCTACTCTATTTCTCTTTTCTTATCTCCCTGTAGGTTATGTAAACATTTTTTGGAATACATAGTGATTTCTTTCTAGTGTTTTTCAGTACCTTGCTTTGTATAGTTTTCCTAGTGGCTGACGTAGGTATTACAATATACATATATAGCATCACTCCAAGTGAAGTTTAAAAACCTTACTTTCATTAAGATCTCTTTACTTCCTCTACTTTTTAAAGGTAATTAATATTTCCTCTACATTTACTAGGCACCATATCAAATGTTGTTATAAGTTTTGCTTCAATCATCAAAAAACAATTTAAGAAATTCAAGGAAAATAGAATAGTCTGATACATCTACCTCTATTTTTATGCAATGTTCTTCTTTCCTTTCTGAAGTTCCACGTTTTCTCCTTTTATCATATTTTATCTGTTTAGAAAATTTCCTCTAGCTATTTCTTAAGGATAAGTTTGCTAACAAATTCCCTTAGTTTTTCATCACCTGAGTAATGTCTTGATTTCCCTTTCATTCCTCAAAGATATTGTCACAAAATATAAAATTTGCTATTGACAGTTCTTCTCTTTCAGTATTTGAAAAATGTTCTGCCACTTTCTTCTAGCACTCACGGTTTCAGATGACTGTTGTCATTAGAACTCGTGTTCCCCTAAAAGGAATATGTCATTTCACTCTGACTCCAAGACTTCTCCCTTTTCTTTGGTAGTCAGAAGTTTAATTATAATATGTCTTGGTGTGAATTTCTTTGCATTTATCTGATTTGGGGTTGCTCAACTTCTTAAATTTATAGGTTTATGTTTTTTGCCCAATTTGGGATGTTTTCAGAAGTTATGTCTTCAAATATTATTCAGCTCAACCCTCCTTTTCCTCTCCCATGGTGGGTCTTGATGATATGAATGTTAGTTCTTGTTATTGTCCCACAGAACTTATGGATCTCTTCCTCCCCACCCTACCCCCAGTGTATCTTTTCTCTGTTGCTCAGATTGGGTAGATTCTTGCTCTATCCTCAAGTTCACTGATTCAACCCTCTATCACCTCTCCTCTGCTACTGAGTCCAATGAGTGAGGGTTTGAGGGTTTTTTACTGTATTTATCAGTTCTTTAATTTCCATTTGGTTCTTTTTTGTTATACTTCTTTGCTGAGCTTTTCTATTTTTTCTTTTCTATGAAGAAAATTAATAATTATTTTTGGGAGTACTTTCATGATTAGCTGCTTTAAAATCTTTTCCAGATAGGGGGGCCTCTGTGGCTCAGTTGTTTAAACATCTGAATCTTGATTTTAGCTCAAGTCATGATCTCATGGTTGTGAAATCAAGCCCTGTGTTAGGCTTCATGCTGGGTATGGAGCCTGCTTAAGATTCTCTCTCTCCCTGTCCCCCTCCCCTCCCCCCTTTCTAAAATATAAAACAAAATAGAAATAAAATCTTTTCCAAGTAATGCCAACATCTGATTTCTTTCTGTATTAGTGTGTTTACTGGCTTTTTTTGTAAAAATTGCGATTTTCCTGGTTCTTGGTATGATAAATCATCTTCGTTTATAGCCTAAACATTTTGAATAATATATAATAAGACTTGTAATCTATGTAATCTCCTTTTTGCAGGCACACCCTTGGTTATTATGTAGCATAAGGGCCATATGGGTGTGTATGTATAGCTTTGTACCAGGCTCTGCCAATATTACCCTAGCAAAAGGGGGGTAGAGACTCCAACTACCTCATTGCCTCTGAGAGAGAGTAAAGATCAGCTCTGCTATGAGCCCCAAAACCACCAGGAAGAGAGAGAAAAAGGCTGACTGCTTTGTTGCTGTACAGTGGAGCTAAAGCTCCTGCTCCACTGGGCCCAGCTGAAGCAAGTGTGGGGTATAAGGCCTAATGGTAATTAGCTCACCTCTCATCAGCTCCTTTGGTCTCTTTGCTGTTGTGTTGGGGTGATGCTCAGCTGTTGTAGAGCCCAATGACAATATCCTGGTGAGGGAATCAGAGCATGAACTATTTTCACTGGGCAGAAGATGGAGGATCAGTTCCGTGCTCAGTCCTGCCAACACCACTCAATGGGCAGGTCAGAGTACCTGTTTTGATAGAGTGGAATAGGGGCAGAACACTGACTTTCACATGATGAGGCAGTGGGGGAAGGAGGGGAGCTATTTTCCCATTCCTTAGCTTGAGTAGCACAGATCTTATCAAGAGAAAACTCTTTTGGTAGGCCACCCCTTTCCTAGACCTTAGGCTAGAAGCAATAGGCTTTTCTTGGAGCTTTCATGAATGTGTTGCTGGTTCAGATCAGAGTATCTGCAGCTCTTTGTTCAGGATACATGGGTAGTAGTAAGAAAACTGGGGAAACTTGCCAACACCTTGATCCTTAAATGCCAAAGTCCCCAGGCATGCCTCTTCTTTCTGCCTTTTACAAGACATCCTATGTTTGTCTGCTGTGCTGTATCCAGGGAATTTTAGTCATAAGAGGTGGATATGGGAGCACTGGGGCAACTCCACCTTGGCAGAATCTGAAGTCAATAAATAATTTCTGAATGCCTGTTATATGCCAGGCACAGATGAGTTTCTTGTCCTCATGAAGCTAACTAAATCTTAAAAGATTACACAAAAAATAATGGTAATAATCTGTGATGAGTGCTCTCCTAGGGCATGCCAAGACCTACCTGCTCTCCATAGAAATCTTTCTACTTCTTCCAGTCTGAAATTGTTTTTTAACAGAGCTTAAAGGCATATATCTCTTAAAGATAAAAGGCATATACAATCATTCATTTATTAAACAAGCAGAGAGAATGTGTTGGGTCCTGTTATAGATATTGGGAAAGCATTAGAGAACAAAATAAAAAGCCTTACACGGACGTGGCTTACTTCTACTGGAAGAAACAGGCAAATGCAATAAACATAATTCATAAGAAGTCTGAAATCTACATTCATTCAATCAATTCACTCAATGTCAATGTCTTACCAGGTAATACCTTGCCTGAAAATCACTCCCAGTAATATCTGGTATTTAATTTATAAATCCAGATGTCTTATTTCAGATCCTTCTGTTTTGAGAGAGGAGAGAGGAGAGAGGCTGAGTGTAATGGGTGGCATTGTGGAGCTGATGTGGGAAAAGAATTCTCAACAAAGAAAAGAGAGAACACAGGAAGGGGAGGTCAGCGATGCTGAAGGCAGACATCCCTGTGTGTGGAGGGTCAGAGCTTTCACTGCAGCAAATGAATGCTGACCCTAGACAGTCCAGCACATACATGTGCCTCGGTGGGAGGACTGCCATCAGCTCTGTTCCAAATCTCAGGACACTGTGCATGATTTATGACAGCTTCATTATGAAGCAGCTTTTCCCCCTCTGGAAATGTTAATTTACAAATCACAAAAACTGCCACTTTCATCAATGAGCAGCAGCTGTGGCATTGCTGAAAAAGTATTCGAATCATAAGACAAGGTTTGTGTTTTAGCTCTGTTGTTTAGTAAAACTTGGGGTAAGATCCTTGTTTCCTGGTGACTCAATGATCTCATCTATAAAGTGAGTATAATCATATCTATGCTGCCTATCATCTCCCAGAGTTGTAAGGAAAGGTAAGACACTTTTTGTAAATTTTGATGTCTATTTTTAGCATCAAAATTTTCATCTGGTGATCTGACATGTAGATCCTTTAAAATTCTATTAACCAAACAATTGCTTTAACTGATATAAGGCTTTTTAGAGTTCTTCTTAGCTCATTCAGTGATTGTCACTGGCTATTACTAATAATGATGCTATTAATGTTGGTGTGCATGTTTTTGTATGGTCCTAGTTCTTCACTTCTCTGGAATAAGTGCCAGAAGTGTGATCACTGGGTCATACAATAAGTGTATTGATATTACTGATAAAATGATTATAAATCCTTCAAAAGATGTGTGGCTTGCCCATACTTCCTCCCAGTCTACGGCTTCTTGCTTCAACCTCTTCACAGCACCTGTTACACAGCAAAAGTTTTCAGTTTTGATGAACCCCAATTTATTTACTTTTCTGATTTATGAATCATGTTTTTGGTGCCATGTCTAAAAAATCTTCACTAACTCCTAGGTCCTGAAGATTTTCTCCTATGCTTTTTCTAAAGACTTTTCACAGGCTTACATGTTATACTTACATCTAAAGCGCACTCTTAGTTGACTTTTTTTTGTTTTATTTTACATAAGGTATGAGTTTTAGATTTAGGTTCATGATTTTTGCCTGCTGATGCCCAGTTTCTCCAGCACCATATGCTGAAAAGATTATTTTTCCTCTGCTCAATTGCTTTAAGCTTGTAGTAAAATAAACATAAGATTTGTCATTTTAACCATTTTAGTGTACTATTTAATAGCACTGAGTATATTCACAAAGTTGCACAACCATCACTATTTCTACATATTTTTCAACATCCCTAATGGAAACTCTGTGCCCATTGAACAAGCCTCCCAATCCTCTCCTCTCTCAGCCCTGGTAACTTACATTCTACTTTGTCTCCATGAATTTGCCTCTAGATAACTGCTATAATTGGAAGTATACAATACTTGTCTTTTTGTGTTGGTCTTTTTTCACTTAGCATGCTGTCAAGGTTCACCCATGTTGTAGCGTTTTTCAACAGTTCATTCCCTTTTATGGTTGAATAATTCCCCAATGTATAGATCACATTTTCTTCATTATTCAGCCACTGATGGATACTTGAGTTGTTTCTACTTTAGCTATTATGAATAACACGGCTATGAATAAGTGTGCAAATATCTGTTTAAGTCTCTGCTATCAATTCTTTGGGGTACAGACCTAGGAGTAAAACTGCTGGACCATGTAGCAATTTTATTTAATATTGTGAGGAACCACCAAACTTTTCCACACTACCTTCACTATTTTACATTCTCATCAGCAATACACAAAGGCTCCAATTTCTCCATCTTCACCAAAATTTGTTATTTACTGATTTTTTTTTAAAGTAATAGCTGTCCTAATAGGTGTTAAGTGGGTATCTCTTTGTGGTTTTGATTTGCATTTCCCAGATGACTAATGATGCTGAGCATCTTTTAATAAGCCTTTGGCCATTTGTGCATCTTCTTTGGGTAAGTATCTATTCAAATATTTTACCTATTTTTTAATTGGGTTGGGTTTTTTTTTTATGACTTGAGTTGTAGGAGTTTTAAAAAATACAGATATTCTGGATATTAATCCCTTAGCAGATTTGAATTTGATTTATCTATTAGATTTCCAAATGGAGATATTTCATAGGCATGATAAAATTTATAGCAATAACTCGCAAACTGTGGCCTGTGGGACCCAATCCATCACAGGCCTGTTTTTTGTATGTCCCAAGCTCAGGGGCCTGAGGTCACTGTACCTATGTCCATAGAAGTCAAAAGGGATTCCAAATGCTCCCTATGCTCTACCATTCACATTTTTGGCCAATTATCTGGCTTTTCACAAAAGTGTTAATCCAAGTATGCCCTTTATCCAGTGTGGCTGAAGCCAGCTTCTGTTGGCTAACATGTGCCAATTTTATGCTTTTCTATCTAAATCCATATGAAATGACGCCATGTTGGTAGTTGAAATCTGCATTGGTGGGAGTGTTTACACCATGGAAACTGGAAAATGCTACCAATTAGGCCTTTTCCTTGCTAAAAGACAGTTATTCAACATTTAACAGCAAGCACATCACAGCCTTTATTCCTGTTGATGGGTAAAATCCCAGAATCTCTCGTTTCCTAGACATCTCTGTACCTCTCCTGCTTTACTATGTCCCTCACTGGTCCCATATGCCTTAACCACTCTCAGCTCACCTATAGGACTCACAGTTGAAGCTAAGCCAAAGCCTCTGTTTGGTCGGTCCACCTCTCCTCTGAACGTCTGCTTCTTCATCTTGCTCCACTTGGAGTCTGATTCTCTCCTGTTGACCCTCTAACCCTGTAGCCCTCTCTAGACTTCCCATAGCCTCATACACTGGGCTTAGAGCTAAGGCAGTTTTGGCCATTTGTGCATCTTTTTCGGATAAGTGTCTATTCAAATATTTTACCTATTTTTTAATTTTTTTTATGACTGAGTATATCTTAGCTTCTCCACTCTGTCCAGTCCACTCTACCTTCTTCTTCCTTACCTGCCTCCATCTCAAAACCTCATGTGATCTGACTTTATTTCCCACTATCCCTTCATCTTCTAGTCAACATCTGATGCTGTCTCTCTCTTATTTTTTATGATCTATCTCTTGACTCACAATTTCCACAGGCACGTAGATAGTCCTTCAATCCACATATGATTAGTCTGTGCTGTCCATTCTCTTTTTGCCTGAACAGTCCTTAAAAACTCTACGAACAAAGAAATCTCTCTTTTATCACCTATTAAAACTCTTGAAATAATCCCTTATTCTCTACAAAATTATATACGAGCTTTAATGAGGTAAGAACTTTGTTCTTATTTCTAAGAATGATTTATAATCATTTTATCAATAACATCAATATTGAAGAGGTACTTAGTACTGAATTTTATAATTCTCAAATGAAATCAATATTTGAGACATATTTTCCTACACATAGGTGAAAACTATTGTTAGCCATATAATGTAGTGACCATGCCAGCAACCAAATACACAACACAGCAGGGAATACAGTCATGAAGAGAAGTTCATGTTGATGATGGACCTTTTATCTTCTCACAGTAAGACAAAACTGCCTAATGCTTTAGGAAAGCATAACATTCAAAATAACATAAGACAGAAATAAATGACGATGACTATACCAAGGCATCTCACAATGGTTGTGGATCAATTCACATGGCAACATGCCAGCAGGACTGAGGTCTGCCAATATTTTGACATTTTAAAATATTGATTATAAGTTATTAGGAGCTTTAAGATTATCACAGGAACTAGTAAACGAGGAGAAAGGACAGGATACTGAAAAGAAGTATCCGTTAACAAAAACCATATGACTCAGGGGAGAAGACTCTTCCAAAAGGCTAATGCTTTCATTTTATCTTTCTTCTCTATTGACACTGTCCAGCTCTCAGATATTTCCATCCAATGAATGATACGATTAATCATGAAGAGGTCCCAGAGGATTAATTATTGCAATGCTTCATTCTAGTTTCACACTTCCATTCTATCAAATGTAGTCAATATCCTGTCTGTAGGATGAAAGTATTGCAGATAAAAACCAATTCCCTTTGGAACTCATTTTCTGAAAAGCTTGGTGTATCACTGAAATTTAGGAACCACTGCCTTTCAAACTGGTCAAATGCTACAAAAAAGGTATCTTAGTACTGTAGGAATTTATTTACTACCAGCTTGAGCTATACCATAGCCAAAAGAAGTAAAAGAAAAAGTTTATCCTCTAAAAATTATAGGAAAAAAGGAAAAGGAAATCACTTTGAAACCCTAAAAAGTATATTGAAAGATGTACCTAGAAAAAAATTAAATAGTTTTGAAAATTTGAGCTTTTATGACCAACTTATTGCAGGTAGTCCAAGGTAGGTACTCAGCTAGGGTCTGTTGGGGCCCGAGTGTGTCCCTGCACACTCAGAACTCTCTCAAGTTCTCTCACTCCCTCATATCATCTCCTTCATGGAGCCAATTCTAGAGTCCATGGATGAGATTACTTCTGGACCTTTCTGAGCACTGCTTTCCAGTTCATCTTTTTCTTATCCATATGTCCCTCTCTCTCTTGATGATGCCTCAGTTTTTGTCTTAAGAATTCTCAGCAGAAGGGTAAATTTAGATAAGTTTAGTTTTTCATATTGGCCTATATCCAATAAGGCCAAGAAACAGGAAGGTACTTCAAGGTGTTTACAGTAAGGTGGAGTACATGAATAGCTTGCCATTGTAGAATAATGCATGGTACACATTCAAGATCACCCAGCACTATGGAACAGGACTGGTGTGGAAGCCATTTGAGGGGATATTTCCATTCTCACTGGAAGTCATAGGCCTCCTGTTTATAATTCTTGCCCCCTCAATCCTACAGTCTTTCAATTTACACAGTCACTGCACCATGACCCACCATTCCTCAGAGTTACCAAGAAAATTTCTTAAAGACCTCAGGAAATTTTATAACCCAAAGCACTGTTAAGCCCTCCCAGAAGCCCAAAGTGACTTCAGAGTAGCCATTTCTCAGTTTCCAAGTCTTCCTGCTTTTAGCTATAAGCAACTGTTAAGTATGCATTTATCAGTTGGAAAGGGAACAGTTTTAGCAGATTTCCTCACATTATTAAATATAAACAACAAGCAAACAAACAAAAACCTTCCTAACCTCACAGACATGTTGTGAGACCCAATTAAATTAGAAAAAAAAAAAACCTTATAAAAATGGTTTCAAGATTTCCCACTAGTGTTATAGATTTCATTTCCTGCTCTTACTTTCTACTTAATTTCATTATAAAACTCAATAAAAATGCTTTCGATTTTTCAGGACACTCTCTCCTCAAGGATTATTTTTCTGAATGACAAAAGCAGCAGCAACAACAAAAAGTATCTTTAACTGGCTACCTACCTAGAGAAAGACAAACTTATTTTAAATAATTTTAACTTGGATTTTTTTTACCATATTAGCTCAGTTTTCAACTTGTTACCAGGTATGGCAATGATCATATAATTATACAGACTATATATTCTTCTCCTATATATTGGGAAAAAAAGGGATAAATATCATAGTTTACATATTAAAAGTCCATAATAAGAAAAGGGATAACAACCAGGGCTATATTCACTAGGTAATATATGGATATTAGTCTATTTTATGAGGGAACTAAATTGATTCCATGTATTTCTTAGAATTCATGATTCTAAATATTAGAAAACAGGTTAGAGATTTCTTTGATGTGCCTATATTTGTAATGTAGAGTCAAAGGAGCTTTAGAGAACATTAAGTCCAATTTTGTCATTTTTCAGGTAAAGACCAACGCCCAGAGAGGGGACGTGACTTGCCATTTAATGGGAGAAATAGAACAAAGGCCACATCAGATTCCTGGCTTAGTGTTTCTTCTTTCTTCTAAGAATACTTAGGGAGCACTAACTGCAAACAAGATCAATGCTGCAGAATCAGTGATGATGCCACACAGTCCAGTCCTCATCCTCAGACAGCTTACATCCTAATGGGAGAAACAAACTTCAAGTAATGAGTTATACCAAGACCTGTTAATAACTACTGCAAAGAAAGATGCAGGGATGTGTGTTATGAGAACAAATAATAGGGCACCTGACTTGCTGGAACTGGGAAAGTTCCCTAGAAAAAGTCACTTTTGAACTGAGTATGGTAAGAGTGACCATATAATTTACTGCATAAACCTGCAGTAAAGGGAATACCCTAAAAAGACATGAACTGGCTCTGTCCTGGGCAAAAAGGTCCTCCTGAAGCAGAAGGATAAGTCCATATTAACCAGGTGAAATAATGGGAGTATTCTGGGCAGAGGGAAGAACACATATGAATTCCTGAGTCATGAAGAACATGATTCATTCAAGGAAATAAGCTAACATCTACTGGAGGCTTACTAAATGTCAGGCACTATGCTACTACTTTACACATTTCATCACATTTAATTCACACACACTCCTACAAAGTAGACACTAATAATTCCATTTCAAAGAAGAGAACCCTGATACATAGAAGATCAAGAATTTGTCCAAGATCATAGCCAGAGTAAGAAAAAGCAAAACAAAACAAAACAAAACCCCTAAGATTCAAATTCAGGCAGTCTGACCCTAAACACTATAAATCTGACCATTATACAAAGTGGCTTGGCTGTCTCTGAAGAGACAGAGATGAAGCAAAGAAATCAGGCCATGTGAAGAAGTAAGGAACCATATTAGACAGGCTTTGTAGGTTACATTAGGGATTTGGTTACTCAGACAAGACACTAATGGATTTTAAGCAAGGGACTGGTACCATATTCACGTTAACAAATTATTCTGTTCAAAACATGAAGAAAGGATTAAAAAACAAAAGCAAAAACAGGGAAACAAGTTCTAACAGTCAGGCAGAAATTTATGAGAGATAAAACAGTTTGGCCAGAGATGGTGACAGAGGTGGACACAGAGATGTGAGTGAGTTTGTGGGATATTAAGTGGTACAATAAAAAGAACCTGGTGATTGGCCAGATATAGTAGTGGAGAAAAAGAAGTATCAAGGATAATTCCCTGGTTCTGCCTTGAACAATTATTGGGTGGTTATCTACTTGAAGAAAGGATTACTAGAGGAGAGGCAGGATCTTTGTGAAGTAAAGCAGGACAGAGGGAGAGCAGGGTCAATGTGCCTTTTTTTTTTTTTTTCATTTGTTTTTTCAATGTGCCTTTGAAAAAGATCTAGGAATATGCCACAAAGAAGGTATTGAATATAGAGGTTTGAAGGTCAAAGGAGTAGCTTGGGATGGATAAATAAGTTTGCAAGTCATCTGCAAATACTACAGTTGGTAGGTGAACTATGGACTTATGTGAGATTACCTAAGAAAAGAAAATAAGGTGGGAGGTAAAGAAGTCCTAGGACCAACTACTAAAAAAAATCCAATATTTAGAGGAAAGTGACCTGGCAAAAGAATCCAATAGACAGGAAAAGCAAATAGGACTGTGGTTTTATGGAGGTCAGAAAAAGTGTGTGTCAAGAAGGAGGAAATTAACCAAATGGTCAAGTAAGTCAGCTAAGTTTAAGTGGGGTAAGAATAGAAAAATGATTCCATTTTAGTGGGAGCAGAAGTAGAATGTCATGAGTTGATGTGTGAAAAGGAGGTGAAGAGATACTATAGAGCCTGCTCATGTTCTAAATATTCTAATAAATAATCCTATAATGTCATATATCAAATATACCTCAAAAAACTTAATTTCTTTTAAAAAGGGATTCTGTAAGTCCAGAGTCAATAAGTATTTGTCATTTCATTAAACAGAAAGAGAATTTTGACAAACCTTTACTTCCTCTGCTCCTACATTTCCATTTTATTATGAGATTTTAGTTCCAAATTTTTAAGTAAAAAAGATCAACATTCAATTAGACTAACCAATACATTTTACCATTTTGTTTTTCATTATCATTCCTTATATTCTACTTTTTTTCCTGATTTATTTTTTTCTTATATCCTTTTTAAATTCTTTCAAAGAGGTTTGGCAGATGGTAAACTTTTTTTAAGATTTTATTTATTTATGCATGAGAGAGAGGCAGAGACATGGACATAGGAAGAGGCAGGCTCCTCACAGAGAGCCTGATGCAGAACTCAATTCCCAGATGAGGATCAAGCCCTGAGCTAAGGCAGATGCTCAACCACTGAGCCGCCCAGGTGTCCCCGGATGGTAAACTTCTTGAGGCATTATCTGGCATATTTTAATTCCCAAATGGGTCTCAACAATATTTCCCACATGACATGCTCATCCAGATCCTTGCTACTCCCTCATAAACAATGAAGTTTTTTCTCTTGAACCTGGGCAGGCCTATATGACTATCTCAACCAATAGCATATTGGTGAAAATAACACTATGTGACTTGCAAAGGCAGTCATAAAAGGCAATACGGTTTATAGCTCTTCCTCTTGGATGCTTGCCTTTGGAATCTAGCTATCATGCTCTGAAAGAGCCTAAGCCAGATGAAGAGGTCTATGTGGAAATGAATTGAAGCCTTTGGTCCTCAACCCTGCATGAACTACCCATGCAGAGTCAATACCATCTTGCTGGCACAAGAGGAGTTATCTTGGAGAAGTCAGCTGCCATTAGCTGAGCTATCTCAGCATGTGGAGCAAAGATAAGCCTTTCTACTCCTACTCAAATTGCAGATTTGTGTAAAAAATAAATTTTGTTTTGTTTTGTTTTAAGCTACTAAACTTCAGGGTGGTTTATTAAGCTACAATAGCTAATAAGGGCACATTGCAGGTCTTAAAATGCTATTAACACCCCTCTCCCTTGCAGGAAAATGATAATTTGGTTAGGTATAGAACACTAGGTTTCTGCCACTGAAAACTTTGAAATTTCTTATAAGTTTACACAATTACCTTGAGACCCACCAGGGGGTCCAGGAACTTAACTCTGTGAAATAAAAACTGTTTGCACATGGGAAGCCCAGGTGGCTCAGTGGTTTACTGCTGCCTTCAGCCCAGGGGGCAATCCTGGAGACCCAGGATCGAGTCCCATGTCAGGCTCCCCACATGGAGCCTGCTTCTCCCTCTGCCTGTGTTGTGTCTCTGCCCCCCCCCCCCCGTGTGTCTCTCATAAATAAATAAATAAAATCTTTTTAAAAAACTGTTTATACAAAAGCCTATTTATGAATGTTTATAGTAGGTTTATTGTAATTGCCCAAACTGGAAATATCCCAAATATTTCAACTGGTGAGGCAAATAACACATTTAGATACATACACAGAGTAAAATACTCCTAAGGAATAACAAGGCACAAATTACAGGCATACCCTAGAAATACTGTAGGTTCAGTTCCAGACCACGCAATAAAGTTAATATTGCAATAGAGTAAGCCAATTAATTTTTTGGTTTTCCCAGTGCAAATGGGAAACGAAAAGTTATGTTTACCCTATACTGTAGTTGATTAAATGTGCAGTAGAATTTTGTCTTACATACCTTGATTAAAAAATACTTTATTGCAAAAAAGCACTAACCACCATCTGAGTTGTAATCTTTTTGCTGATAGAAGGTGTTGCCTTAATGTTGATGTCTTCTGTTGTTGGCAGTGGCTACAGGTTTGGGTGACTGTGGCAAGTTCTTAAAATAAGACAATACTGAGGTTTACCACATGAATTAATTAATTCTTTTCATGAAGGATTTCTCTGTAGCATGTGATGCTGTCTGAGAGTATTTCACCCTCAAAAGAACTTTCAAACTTGGAGTCAATCCTCTTAAAACTTGTCACTGCTTTATCGACTAGGCTTATATAATATCCTAAATCTTTTGCTGTCATTTCACCAATCTTCATAGCATTTTCCCTAGGAGTAGATGCCATCTCAAGAAATCACTTTCTTTGCTCATTCATAAGAAGCAACCTCTCATCCATTAGTTCCTGAAATTGCAACAATTTAGTAACATCTTCAGGGCTCCACTTCTAATTTTAGTTCTCTTGCTATTTTCACCACATCTGCAGTCTCAGGGAATAGAAATGCCCAAGGGCAGAAGAGAGATGGAGGGAATAGCAAGTTGGTAGTCAAAGCACACTCAACATTTATTGATTAAGTTTGCTATCTTATATGGGCACAGCTCATGGCACTCCAAAAAAAATTTTAATAGTAACATCAAAGATCACTGATCATAGGTCATAACAAATATAATAATAATGAAAAATTATAAAATGTTGTGAGAATTACTAAATGCTATTAGAAAAATGGCATCAACAAACTTGCTCAATGCAAGACTGCCATAAACCTTCAATTGTAAAAACCCCAATATCTACAAAGTGCAATAAAGCAAAAACACACCAAAACAAGGTATGACTGTACTGATAGACACAATACAGATGAATGGAAAATGTATTGATAAGTGAGAGAATCCAGATTCAACAGACTATATGCTATAAGATTCTGTTTTTAAGATGTTCAGAAAAACTCAAAAGTATATGAGGATAAAAAACAGATTAGTGATTACCAAGAGCTGGTGAGGGAAGAGTTCAAAGCACAAGAGAATTTTTGGTGTGAGGGAAGTATTTTATACCTTTACTGGGGTGGCAGACTAAGAACTTTATGTGTTTGTCAAGATTCACTGAACTGTACCCTAAAGAGGGTGAATTTTATACCTTAATTTTTAAAATTAAGGAAAAACATGTTATTTCTGGGTAGAAAAGAGGTAGGAAGAGATTGGGAGGAAGATGTGCCTTCTGTCCCTTGTCCATAACATGAAGACACAGATCTCCTGGAAATGGAGCACAGCCACATTCAAGAGGATGGGGATAGGGACACAATGTGCTGAGCCATATGGGACGAAGGCAGCATTTTGTTTCTCTCTCTCTCTCTGGGCCTCACACCTCTCATTTCCCTTTTTCTGGTAGTACCTTGTCCCATATTGATGTAGGAATGAGTTAGGGGCAGATGGAGCTAGGCAGGGAAAGATAAGGGAAAGGCCCAGAGTCAGGCTCCTGCCCAACCAAAGAAAACAGAGATAAGACAGTAAAAACAGAGAAAAATAATAAACCTGGCTCCCTAGCTCCAAAATGTTAGGGAGTATCTCCCTTTAATGGCCACAAAGAAATCACAGAAATTCACCAGACCACAAAGATATCATTAAGGTGTTATCTCAATAGTCCCTGCTCAAACCAATACTGCACAAGAGTCTCAAGGCTGTGGGCTCCCTGGCTAGGTTCTCAATAAAAGACTGCCATTAAAAGCCCTCAGTGGTAACCCTATCGGGACCCCTCTGACTTGTGAGAGCTTTCTCTGTATCTCTGCTTAATAAACTTCTATCACTTTGCTCACTTTCTGTTGTCTACAAGATTCATTCTTCAACTCCGTGAGACAAGAACCAAGCTCTCCTATATCAATATCACCCTTTGCAGAACTGCTTCCTGTATATATTGTGGCTCCTCTCTAACCCCATAACTCCAAATGATATGTGGCTTTGGTTTTTCCAAGAAACAATTCTATGGGCTTCATGGTGTCAGGATTTCCTAGCACAGCTTTCTTTAAATATTATGATTCGTCAATGACCAGACATGATTAATTGCTACTTCAGAGGAAGGAGTCAGGTGGTTCAAACCTGAACCAAACCTGGCCCACCAGGTTCTGCCCTTCAGTAGGAAATGGGATTATAAGGCATTTCCTGGAGAAGGAGGAATGAACTGGCAAGATTCATTACATGTCATCAAATAGGATTCTTTAGAAGTTATAGATTTAATGGACCCAGAGACAGGGTAACTGAGACAAAGAAATGATATAATTAACCAAAGGTAAAGAAGTGAGAAAAAAGATGTGTTTCAAAAATATCAAGTGGCCTGTTCTGCCTAAAGCACAATATTTTTTGTAGTAGGACTTAAAAGAGAGAAGCTGGGACAGGCTCGAATGAAATAGATAGATATCCACATGTCCCTGGGTGGAGAGAGGGAGCCACAGGGCCTGGGGCAGGAGCTAAAAAACTATGAGACATAATATCTCAGAAGAAAAGGCTACTTTCAGAACTAAGGTGGTAGAAGTTGATTCAGTTGTACTCTGTTCTTCCTGATGGAAGAGTATAATTAGTGAGGGTCAGGGAGTAGGGCGGGTCATCATGCAGCCTGAAAAAAGAGAGGTTCAAAGAACAAAGATTTGGCTGTGCTTCTCTGGCCAAATCCAAGAGAGAAAAAGAGATTGATTTGGATGCATACAAAAAACCCAGGTAGACTGCTGAAAAGATAGAACAAAGTGTCTAGCCTCGCTGTAGTTCAGAATAAATATTTGTTAAAATGTCCTAGCTCCTTTTGTCTGCACAGAAAGCAATTTTGTAATACCAACTTGGCTTCCTAGATACTGTGATACTGAGAGAGTGGCCTGGAGAACAGATATGAATATAATGGTTGTTGGAATGTGCTATTCTTCATTGTAAATGGGTGTTTGGCTCTTACATTACTCTCCCTCCTCTGAGTAGGATCAATTCCAAGAATTCAGACAAAAAGTTAAAAAAAAAAAAAAAAAAACCCAACACTTTGAGGACTGATTCTGGACATGGTGATAATCGCTGTAAGAGCCAGCTAATCTTCCCTGATGAGATGTTATCTCTTCTTGGTGAAGCTACAAATAAGAACAGACTTTTGAGTAGTTCTAAATACCAGAAAAATAGAAAAAAATTAATCATGAATGAATAAGTAACACTGTGGGAATATTTTAATTCACTATACAATTACCAGAGTAATATTTAGGAAAATCTACCTATGGAAGTAAAATGGACCATGAACTGGAAGAGGAAGGTAGTAAAGTAACAGCCAGTCAAAAAAGAATAAGAACATAAAATGATGGTGGGTGTGGAAAAAAAGGAACAGAAAAGAAAGAAAAGAACAGATAGGGTTTTCCTTCATGACAAAAATCAACATTATATAAATTATGGACTCAACTGTGAAAAGTGAAATCCTAAGGCTTTCAGAAAACAATTTAAGAGAAAATCATCATGCCACAGGACAGGGAAAGATATCTTAAATAGAACTAGAAAGGGAAGCCCGGGTGGCTCAGTGGTTTAGCGCCGCCTTCAGCCCAGGGCCTGATCCTGGAGACCGGGATCGAGTCCCATGTCAGGCTCCCTGAATGGAGCCTGCTTCTCCCTCTGCCTGTGTCTGTGCCTCTCTCTCTGTGTCTCTCATGAATAAATAAATAAAATCTTAAAAAAAAAAAACCTAAAAAGGCATTAACCATAAAGGACAAGACTGATGAATACAACTATAGTGAAAGTAAGTTCTTCTCATCAACAGACGCTCAAAGAGGAGCGAAAAGGCAAGCCACAGAGATATGGACTTGTGCCCAATGTCTATAAAGAACTCTTACAAATCAATGAGAAAAAGATAGGTAACCTAATGCAGAGAATGAGCAAAAAATCTGAAGATTTAACAAGCACTTCACAAAAGAGGAAATACAACTCACAAATGAACATATAAAAACATACTTAACCTCATTAAATAATCAGGAAAACGACAAATGAAAACCATTGTGAAGTGTGACTGTACACCTACCGGATTGGCAAATATTTAAAAATTTGACAATTCCACATGCTAAGAGTTGGAGCTTTTAACTCCTGTGATGATGGTGGGAATGTAAATTGGTTCAACCACTTTGAAAACTGTTTGTAACACCCAGTGCAGGTGAAGATAGGAATACCCAAAGACCCAGTCATTCCCATGCATTCTCATGCATCAGGAAGCATGTGCCAGAGTATTTACAGCAGGGCCATTCATTATAACCATAAATACAAACAAGATTAACAATCATTCACAATAATACAATGGAAAGCGATACACCAGTGAACATAAACAAAACACGTTACAAACGACAACATGGACAAATCTCAGACACACAATGTTGAATTTAAGAAGCAAGATTTGAAAGAATACATTTTATTTGATGCCAATTGTTTTAAAAGAGGTATTAGTAGTAAACTTCTAAAGAGCAACAAGAAAGTAGATCCATAAAAGTCAAGTCTTCTGGAGAAGATAGGTCACATTTAGTGTTGAAATGAGAGGCGGTCACATAGGTGTTTGCATAATCATGTCTTGTTCTCTACACTTATGTTTTCTGCATTTTTCTGTATCCATGTGTATTTCATAACTAAAGTACCCTTTCCTCCCCCTGTCCTACCCAGTAGGAGAATCTGAAGGAATGACAGTTAATGTAATGCAGGGGAAAAATTGAAGCAGGAATTGTCAAGCACAGAACCTATGTGACTGGGAAGCCATTGGTGCCGTTAGTTGAACCAGGGACATTAGCAGTATAGCTGGGTTGCAGAAGAAGATAGATAACAAATTAATGAGTTTAAGGTAACAGTGTTTTGATACTTGTAGAAATACAGAAAGGTTGAAGAAGAAACAAAGGCAGATATGAGAGTTACAGTAATAAACATGTTTAATTTTTTTCTTAATACTACCACATTGTATTAATTCCACAGAAATGCTTTTCTAAAACAAATTAGTTTATATAAAATAAAGCAGAGAGGTGACACTTTACATGTGTTGGTTGTTAAAATCTGAATGCAATGTGCCTCTACATCTTAACTGAAAAAAGCGAGGAAGAGTGTAATGAATTATGGCTTGTTGGAACATTAAACCCGCAAGTTCTTTCACTTATGTGAAACTCCCAAAGTTACTGCAGGGCATGTTCCTGTAACACTATCAGTGGTAACCAGAACTACCAGTCCTCATGAGTCAGCTACTTATGGTTTTCCATTTAGCCCCAATTTTTCGAAAATAGCTTTAAAAAAATCATTCTAGGCCAAAATGTTGTTCTACAAACTACTCATATAAAAAAATAAATGCATTATCATTTTAATAATGGAATAAAGAGAAGCTAGAGTCCCAAAGATGCATTTTTGATAATAATGTAGTTATAATAAAATTACATTTGAACAACTATATAACCTTCATGGATATATATTTCTCAAATGAGAATTTACCTACAGTTAGGTCAGAATAACCTGGCAGGGTACATAGATAGGCATAAGAAATTGCGTATGTCATCATTCATTGGGATTTTTATTTCTTTTATCATTTATTTTTCTTCTGGGAGCACTTAATCGAAAAACAAATCCCTACCATACAATTTCCCAGACTATAAGAGCACCCAAACTAACAAAGCACAAGTCCTTAAAGAGAAAAGTAAATTAAAAATGCAGTTCAATTCCAAGCTTAAAAAGAGCATGAAGAGTGTCACATGACTGCACCAGCAAACCTCGCTAGTAACTCAGTGGATACAGATAAGTGGAAGCCAGGGACCAGGGAATAAATGCCTTTATTCCTCATTTATTCCTCATTTCCATTCTGCAAGACCTGAGTTAGAGAAGGCGAAAGTCAGGAAAGTCTCCACTGACATCGTTAACATGTGTTCTCACTCTTTCATTTCTTAATTTCCACAAATGTACTTAACAGACACATATTCTGAAAAGAAAAGGTATGTATCAAACAATTCTTTCAAATAAATACCAATAACTCCTATGTATCAGGAACTAATTTAAGGTATGAGGAAACATGGGCAACTAAAGCATGGTCATCAGCTTCAAGAAAGTCAGACAGAGTGCGGACCACTCCATCACATGATTGATAGGCCCAACAATGGAGGGAAGGAAGAACAGGTGACATGGGACTACAAAAATCCTCTGCACCTGGTCTCAGGGAGCAGCAAGGCTGAGGAAGCGATATGGAAGATGCAGTCTGATGCCAAACTAAGCCGCAATCGGGGGATGGCATTATACGCAGGGAAGAGCATTTGGAATGGTCTGAGACAAAGACAGCCTGGAGCAGGTGGGGCAGCATAGAGTGTGGGTATAGCTGTGGCACTAGGGTGAGCAGGCCAGAGGGAAGCAGAAGCCAGAAGACCACAGCTCAGACTTCATCCTGAAGCCATGGGAAACCACTAAGGCTCTTTAAAGCAGGGGGTCATGTGTGACTTGCAGGAAGGTCTGCTCAGCCTCCAGGGTAGAGGCTGGACTGGCGGGGGTGGGGAACAAAGGACAAAGTTGGGGATCTGGAGATCAGTTTAAGAGTTTTTGCAGGAGTCGAAGCAGAAGAGCTGATGGCCTAACCAAAGGTGGTGGCAGGGGAGGAAGAGAACTTTCTGGCTGACTTGGATTCTGAAGGTGAAGCACCAGAAGACTCCAAGGAACATGGCCTAAAGTGTTCTAGATTTCCCAGCCCTTTTAGTCTGCCTCTATCACTAAAAATCCATCTAAATCTGTTAACAGAGGGAGGAAAACCAAGGCAAACAATAGTCAATATTTCAAATACAAATAAACCGTTCATCCCTTTTCTCTCCAACTCTGAGCAGAGTAGCACTCGAAAGGCAGCATCAGTGTCAGACTAAGGGCTGCTTTTTTCAGAGGTCCTGCTCCATATCCCAGAACAGCCTCAAAGCACCACTTCTTGCTGCTGCCTTTGGCTGTAGCATGCGATCTCTCCCAAAGGTAAGTGAGGCAAAGAAGGGAGGGAGGGAAATGAAAAAGATGAACTCACACGGTATCAGGCTCAAGATAAAGCTCATTCCTTCACTCAAGCATTCATTAAACCAATCACTCCTTCTTGCCCACCCGTGTGTGTATGCAGGAGATGCAAAGGTGAACAAAATACATCCCTGCCCTCAAAGAATTCCAGCCTAGGGATCCCTGGGTGGCGCAGCGGTTTGGCGCCTGCCTTTGGCCCAGGGCGCGATCCCGGAGACCCGCGATCGAATCCCACGTCGGGCTCCCGGTGCATGGAGCCTGCTTCTCCCTCTGCCTGTGTCTCTGCCTCTCTCTCTCTCTCTCTGTGTGACTATCATAAATAAATAAAAATTAAAAAAAATGTTATTAAAAAAAAAAAAAAAAAGAATTCCAGCCTAGCTTGACTTAAGGTAGTAGTAGTGGAAACAGGAATAAAACCAGTGGTATTCATTTGTATTAACTGATACATTAATTCATAGAAATTATCCCGTATGTTAAAGAAAGCTTACAGAATTTGCTTGAGGCTTTCCATAGGTCAGGCTATTAGTTGTGAAGTGTGGTGGAAAAGGGGTTGAGGCATTGTTCCAAGGTAGAGAGGAGACTGGAGGCTCTTTGGGATGCATAGTGGGTCTTCCTGCATGGGGGCATGTGCCAAGAAGGCAAGGGAATTCAGGTCTGAAACCTACTTCACAGATGAAGGGCCTGTCCACAAATTTTTTATAGGTTTGGGGAAAACAATAGAGTGAAAGTCCACTCTTTCATAGAGACTTATATCATCAATTTATTTCTCTACTTTCATGCGAACTCAAGTATTTCTGAGTCAGGCAAAACAATCCAACGAACTTATAAATGTCTTAATCATTCTGGTGTTAATCTGATCCATATCCTTCCTGAAAATGGTAGATTGTTCTTTAAAGTCATCATTATTTTTCAGGCATGAGGATAGGAAAGTACAATTTGGATTTCTCGGAGGCAGTATTCCTTTGTCTGAGAGCCACAGCAAGATGCAAGTTGTTAGAGCTCATGCAGATTTTATATATTTCTACAACCAGAAAAAAAAAAAAACAACGAAGTTTCCCTAGAAAGAAATATAAGCATACCAAAAGCTGAATCATACCATTTGTTTTCCAAATTTATAAACACAACAGCAAAGGCTTTAAGATGACCACAATAAAGCGCACATATGAGAACAGAATATACATATTAGGTTTTCTCATTACACTTTTTCACAGCACAATTGCATTTTAGCTGGAGTTGCCCTGAACTGTGGGGGCAATTAATAGCCTGGCATTTCTCATTATAACAATTGCTGTGACTAAGAGTATCCCAGTGACACAGCTTGGTGGAACCCCTCTGACTTGCCTCATATTTTACATCTCCTTCAAGGCTTGTGTGTTTTTGTCAAGCATTCCACCAAGAAGGAAGAAAAATGTCTCCCTGTGAACATGAGGGAAACATTCACTGAGCT
Source organism: Vulpes vulpes (assembly GCF_048418805.1). Lineage (NCBI taxonomy): Eukaryota > Metazoa > Chordata > Mammalia > Carnivora > Canidae > Vulpes > Vulpes vulpes. Next base: position 88,412,253 of record NC_132782.1, read on the forward strand.
CATTTCAACAGGTGTGTTTCAACAAGTGTGAGTGTTGTTCAGATGGAAAATTCTCTAGAAAGGTTGTAAAAGGCATGACCTAGTCACCGGCTACTCTGGGAGACAAAGATGAGATACCGAAGTCAGTGAAAATCTTATAGCTGATTTTTCTCAAATCTACAACACCTAGCATACTATGGAAGCACATCAAGTTTTCTAGAGTGACAATGATGTATTAGTCAGCAAAATAAATACTTTGAAAATAAATTAAATTTTGCCCACAAAATATTTCTGCCTTGCTTAGCATTTACAGGATAGTTAGATTTATTTCTCTACTTTTCATGCTTCCTTACAGATGCAGAGCCTTCGACACTAGTAGGTAAAATGTGTAACTGGGTTTAACACGGTAACTTTTATACCCACAGGAGCCATCGACAACAAGCAGTGTGGCCAATCACCTGGTTTGCCAAGGACATTAGCAAATGTGAGAGCTAAGCTGAGGTGGTCCTGGGAAAGCGAACAGGAATGAGCTGGTCACCTACATGTCACACACGCTCCCTTGCTAGCCACATGGTATAAACAGTATCTGTTTCCTCACCTGATGCAATGTTTTCTTGTACAAATCTCTCAATTCCAGCACGAAGCTCTCAGAGAACAACTTCACAGAAAGTAAACAAACAAAACCATGACAGGGAGACCCAAATCAAGATGTGTCTCAGACATAAATTCAACTTCTCTAAATGGTTTACCTACTTAAGAATTTAAAGAAGAAATAGGATGCATGAAACAAGCTTTGGTTTTTCTAATATCCCTCTAAAATTACCCCACTTGGAAGACAGAAACATGGATGGTTCCTTTCTCTGATCCAGAATGTTTTATTAGTATTATAAATCTTACTCTAAAAGTCAATATCATAACTTTACTCACTTTATATATGGATAAGAGTCAAAACCTTTTACCACTGTAATAGATTTTAAAATATGGAAAAAGGGCAGCCTGGGTGGCTCAGCAGTTTAGCGCCGCCTTCAGCCCAGGGCGTGATCCTGGAGACACTGGATAGAGTCCCATGTCAGGCTCCCTGCATGGGGCCTGCTTCTCCCTCTGCCCGTGTCTCTGCCCCTCTCTCTCTCTCTCTGTCTGTCTCTCATGAATAAATAAGTAAAATCTTAATAAAATAAAATAAAATAAAATAAAATAAAATAAAATAAAATAAAATAAAATAAAGGAAACATTTGGGGTTCTTGGGTGGCTTGTCGGTGAAGCATCTGCCTTCAGCTCAGGTCATGATTCCAGAGTCCTGAGATTGAGCCTCACATTGGGCTCTCTACTCATGGGGAGCCTGCTTCTCCTTCTGTTGCTCCCTCTGCTTGTACTCTCTCTTTAATATAATAAATAAAATCTTTAGTCTGAGTACATTAACTAATTTAAAACAAAATAATATATGTATTCTTTCAAAGTCCAAAATGAAATAAAATGTGTATTAGCTGACATTATGTGCATATACAAATACATACATATCTATGCATGTATACATATGTATATGTACATACATGTTTGTGTTATTTGTTTACATATGTACTTGTGTATAGACATGTATGCACACATGGACGTGTGCATGCACATATATACATTATTTATATACACATGCATGTATAAATGTATGTAGACATGTGTGTATACATGCACTCACATATATGCATCTATAGATTTACATGTGTATGCCTGTGTGTACACATGTATGCAAGTATGTACAGATGTGCATGTGTGTATGTATGCAAATATTACATAACACCCATGACACACATTTCAAGGACACAGAAACCTAAACACCTGTGCTCTCAATAAATGAGCCACTCTCCTGACCTGGAGACCTGTGAGTTTCTGACACCCTTGGTAGGGCTTTGGGGACTCAGGAAAGACTGTCTGACTCTTAGTACCTTCTCCATCTTGTTCAACAGAGTATTGAAATAGACAAATAGGGCAGCCCGTGTGGCTCAGCAGTTCAGCGCCCCCAGGGTGTGATCCTAGAGTCCCGGGATCGAATCCAACGTCGGGCTCCCTGCATGGAGCCTGCTTCTCCCTCTGCCTGTGTCTCTGCCTCTCTCTCTCTCTCTCTGTGTCTCTCATGAATAAATAAATAAAAAGTCTTAAAAAAAATAGACAAATAGCTTGTTTCTTTTGGGCCTGAAGCACAAAGCATAGAAAGGAATAGGAGGAAATGACTCTACTCCAGATCTCCTACCAAAAAACATTCCTCTGCTTCCTATTCCGTTACCAAAGAGGATGGGTCCGTCCTCGATGAGCACTGTGACATATCCTGATCATATCTTTAAAATCTGCACAACTTAATTACAGCTCATTCCATAAGACCTATTTTACTACTGCTTCATTACCTTCATCTTACCCATGGCTATTGAGAATTTGGACTTCTATTCACATAAAGGATTAAGGAAATAACTTTCACGCCTCCAGATAGGATGAAAGTAATCAGAAATACAAAGTGAAATTTTGCTTTGGAGGATTTACTTGACAAGAACTAACACTGAGAGAATGATACAACCATTCCTCTTCCTTTATTTGAAACATTCAAATTCATAAAAATAATAATGATAGTTAACGGGAACTACAAACAGTTATGATAGCCGTCTGTGACCCTGGTGCTGGTCCAAGCCTTCTAATTTCACAGGTGATGCCCACCCTCCGAAGAAACAAATATTATTATGATACCAGCATCATAGATAACAGAGAGGTTGAGTAACTTGCCCAAGGTCACACAATTATGAAATGGCAGAATCAGGGCTTGAACACAGGCAGGCTGATTTCAAACTCTCAGCCATCACTCTGTGTCGCTTCTTTGTGAGCTGTATGTATTATCCTCCTTAAAGATACTAAGAAGAGTAGTAAGATCACAGAAAATGCTAAGACCAGGGCATTTTCCAGTAAATATTTACCAATAGTATTTTTCTATTTTAATCATTAGATGCTTTTCAAAAATTCCCTGATTGCCACAATTCCTTATGTCATCAGTAGATCAAATAAATTACTAAATTTTATCTGGGGCATTTACAATGTATTTAAATTCATATGGAGTTTGTTAAGATGAAAGCCAGGCATTGAAGAGCCAGACATCGCACTCACAACCAAGGACCAGAGATAAGCCAGTGGCAGGCTGTCAAGTCCCCGCTCTCTCCAACTTTAATTAATACAGGTACTGTTGCACATTCATTTCCATAGACAGAATTCTTAATTTTTAACTAAATGTAGTTCAAGAATATTAATCCATAGATAGTGGCTTCAAGCTGTATTATGACTTCTTTGTCCACATCAAGTTTGAGAATAAGAAAAGGCTACTAAGATTATTGACAGTAAATTAGTTTTTCAAAGAACTTGGCATGACACAGGTTTCAGATAGAATACTAAGCTCAACAAAGTATAGGTAAGTAAATGGTAATCTGGATCTTCAGAGTAGGCAATAATGGTTTAGCAATGACTTTACTGAACGAAAGGTACGTGTGAAAATGACTGTGAGCACCGGTACACTTCATGTGGGTAATTTTTCAACACTGGAAACTGCTCACCATAGGTAACTCCCAGAACTGCTTCATGCAGGGAACTACAGACTCTTGATTATGAAGGTAAAGTCTGCACACTGCAGTATGACTGAAGGACAACATTTTTCTCTTGGATATAATAATTTACCCTGTCTAATCATGAACGGACACAGCCAGACTGAAGAGGAAAAGGCTCATGCTCTCAAAGATGAATGAGTTCTAAGGATTCCTCCCCATTTATAACCTTCCAAGGTAAAACAGTGCAATTCCATCAGTGGTGATAAAAACCAAGCACAAAAACACGAAGAAAAATCATTCTGGGTGAAGTGTGTACTAGTGCTGTGATGGTTGTTTGATCCCAAACTTTTTATTTATTTATTTATTTATTTATTTATTTATTTATTTATTTATTTATTTATTTATTTTTATTTATTTATTTATTTATTTATTTATTTATTTTTATTTATGATAGTCACACAGAGAAAGAGAGAGAGAGAGGCAGAGACACAGGCAGAGGGAGAAGCAGGCTCCATGCACCGGGAGCCTGACGTGGGATTCGACCCGGGGTCTCCAGGATCGCGCCCTGGACCAAAGGCAGGCGCCAAACCACTGCGCCACCTAGGGATCCCTGATCTCAAACTTTCTAATCTGTCCACACACATTTTTTCCAGAGGGCCTCCTAATCTGTGTTTATGACAGAGAGGGAAACTGGACTGATTCCCAGCCAGGCAACACAACTGCATCCACTATGTGCAGGTTTTACCAAGAAAGTGGTGAAAGCTATAGAACAAAGGGCTTTCCCCTGGCTGTTCCCTTCTACCTTTCTTTCCTGTGCTTTGCTGATCTCTTCTTCCTCTTCCTTTGTTTCTACTAGACTTCAAGACCACGTGTAGGCTGAAACCAGGTAGAAAGTTCTCTTCTTGGAGATTCCACAACATTGACTAATCCTGGCTGCCCCTCCCTTTCCAGCTGTCTCTTTCTTCTCGTGGGCATCCTTGATCCTTCACTAAAGTTGGAGTTCCTCAGCTGCTTTTCTTTGCTGTCTAATATCTCTCTCCCTCGAAAGGCTCATCCACTCCTGTGGTTTTACATACCACATGTACACACTGACTGCATATGGATGGCTCCCAATTTCACATCCCCAGTCCAGATCTGCACTGGAGCTCTAGACACAAGATAATGTCTTCATCCAGATTTCATAAACATCTCACATTAAACATGTCCCAAACCCAGCCTTACCCAGTCGTCATTGTTTCAGTACATATATACCCAAGGAATCAAATCAGAAACAAGAAGCTTGACTCCACTATATACCCACTCCATCTGTAAATCCTACTGTTTCTACTTTTTAGTTATCCTTATTTTGTTATTATTTATTCATACCATTGCAATTGATTTATTTTTTTTATTTTTCAAAGATTTTATTTATTTATTCATGAGAGACACAGAGAGAAAGGCAGAGACATGGAGGGAGAAGCAGGCTCCCCACAGGGAGCTTGATGCAGGACCCCATCCCAGGACCCCAGGATTACGACCTGAGCCGAATGTAGACGTTCAACCACTGAGCCACCCAGGTGTCCCAATTCTGCTTTATTACTTTAATTTGTCCATTTTCCCCTATTTCCTCTTTCCCATCTTAATTCAGGCTATATAAGTTCCTCTTGCCAGGATGTTTGCAAGACCTTCCTAAGTATTGTGGTTCTACTCTTGCCTCTTACTATCCATTCTTCACAAAGCAGCCAAATTTTCTGAAAGCCAATCAAATCACATCCTCCATATCTTACTGCTACACTTAGAATAAAACCCCAACCGCTGGCCACGCACACATGACCAGGACTCATTGACCTCCTCTGGAACTACTTCCCCCTCCCATAGCACTGTGACCATGCCAGCTTCCTTTCAGGTCTTACATATCACTAGGCTCTTTCCCATTTCAGTTTCTTGGCAATGCTGTATCCCAAATGTCCAGCCCCATTTCTTCATATTGTTGGCTTCTTCTCTTTCTATTTTGTTCTAAATATTATATCCTGGAATAGGCATTTCTCATCACTCAATTCTCTTTATGTGCTTGTTCACTAGCCCATTTTTTTGGTCTGCTTCCCCTTACTACTGTAAATACTGTGAGAACAGGGACCTGTGTAACATCATAGGAATACCTGCCAGAGTGCCCAACACAAAGGAAACATCAGACATATGTTTGTTAGAGAAATGAAGGACATCTTTTCTTTACCCTGGTAGAATTTAGCTCAGGAAAGGTACCAAAAAAAGATCCACTAAAATGTTTAATGATGATCAATAAAAGAGGTAAAAAAAATCAATTGAATAAAGACCACGAAGTATCAGAAGACCACATAGTGTATAATTCCTTTTATATGAAATGTCCAGAAGAGACAAATGCACAGGGATGGAAAGTAGACTGACCACTGTCAGCACCTGGGGGGAGGGGAAGAGGAGTAGCTGCTAAGGCATCTGGGGTTCTCTTCTGAGGTGGTGAAAATGCTCTGTTAGAGAGTGGAGATGATCACACAACTCTGAATATACTAAAGACCACTGAATTATACACTTTAAAAGGTGTATTCTTTAAAAAGAATTTATGATAGATGAATTACAGCTCAATAAAGCTATTATTTAAAACAACAAAAAGCCTACGCAGGATGAACTCCGAAGAAATACTTACAATCCCCTCACTAGATTGTGAGCCTTTCAGAACCAGGATTGTGTTATTGATCTCTTTATCCCCAGAGCCTCATGCCTGCTGACTAGTGGACAGACCGCGTGGATGAATGACAGCTTTGACATTAGGGACTGTCCTCTGGATGCAAATGCTCGAGCAATTTGATCTTAACTAGGCTTTGGTCAGATCTGATTACAGCAAGGAATGAGCCCTCATGAGAAGATGAGTCCACATCACATAGACAGGATACTTTGTAACTCATCATAGGCTCTTCTGTTACCATATTTGATTACCACAAACAAAAATAAAAGTGCTATGAGGTAAGCAGGCCAGTTTATTATCACCTGTATTTTACAGAGAAAAAAAAAGTAGCCTACAGAAGCTGCAGGCTTGCCATGGGGCACCAGATGCCACATGCCATCATGGAGCCGAAGCAGGGGTGCCAAATGCCCAGCACAGGACCCCTTTTGCCATATCAAATCCAGTACAGGCAAGCTGAGATCAGCTATCATAAACATTCAAAAATAACCAGAAAGGCATCATTCAGGTGCTGAACCATCCCTGGCTCTATCACTAACATCATATTTGACCTTAAATCACAGAGCCACTTTCTTCCCCTGTGCAGTCATCCACAAAATTGGTGTGATAAGACTTCCTCTGCTTCCTTTACTTGAATGCCATGAAGGTTTAGAGCAGTCTTGCAGAAAGATGAGGAAACGCATGACCCTCCATAGCACCTGCTTTGGCTGCACATCACTTAGCTTACCACTAGGAACTTCATCCTAAAGCCAGCCACAGCACCTTCCCTGGCTCATTGGAGCCTGGCCAACAAACGGGCAATGTGTTTTCACACTGCACATTCACAGGACTGCTTTTACCCCATGTCATATGTGACAGAGCTGAATCCCTCAATTAAGCTGGGCCTGCCAAGAACTAGAAAATGCTTAAAGAATACAGCTGGTTCTCAGTCAGCCCATGTGCTTTCTAAAGCCTATTCTGTTCTTCAGCCAATTTCCATTTATGTGGGGTCTTCACCTCACAGTTCATGCTCCTCTATTGCCTTTGGAAACGTGATTTCAAGGACTCTGTAGGGTATACCATACCTGCCCCCATCCCTGGAAATGCTTCCCTTCTCACCTATGGACACAGGCTGCCAACTGTAGCCACACTTCCGGCCAAGCTGACGTGGCCCATCACTCATCTGTCTCATTTTCCTGCTTTCCCTGGGCCCCCAACTGCCTCAATTTCTGCATGTCACAGCCTCTTCAAAGTCCTAGCCCTGAAGTGCATACACACCCTAGAAGAGGACACATAGCATGTGACTTTCCCTGAGCTCTAACCACATCCCTTCCTTCCTCTGTTGTGTGAGACAACTTCACTTTGATAGCCAAGATTTCTGCCTAAGGACTCCGGGGCAAGACCAGATGAGACCTGGCTTGCCATGACACAGAACCCCCAACGTGCCCATATAAACTGAACTGCACTCTGACTCTTGGCTCTCCATGGATAAACAAGATGATATGCATCCTGGAGTATCACCAGAAGCTGCCCTTAGGGACCATGTCCTATGTCTGGATTAGAAATGAAACAGTACTACAAAGTTTTCTTGACTTATTAACTACAACAGTATCCCCTTGGGCAGAGTCCAAAGCATATTTCCTTCCTAGGGAATTTGGTGCTTCAGGAGTAACTTTCATGGATGATGCCAGGGCAATTGGTTACTTGTTAAAGAAATAGACAAGTGAATGAATAAGTGGCCGGTATTTGAGAGACAGTAAGTAGCAGTGATACTAATAATCCAAAAGAGAAGCAGGTAAAAGTCACTTACATTTGACTGTGTAATGAACTATACATTAGATGCACAGGCAGCACTGCTTCCCTAGTTACCCAGCCAATATTAAGACTGGCTGAAATTTCCCAAGGACATTATAACTGAGGAGAGCTGAGGAAGTGAACTTATTGTATTCTGTATACCAAGTGCCACTTGTCTGAGGACGAAAGATTCATTATGAAAACTACCTAAAACTCCACAGTTCCAGATGAGCTGATAAATAGTTGACTTTCAATACTAATGCATGTTAATGTGTATGGAGAGTATAATGAGCAGAGGTTGAAATGATAAAAAAAACACTACATTTACATCTATAATTTTACCCAACAAATACATGTTCCTTGTAGGAATTCCAAGAGCTTGATAGGGTAGCTACTACTGTCTCCACTTGAGATATCCCACTGTATTACCTTTGTTGGTAATACAACAAAGGTAAAGGACTTGCCCGAGGTCACACAGCTCTTAAGTGATGGAGCTCAGACTGGGACCCTAGTCTTCTGAGTCTTAATTTAATGCTCACTGTCCTGCACCATCTCCCCAGAATGAGTAATAAATACTATTTACTTATTCATTCAGGATATACTTATCCATTCATCTAATAAACATTCACTATTTAGGATGGCTAAGTTGCCAAGCCTTCAAAATCAAAGAAACAATCCAATTAAAAAATAGGCCAAGGAGCTGAGTACACATTTTACCAAATAAGATATTCAAATAGCGAAAAGGTACATAAAAAGGTGCTCAATATCACTGATTATCAGGGAAATGCAAATCAAAATCACAATGAGACCTCACCTCACACCTGTTAGGGTGGGTATTATCAAAAAGACAAGCAGTAACAGGTGTTGGAGAGGAGGTGGAGAAAAGGAACCCTCTTGCACTGCTGGTGGGAATGTAAAGTGGTGTAGCCTCTATAGAAGGCAGTTTGGAGGTTTTCCAAAAATAAAAAGTAGAACTAGAGTACAATCCAGCAATTCCACTCCAGGGTGTATATTTGAAGAAATGAAATCACTGTCTCAAAGAGATGTCTGCATTCTCTGTTCACTGTAGCAGCATTCACAACAGCCAAGACATGGAAACAGCCTAAAGTGTCCATCAACAGATGAATGAATGAAGATGCAGTATATACTTACACACACACACACTCACACTACATATACGGTGGAATATCATTCAACTTTAATGAAGGAAGAAATCCTGCCATTTGTGACAACATGGATGAACCCAGAATACAGTATGCTACTTGAAATAAATGAGACAGAAAAAGACAAATACAGTATGATCTCACTTATACATAGAAACTAAAAAAAAATCTGAATTCATAGAAAGAACACAGATCAGTGGTTGCCAAAGGTGGGGGCAGGGGGAAAAAGGCTGAAGGGGTTCAAAAGGTATAAACTTTCAGTTGGAAGATAAATAAGTTCTGAGTATGTAATGTACATGGCGACTATAGTTAAGAATGCTGTATTATAGGGGCGCCTGGATGGTTCAGTTGGTTGAGCATCTGACTCTTGATTTTGGCTCAGGTCATTATCTCAGGGTCGTGAGACTGAGCCCTACTTCCATGCCTAGCACGGAGTCTGCTTGAGATTCTGTCTCTCCCTCTTCCCCTCAACACCACTCATGCTCTCTTTCTCTCTCAGAAAAGAAAAATCCTGTATTGTCTATTTGAAAGTTGCTAAGAGAGTGGATCTTAGGTTGGCAACATAAGAAAAAAGTTGTAACTGTGTGGTGATGGATGTTAACTAGATTTATTTTGATCATATATTCACAACGTTGTTCACCTAAAACTAATACAATGTTATATGTTAATTATATCTCACTAAAACTCAGGGAAAAACACAAAGGAAAACTTTCCCTTGCTTCTAGGTTTTATAACTAGTAGCAAACAACCAATAATATGCAAGGGGGACAGACAGATACATTACAGCTACAAAGAAATATTATAGGCATTTAAAGAATACCTCAAAAAAAAAAATAAAGAATACCTCTTGCTCAGATTGTGGCCATTGCAAAATGTAATGTGGATACCGATTTAAGTGCTAAAAAGAGAGCAAAGTATGACTCAGGTAACACATTCCAGGCTTGGCAACTTTAGAATTTATTGTTCATTAAAACTGTATTTTAATTATCCTAGTTTTAATTAAAGTATTATGTAGAGTTGGTGAAATGCAATTATGTGCAACTGACTTGAGATGTATAATAGGCTAATATTTGTAAAGAAATGCATTATTGTCACTAGATCTGCTCATGTAAAATGAAGTGGTATTTTATTTTCAAATGAAAAATTGGTACATAAAATATTAAAGTCTTGTCATTAAACACTACACTGCCAACTCAAATGGAACCAAGTAATTCTAAGTTCCCCACCCCTGCCCTTTGGCTATTCACTTTGCTTAGGAATGGTTCCCTGGCTGGGATATAGCCTTATCCCAAAGCAGTAGGTACAGAAGTTGCCCACACAAGTCAAATAAAACTTACTACACAAAAGATCCTCTAACAACCTTTATCATGTCCCTCTGCATCATGTGGTAGTGCCAGCCTCATTGTCAGTGTGGACTACCACCAGCTACACCCCATCACCTGATCAAATGGTGTTTAAAGAGTGACCTTTCATCCAATAGTGTCAAAACTGCCTAACAATCTGAAAGAAACATGAAATTCTCATAGCCATCTTGGCTCTCCTCCCATTGTGCACAGCGGGGTCTGGTTTGAAGCACTGGATGGTGAAAACTTAGAATTCTGTAGGCCATTCACTGAAGCAAAGTCATGCTTCCCATTTCTCTCTGTCTACAGACACTGATTTGCCTGCAATAATATCAGCTCAGACAATGGGACCCTAATAATCCTCCAGGAAATTCCCAGCTGTCTTCAAGTTAATGCTTTGCTAGAGGGAAAAACAACCTTAGCTCGACAATATAAAGGCCTCCGGTAAGCCCAAGAGTCTTCTTTGGCATATCAAAGTCCCTTTGGACACCTCCTTTTTTTCCTTACCTCCCCCAACTCTCGAATATATAATTAGCCATTCCTTATTATAACCCAAGGGCAGTTCTTGGTTAAAAGCCCATGGGGGCTGTCCCCATGCTTTAATAAAATCACTTTTTTGCACCAAAGACATCTCAAGAATTCTTTCTTGGCTTTCAGATCTGGACCCAACAACACCACCAATGCTACTCAAAACTACATTACTAGGACTCCTTCTCCTGCTGCCATCTCAGGTGGTTGAGCACCTTCCTGCTTTGACCTTGGTGACTCACCTTCTCACCTCTGCTGAAACTTTCTCATGTGACGTCTCAGTCCCACACTCAGGGTCACCCTCTCAGCCTTGGCAAACCCCATGAAAGTTCCATTTCATGGGGAACAGGACCTCTGCAGCAGCTTCTATGTGGGGCTGCTCCAAGTGGGTGAGGTTGCTGGTAAGCATGAGAAGAGAGAGCACAGTCAAAGGAGGGTGGGACCCCACTGGCCTCAGCTGTAGCTGCGCTCAACTCACAGGAGGACTTCAGAGAGGCTGCCTGAAGCTATGTGTCACTGGACAGTCTAGCTGCGGTGATGTGGCAAACATAACTGTTGGCCTGATCTCTCTCTCCCTCCCATATACCCATTCTCAGATTCCCTAAGGTCAAAGTTCACCCTACAAAAATTTAACTCAGGTCACCATTCTGCATTGTATCACCTACTCTCTCCCTTCCAATGGGAGGAGGCACTTGGCTTCTGGGGCTGGAAGGAGTGGCCAAGGTGAAGAAGAGAGAACCTGGGGGCCTAGTGTAGTCACTTTCGCTCACTTCTCCACTCAATCATTCCTCTACTTCACAGACTCCTATAGTCTGACTCTGCCATATAGGACCATCCCACAGACAATTCGGAGACAACTGAGAGCCATCACCCTCTTGCAAACACCATTGACATTCTTGTTTTTCCACTCCCATGTGACAGGAAAACTTCACCCTCTCTGAATCCAACTAGCTATCTTTCCTACAACTGCAGCAGTACTTGTAAGCCTTCCTGAGAATTCCATTACCACAAACTGCAAATGCACTCAAATGTACATGCACTCAAATGGTCCCACGAACCTAGCGTGTTTCTCCATTTGCTCTGACTCCCTGGATGATCCAATACCTTCCTGTCCCTTCTGGTGCTATACTCCACTCTAAACTTATATCTCAAAAATAAAATAATAAAATAAAATAATAAAATAAAATAAAATAATAAAATAAAATAATAAAATAAAATAAACTTATACCTCCTCCCGCTATTCACAGAAGAAAGAAAAATCTATAAGCACTCAATTTCCCACAAGAGCATCTGCCAAATAACATGCAACCACATGCCCATTAGGCATCTGTTATTACAATGGAAGCTCCCCTTGCTTTTCTTGAAGGTTCCCTGCTGAAGGGCCAACTGCATACGGGTGTAAGCCTGTGGACCCCACCATGCCAGGGCACTCTCTCTCACGCTATTTCTGTGGGTGCCCAGGCTACCTGACCTCTCATTTTCTCTGGATTTTGTTCCTCTAGCTCTACTCATCCTCCCCTGACTCTTCAATTTCTCCTTTTCTCATGGAGAACTTTCATTAACATATGAATATTTTCTGGTATTTCCCACCTTAAGAGAAAAACCACCCTCCTTGATCTCAGGTACCCACTGTGGACACTCGCTGAATCTCTGCAGCCATTACCAGTAAAAAAAAAAAAATACATCCAAAGAACTATCTCCGCTTAATTATTTAAACATAGTAAAACTGCAATTACTAAACATTTCCTAGTAGGAAAAAAAAAAAAATCAAAGATCAACATTCCTAAGATTCTAAGTCCTTTCTAGATTCAGAGTCCTTTTTCTGCAAGCGCACTGTTGGTAAGTCTCTCAGTAGAGCTCTCAGAAACATAGGTTCCCAATCTTGTCTGAAAATATCCTCACATCTCCCTCAGTTTGGGACACGAGTTTAGCTGGATATGGGATTCCATGATTTTGAAGCTATTAGTCCATTATCTTCTCCACAATCGCTGTCCGCTGAGATCTAATTGCTGTGCCTTTGAGGCAACCTGAGTAACATGTACGGTTGCTGTTACAATTTCATCTTTGTCTTTGAAGTTCGACAGTGACACTATAATATGTCTAGATTTGGATATATTTTCATTTATTCTACTTGCAGCTTAATCTGCCTTTTGACTCTGAGGATCCATCATTTTAGGAAATACTATGACAATTATCTCTGAATGTTATCTCCACTCATTCCATTCTTTCCTTCCAGACTCTTCTTAGAGCTCAAGTGATTTTTCTATCCTCTTTATCTCTTAGCCTGTCTTCTGCATTTGCCATCTTTTTTATCTCTGTGTTTTATTCTGAGTTTTTTTTCCTTATACCCACCAGGACATATTTTTCATTTTAGCTGCATATTGTCTGCTCTTTCATGGATTCAACTGACTTTGTTAATAAATAATTATATTTATCACTTCAAGAAGTTTAGTTTTTTCCTATTTGGTTCTTTTTAAAATCAACACATTGAAAGGTATTCGACATCATTAGCCATTAGGGAAATGCAAATTAAAAACACCATGAGTTATCATTACTCACCTATCAGGATGAGTAAAATAAAACACAGTGAGAACAGTAAGTGCTAGAGAGGATGCTGAGAAACGGAATTGCTCAGACACTGCCAGGGGTAAATAACATGGTACAACCACTCTGGAAAACAGCTGAGTGTTTCCTTACAAAAACTAGCCACTGAATTCCTGGGCATTTATCCCAGAAAAACAGACTTCTATTTACACAAAAACCCGTACACAAATGTTTACAGAGCTTTATTCTTAATACTGGAACCCTGGATACAACCCACATGTCCTTCTCTAGCAGCTTCACAGGCTGTAGTTCGTCCATACCATGGAACACTACAGAAGGTGAAGCAGTTAGGCAAGGATACAGACCATGATGGGAAGCAACCAGAGAATGAGGACGAGTGAAACAAGTCGTCCCTAAAACACTGCATGATCCCATTTACATAGCATTCTCTAAGTGATGAAGCTATAGAAATGGAGACCAGATCTGTGATTTTCAGGGAGTAGGGCAGGTGTGAAGGCCAGAGGAAGGGGGCGTGGCTACACATGGGACACGGGAGGGACCCATGGTGATGGGGATGTGTCGTGTTTTGACCTATTGATATCACTATCCTGGTCCTGACATGGTGCCACAGTGTGGCAAGATCTCACCAACTGTGGGAACGGGTTAAAGGGTATATGGGCCTTCCCAGTATTATTTCTTACAACTCCATTTGAATTCACGATTAACTCAAAATACTAAGTTTATTTAAAAATGGAGAAAAAGGACAAATACTGCATGATTCCACTTACATGAGGACCTGTATGAGGGAGAGAAAGCAGAAGGGTGAGTGCTGGGGTGTGGAGGGTCCAATGGGGAGTTACTATTTAGCAGGGACAGAGCCTCAGTGTGGGACCAAAAAGAGTTCCGGACATGGATGGTGGGGATGGCTGCATAGCAGTGGGAATGTACTTAACACCATGGAACTGTACACTGAAACATGGCTAATAGTAAATATGTGACATGTATTTTACCACAACCTCAAAACATTTTCCAAAAAAACCCACAAACTCCTGCAAGGACTCCCTACTGGATATGGAATAAATCCAGATTCCTTTGAAGACTCTGATGCCTCCAGGTCCCATGTCCCTCTTCCTTTACCACTCTCTCTGCCTCTTTTCCACACCCTGACCACAGGAGAGCCCCTTCAGCTGAGCAAATACAACAAGCCCTTTCATGGGTTTACAAGTATTTGTCCTCTCTGTCAAGAATACTCATCCTCCAGATAGAAGCAGAGAAAGCAGTCAGCACAGTAGAGCAAGTGTGGGGAATGACACTGACCAGCTGCTGGCAATTCTCCACCTTAGGCTCCATCAGTAAAGCAGGGATAGTAACGGGAGGACTCATTGGGCTGCTGGGAGGATCTCAGGAATCATTCCATGGAAAATACTTAAGACAATGCTAACATTCAGAAATATTAATAATTATTGTTACTAAATATCACCTTGAGAATATCACAGAAATTATCTTGAATCCAGACACAAAGATTTCATATTCTATGATCCTATGCATAAGAAATTCTATAATAGACAAACAATACTATGGTAATAAAAATGAGATTAGTGGGCAGGGTTGGCAGGGGGCACAGGAGTACTACTTGACTGGGCAGGAGTTGACATTTGTCACATATTTGTTAAAATTCATCAGTTTGTGTGAAGATCTGTTCATCGTATTGTACATAAATTATACCTAAATAATGTGGTTATTAAAATGTTGCCTGTGCAGAGCAGCTGTCCTCGGCCACCCAATGTCGAGTTTAGGACAACTCTCTCCCTCTCCTGCTTAGCTCTCTTGTCCCCATCCCTCATGGTGCTCCTCTTCCCCTGAAAGTACCCCAATTATTAACCTGTTTCTATGCAAGGTCATAGTTCATTGATGGCAGGCCCTTCAATGCTCATTCTCCTTTCTGCCCCTGACAGCTAGAACAGTGCCTGGCACAAAAGTAGCACTCAGTAAATATCTACTGAATGCATGAAGGAAGACAGAGAGGGAGAGGCAGAACTGGCCTGCCCTTCTGCGGGCATTGCTGAACGTGAACATCAGAAAGGACTTCAGTGGTCATTTAGCACACCTTCCCCATTTTGACATGAGAAAATGGAAGCAAAGCAGAGTAAGTAATTTGCCCAAGGTCAGAATTAATGGTGGAAGCAGGTCCAGAGCCCACATCTCCTAGTCTTTTTCAGTTGTACCAAATATGGCTCAATTCACACGTATAGACATACTCTATAAACATTCACAAAATGCCTATAAAATATAATATAAAATTTTTAAAAGCATATTATTTTGAAAGCCCAGTTAACTATAAAAATATTATTACAACCAGATCTACTTCATCCAAGCATTAAGTTGTGACTTCCACTACAAGTGCTAATTTAAACAAATCTTTCTTGAAGCGATTGAAATGAAATGGTAATAAGTTAATGGACATTCAAGTATTTAAGCATGGACAATTACGAGTCAGGCTGTTTGCACGTTGCCTGGGATGCTGTTTACTGCCCATACTTCACAATTCACATCTTTCCTGGCAAGTCATCCTGCAAAAGCTGACTGGAGGTTGAAATATTTAATCTATAAACTTTGCATTCCCCAGAAAACACATGCAAGTACACTGTGCTTCCACATTCTTGTCAGGTAGGCTACAGCATGCAATCTGAGCACAAGAACCTGCAATTAAGCAAAAGAATGGCACTATACAAAACAAGTTTTTGCGTCCTAATCTGATAACTGCCGACATAAATTACCTCCTGGAGGTGAGAGAAATATTGCACAACTTCAACATTCACATTTCACATTTTGAGAAATAAAAGGAAACAAAGAACATATATCAAAAACAAAATAACATAGAACAATTTTATTATCAAATTAGACTACATTTATAAGACAAGGCTATACTCATCTTTGATATGCAAAGATAGCAAACTAACTGTTTGGATTCAGTAAATCAGAAAAATAAACATGCATTTTTTCATCTTCTTAGATAAATAAAACCTATAATCACCTATT
Organism: Vulpes vulpes; assembly: GCF_048418805.1. Lineage (NCBI taxonomy): Eukaryota > Metazoa > Chordata > Mammalia > Carnivora > Canidae > Vulpes > Vulpes vulpes. Next base: position 88,428,886 of record NC_132782.1, read on the forward strand.
CAAAATTCTGAGTATAACTTATTCTCATTTCTTTCAAAGTATTGTCTGCCTTTCCCAAGACACATTTCTCTTTCATCACTAGCATTTTTTTCTTGAGGTTTGTTATGCTTTCCTCCCCCCTTTTTGGTGAGTAAGTTTACAAACATTACATGACTTTTCTACACGTCTTCATACATTCAGCCATTCCAGGAGTGCATAACTTGCTACGTAAGACACAGTTCTCAGAACAAGGATGTTTTCAATGGTCGACACCCAGGGGAGGCTAAAACTACTAGAGGACATGGCCTAATATGCTGCTTAAGGTCTTGACTCACCCCGTCACGTCTGAAGGCAAGATGAATGAGTGCTGCCAGCAGCTGGCAGGGGCCAGTCAGGAGGCACTGGCATTTAACGCAACAGCGCCAGTCATGAGACTTCGCCCTTCCTCCTCTGTCCCACCTTCCCAGCTTCCAAGTCCCCTCCTCTTCTGTAGCCTTCTCCCTGCTCCACCAGGTTACCTGACATAGTCACAAGCTCCAGGACATGGGACCTGACATCCCTAGGAAGCCATTCAAGTGCTGACTACTCTCTGCTCCTCAGCCTCAGAGCACAGCCCCAGTAGCCCCTACCCTGTCTCCATCCCTATTGTCTCCTCCTCCCTTCCCTTCTACTCGCTTTGTTCTAGAATTCTGTAAGTACTCTAGTGCATGGGCTTTTAGCTCAGCCAGTGCCATCCTCTGTGACCTGCAACCAAGAGCATCTCAAAATGATAAGATGGAGCTATTTGGGCTTTGCTAACTGACTTACGTATTTCACACAGAGCATTAAAGAGCTTTAAAAATCATGAACACGCTAACCCGCAAGTTTAGCTTAGACCTCTTTGCCTGACCTTCAGTCTGATACAAACAACTATCTTATGACCGGATCTTCTTGACCATTTACTATGTATCTCAAACATCTACAAAACAAATTTTAGACACCCTCCTCCCCCAATACAGACAAAACTTGCTTTGCCTGCAAATCATCTCTCCCATTCAGGAGATGGTTAAGTCCATGTTATCAGTTACTCAGGCCAAAATTCTTAGAATTTTCCATGGCTTCTCTCCTCTCCTACCCCACATCTAATCCAGCAGAAAATCCTATTGATTCTACATTCAAAATACATCTGTATCTGATAACTTTTCACTACCTCTCCCCCAACCAAACTGCTCAGTCTGAGTCAGCTGACCTACTGTGGCAAATGCCTAATGGGCATACTGGTTCCTGATTCTGCTGCCCCGTAGTTCATTCATCACAGAATTCCTAACAGAAAAATCACAAGGGAGATCGTACTGCTGCTCTGCTCAGATCCTCAGAGTAAATGCCAAAGTCGTCACTCTGGCTAAGTAACCTAAGTCTAGGAACCAACCCAGCTACCTCAGTGACCTCATCTCCAGCCCTCTCCCTCACTCTACCCTGTCTACTCCTCCAACACACTGGCCAGTCTCCTATCCCAGGTGCTCTTCTCACTGATTTACTCCCAGGCCTCCTCCCCAGATTGGTTCAGGTCTCTACCCAAAGAGGTGATTATGGGAGAGGACTTCTCTGATTCCACATCTAAAATAGCAACCCAACTGACCCCTGCATTCCCCACTCTGTTCCTGCTTTATTCTCTCTTCACTACTATCACCAGCTGGCATGTCATCGGTTTTCTTCCACTTGGAGATAGGCTCCCTGAGGACAAGAACTTTGTTTCCTGCTGCATATCTGGTGCCTGGAATAGTACCTGGTATGTAAATACCCTCAATAAGTCCTCAGTGAATGAATGGGGGTAAGTAAAGCCCAAACATCAATTGGAACTTTTTTTAAAAAAGATTTTATTTATTTATTCATGAGAGACACAGAGAGAGGCAGAGACATAGGCAGAGGGAGAAGCAGGCTCCATGCAGGGAGCCCAATGTGGGACTTGATCCCGGGACTCCAAACTCGTGCTCTGAGTTGAAGTCAGACGCTCAACCACTGAGCCACCCAGGCATCCCATCAATCAGAACTTTGTGAGTTTTACATTTAGCCTCATTCTGATGTGAATGTGAGGTAGCTCACGTCCACCACTGGCACATTCGTTTCAGCTACTTTTCTGGGATAATGATGGATTTCTGCTGCTCCTTTTGCTACACAATTTAAGCCTCCTTATTTAACAAGTATGTAGCTCAAGAATCAAGAGGCTGCAGTGGTGAGGTGCGGGGTTCTGCACATGGCAGCTGCCCTTTTTCTCCTGCTGCCCCCACCCTGTGCTGTACAGACATCATTTCCACCCCATCCCCCACTAGGTCTCTGAATGTCATAAAGCCCATGCCTTAATTGGAAAACCATGTTTGCCTTCTCTTTTGTGAAAAATTTCTCAAGTTAGAGACTTATAGACCCAATGCAATGGATAAATAATACACTTGCAGGCATGCTCAACGCTATGGGCACATGTTTCTGTGTGTGCTTGTGGCTCACGGCAACCTGTACTATTTCAAATTGAAGGTGGTGTTCTTAAAAGGGAGAAATAGGAATAAAAGCAGTATTTGGAAAAATAAATCAAAAGAAGAAGGCTCAGCAAAATAAAGTGAAAAGAAGAATTAGCTTAGTGCAGTAGACAGCTGAAACTTAGAGCCAGACAGGCCTGGGGTGGAACCTCAGCTCTGCCATTGGTCAGCTGTGTGTCTTTGGGTGAGCCTGTTAACATCTCTAATCTTCAGTCTGATCTCTAGAAGCACAACTAACTATACTCCTTCGGAAGGCAATTGTGAGAATCAGGGAAGATGTGTTTAAAGAAGGTACTCATAAATAACAGCTGCTGCTAAAATTATGAATAGGCTATTCAACTGACTTTTCAAGTTAGGAAACATTAAAATCATTGTTTCCCTTGAAAATGAAAAAAAAATCACTTAATTGTAAGCCAAAAGCTCACATTCCGAAGGTCATGGTTTGGGGGTAGGGGGAGGAGTTGGGAGAGTGCCTGGGGGCTGAGTTGTTAAGTGTCTGACTCTTGGTTTCTGCTCAGGTCAGATCTCAGGGTTCTGGGATCAAGCCCAAGTAGGTCTCAGTGCTCAATGTGGAGTTGCCTGTCCCTCTTCTTCTGCTTCACACCGCACCCCATGTGCTCACTCTCAAATAAATAAATAAAATTTAAAATATATATATTAAGGAGGTGGGGCTGGTAAGATGAGGCTCCTCCTCCCCATGGCAAAGGACCATCTCCCCAGCTGTGTTAGGGAACTGACAAGCTTACAGCAGGTACAGAAGCTTGACCTGTTTCAGTATGAAACACTTTGAGCCAAATGTTTCAGTGTTTAAATGACAACACTGGTGGAGCACAACAAATCTAATGCCATCTGACTTTTGTCTGCCAACCATCTAGGCAGGGGTCATGCAGAAATTCCCTTCCAACTGCTGTACAAAGCCGAACTTTGTCAGAAGTGTAAAGCAATGTATCTTTGAATAAATTTATGAAGAAAACCATACACAAATTGATTTATGACATCTCGCATAGCAGGTACTTAATAAATATAGAGGAGATGATGAGGTAGAAAATATGAAACAAAAGGCCTTATGAACGTGGAAATATCCATAACCAATCTCTCCTAACATAAAGGATTACAGGCATATTATTCTAAGATTGGAGATTTATCAATAGCTTCGCATACCATTTGTTTGATAGGACACTAAGTTAAAGCCTACTTAGCATCTTTACATTAGTAGCTCATCAGGAATTAAACAGTCTTTAGAAAGAATCTGAAAGTAAAAAAGGAAAAGCTTAAAAAATTAAGAGTGGTTATTTCATTCTATCTCCTTTCATACTTCTTGAATAAATGTTGTCTTATGGATTATGGCTAGACCACAAGTCAACAAGTGAACTGCTATACAGCAGCTTGCTCCTGAGTTAAACTAATCCTTCCATTGTGGATTGTGCTCCCATTGACATTAATTAGAAGCTCCAATGTTGGAGAGGAAGCTTAGTTCAATCTACCCACCCTCCTAGCAACCACTCTTCCCCAGCATTCATCCCAAATTGGCTGAGGCACACCATGGTCAACACTAGAACCTTCCAAAATATTTCACAAGAGTCTTCCTCTGCTATCTTTTGTTCAGCCTAACAGTCTTCTAAAGGATTTAAAAAAATGATCCCTGTTCTTTGTCTCACTGACCTCAAGAAGCATCTGTTATCACTGGAAACAATACAAATGTGGACAAGCAACTCTTAACAAAATAATAGGGAAAGCAGTTATCCCATTTTCTAAGGTAATTAGTATTTTACTAAAATGTTTAAATATGGCCTGTCTACACTTCGATATTTTTCCTGTTTCCAATAATAAGAATAGAAACATTTGTTAAATAAGCTCAAGAATGGTCTGGAGTCAGGCAGGTTCAGATGCCCAGGCAGAAGAGCCATGACACCTGGCTTCGAAAAGGGATCCCATGGATGGGCAGGTATGGGAGAAAGAAATTTACAGGTCACAGTGACTTTCAGAGTTACACTGAAAACCTATCCCATAATCATCTTATATATATCCTTTTTGGAAAAACAGAACAAAACAAAAGCATTTTCTCCTCATGAATTTTTGTATGAGTGCAACCATCTGACGGCGTATTTGACTTTTAGCCCAAGCTTATAAGCATTTCATGATTCTTTTAGAAATGTTCATCCCTGAAATGTTTATATTTAGTATATTATCCTTAAATTGTATTATAAAATGCCCAGTTATGAAATATATACCAAATGTTCTTTTTAATCACCTCAAGCTCTAAATGAAGAAAATTTGTTTGGCATTAGATAAATATCTTGAATGCAGGATAGGCAGGAACACCTTGAAATAATGCTTAACTAATCACAAAGCAACTCTTCCGCAATAGATGGACGAACCACTAATTAGATGAAGGGAAATAAAACTGTCACGGTAGGATAAAAGGATAAAGAGAAATAAGCAGTAATTACTGTTTTATCGTCAGAGAAAGTAGTATCAAACATGGCTCAGTAAAATGAAGGAAAAAAACCCACAGCTCTATACGTAAATACTAGCACTCATTAAATTAGTACTTGGAGCTAAACACAACTCAGAGATGATAATGACATCTCAAAAAGTACATGCAAGAAAGGAGAAAAAACGGACCATAATAACTGAGTAAGGGTGCTTTATTCAGGGCACACAACCCACCCAAGAGTAACTTTACATGATGAATTCTGTAAACTGCTTCAACATTTCCAAGCCAAGTCTTCCAAACAGCTGCTTAGTAAAGACTGGGGAAGGACTACCAGAGTATGTTATTCTTTTCAAGGCTTAACTGATACAGTGAAGTTCATTAAATAATATGTAAATGATGCCAAGAAGTGTAATGAGTTATATTTTATAGTTTGGGGCAACTTACATTCTGTGGCTGGGAATGATCTTGTGCCCTTCTCTGAACCAAGTCACTTGTGGCCTCGGGCAGCTGGTGATGGGCAGTAAGTTGAGAACCGCTGCATGTCCTTGAGACACTGTTTTCCTCTGGTCTGTATCCATGAAATTTCCCATATCTGTAGAGAAAAATCAGACTTTTTAAGTTCTAGAAAACTCTTTTTTTTGGGGGGAAAGGGTCAAAGATGTAAATAACTATATATTACAGCAAAGTCACTGACATTGCTATAATTAAGCAATAAGATGAGAGACTGAGTAGTAATGCTGATGAATGCAGATCAACTGGTGAAGTGAAGCATGAGACAGAGCCATGTGCCTCCAAAGTGCCCACGAAATGCATTAATCAGCAGAACTTCATGGTCTTTGTGTCGCTGCAATACAATGAAATGTTTGCAACTGATTTTAATATTGGAATAAACAGTGGAAAGGGATCCACCACAAAGACTGTAATGAAGCACTGTTAGCTATCACCCCACTCCCCAGGGTCTCAAGCTAGTTCCACTCAGGCAGCCATGGTCCCCCTGTTCAGTTTTTTTTTAATTTGGGGCAAGCAGGCTTTGTTCCAGTTCCTGTGGTACTGGTTAACAGCATTCTTAAAAAATGAGGGTTCTCAGGAAAAAACCCAGTCATTAGAATGTAGGTATAAGAAGCCAATTAAAAATTGTAAGTTGATTTGTAACATTTGAACCTTTCAAAAACTGTCTTTGTTATGCTTAGATACAGATATATGTGTATACACACATACAGCATACATACTATGTCCTTGTCTCAAAGCATATAAATTTGGACAGTCCACAGAAAATCTCTATTATCCATGGATTTTTTATTCAAAGGAAATTATTTCCTATGTAATAAGAAGATTTAATATTCTAGGAAAGAGATGAAACTAATGAAACATTAGGAAAACAGTCACGTTTATTTTCAAAGTAAAACTTATTATTAAGAAGAAGGAGAAAAGAGAGATGAGAAAAAATCTAAGAGCCAGAGATAAATGATAGAAACAAGAGTATAAATAACCAAAAGAAGCCCAAAATTTAATATTACATAATAGAATTTAATACATTATAATAAATTCCAAACTGCTAACCTATTCAAATATGTTTGGGGTATTGATCTGAACTTTGCATTTATTAATTATGTTTTCAATTATTCAATTGAGTAGAAGTTCTAAATTATTCTGCAGAAAGATTTAGCTGAGTGACTTCACACTTTAGAAAAGTTAAGCCTTCCTAATTAAAAACATAACTAAACATGTACAGCATTAGCACCTCACTTGGTCATTAGTAATTACAGAATAGGAGAGTAACGAGCAATTATTTTATTCGATATAATAAGGCTGAAAACTATAGGCCTTACCTGTGGTCAAAAAACAAATAAGAAAATATTGTCATCGTTGGTTGGCAGGCCAATTTAGGAGCTCTCTAGAGTTCTCTCAAATCTGTCATAACTTTTTTTTTTAAGATTTTATTTATTTATTCATGAGAGACACAGAGAGAAAGAGAGTGAGAGGCAGAGACACAGGCAGAGGGAGAAGCAGGCGCCATGCAGGGAGCCCTACCTGGGACTCGATCCTGGGTCTCCAGGATCACACCCTGGGCTGAAGACGGCGCTAAACTGCTGAGCTACCCGGGCTGCCCTTGACATGTAACTTAAAGCTTCATTACACTTTCTGCTTTCTTTTAAATGAGGAGACATTTTAGTAGTAAATTCAAAATGTAATAAAGCAGATAGGCCATTTTAGATGGACCCGACTCTTCACAGATTTTGGACTACAAAAGTACTAAGTAAGTACTTTGCATCAGTCAGCTCATCTCTCCAATCCCTCCTGAACATGACATCAAATGCAAAGTCCTTGCATTCTGGTGTCTCCTTTAGTTACTTTTACTCCAAAATGGGTCTGCCCCACAGAGAATTCATCAAGTCACTAGCAGTAATACTGTCTAGGATGTTATTTACGTACTTTTTTTAATTGTGTGGTTAAAGGATTTCTAAATAATTTCCTGGAAAGAACTGGTTATGAACTGATAAAACTTTATCTAACTGGGTTTAATTTTTTATTTGAAAAACACATGAACCTGAGTATCATAAATGCTAAGAGCAGCTGATCATAAAGCAGAAGGCATCTAGTTAATTTTTTTGTTTTCTCTCCTGCACAGGGCCTGACAAAGTTCCTTACTGAGTGGCCAGGAGTGGCATTTACCTCATTAGCCCGGTCACCATCGGAACAGCCTTACTGGCTGTTTATCTCCCAACAACTTTAGCAATTATTCTATTCCCAATAGAATCCAAGACAGAATCTCAATTCCTACAATGGTTAAAAGTGATTTTGATCAACATTCTCCACAGACATTTTGTTTCTGTTATTCATCATATGGAGACTTTTCCACACATACATGCGACTTGAACTTCTGATCTTCTCTGCAAGAGAGCTCCCATCCTGTTCCGCACCACACAGCGGTAAAACCCAGCATCATGCCTCTGTAAAGACGGGATAATATACCTGCCAAATACCAAAAAGAAATGTTAATGGTTCTATATCCAGAGAAGTTCTAGCATCACAAGTGCTCAACAAATATTTTATTTTTGGTAAACTAATGTTTATCCAGTCCTTCTCTGTAGTCAATACACCTCAACTGCAATTTATCTGGGAGATTACATAATAGCTGTCTGTCTCCCCAACTAGGCTGTCAAGAGTACATGAAGCTAGGTTCTAGACCTGCCTTGTTCATCACTATGCCTCTGGCAACCAGTACACTGCCATGCATGTAGTGGATAACACTCACAACGAGATGAATAAAAACAAATATTAAATAGCTATAGGTCATTACACTTAAACTAGACCTTTTAGCTACAAGTGTGTATAATTCTTTCTCTCAGAATCTAAGTTATTTCTAGAACTGGCAACAACCTTTACATCATAATGTGTTGTGTCACTCTTCCTAAAAATTCAAACAATGTTTACAGGTGTCATCAAAGCAAAGACAGCAGTAGCATCATGACACAGCTCCCCTCTGCACTTACTGCTGTAGACCACAATTCATACACTTCCCTCACTTTTCCACATATGGCCCTGACATTAACTTTAAAAATGTTTTGGGTAACTGAAAGGTGATTTCATAGGTATTTTCTATTGCTGTGACTTTAAGTAATCATGTCCTTCAGATCAATGCCTTTCTAAAAACTTCAGTAACATTTTATAGAAGGAAAAAAGTAGTTAGAGGATACAGTTTCCATAAAAGCTCTGCTTTACAGGTTTACTGTTAGTTTTATAACTTAGGATATTTTGATATCCATAAGCAAGTACAATTTATAACCAAGGACCACTTGAAGTGAGTTTTATAGCCCCAGAGCCCAAATCTTTTACAATACCTAAGAAAATACATTAATTGGTTTCTAGGCCACCTTCATAAACACACAAGAATAAGGCTGCATCCTGGATACTTTTTACAAATAGGAAGTTGCCTACCACAAGAAAGAAAAGGGAAGTTAACATCCAATCTAATGGTAGCCTATTTCCTGAAAAAGAGAAAACTCAGTGATGCTATCCTTTATTACAAAGACGTTAATAGTTATCTTCAACTTAAATATACTTCTCACAAAGGATAATCAGAGAAACTTCTAAAAATTAGGTAAAGAGCACCATGTATGGTATGCTTTATTGGCTCAGTTCCTAAGCATAGCTTGAAATTGCTTATATTCAACTGATTGCTCATCTTCAAGTATGTCCAATTAACCTGAAAAAGGAACTTAAAGGCATATTTTTTAGTGAATAAAACATTTGGACAATATAGGTAATTCAACACTAAGCAAATATTAATCAAAGTATGTTTTCCCTCTGATAACCATCTTGATATTCCCATGACAAGATTAATAAAATCTTTTATGAAAAAATATTGCTGAGTTTTAATCTTCAAAATTTTATTCTGAGGAATGACTCATCTCAAACAAAAAATTAATTAGTGTGGATAATAAGAATAATATCAAATTGAACACAAAGAGTCAATGCCATTTATTTAAATTACAAATCAAGACTAGAAGGATGAGCAGCTCTGTCACATACTATGATCATAATAAGGAGGAGTTTTGAGATTAAGTTATAGTCAACAAAACTTTTTGAAGATGAAATTACACAAGTTATGGGAGTACATATTTGAGAAACTACATGAACAGTTTCATCATGGCAACATTTCCATATTTATATAATTGTTATCCATTCCATTTTCCCTTTTTTTGTAGTATCCTAAATAGATTTTAAATTCTTATGAATTTCTATAGTAATCTTATGTACTAATGCACAAAAATAGCAGTGTTTTCAAACCATAGGGAGGAGCAGATACAAAATTGAATATTAGGCATATGCTGTTTTGTACCATCTCTTTAGTCTAATGTCTCACCAGGGAAAAAAATATACAGAAAAGTTCCAAAGTACTCCACCTATTACAGGAATTCCTACACAAATTATGTTCACCTAACAGATGGGAATATTCACTGCAAGCCTATTGTTTATAAACACACATTTTTAAGCAGAAAAAGTTTCCTGGCTCTTTATAAGAAAGTATGATAAAATCTTAGTACCATATGCCACTAAAATATAGAAAATGCCTGCTCCTATTTCAAATAAACACAGCAGGGAATGTTTATATTCACTGTATAAAAGCAGAATTCTACTAGACAAACAGAACATTTTCCAGGGCTAGTTCATTATCAGGAACAGCAAATTAAAGAAAATGAAACACAAAATCACAGCAAAACCAAGAGTTTTAATGTCCATTTCTGCTAAGTAGGACAATACCTCAGTTCTGAATTGCCTCTCAGATGAGCCACAAGAACCACCCCAGAGTTTCCATAGCAAGCAACTTAGCTCCATTTCAGTCCATAAACTGCTTGACTAGCCCTGCCTAAAGTGAACATTTGACACTGTCTGAGGTCTACAACTATTTTCCTGTGTCTGTCTGAGGTCTACAACTATTTTCCTGTGTTCTGAGAATTTTTTACTTGGTGAGTCTCAGTGGAGGCAGACTCCTGGACACAGGATGAGATAATGCATGACCACTGGCCACAGGTACTCTGGATTTTTAGAACTGAGGCTGGTGATGCACAGGAATAGGACTTAAAGGAGACAGAAGTGGTGCCACGGTACAGCAGAGCCTGTAACCAGGGGAGCACTGTGGTGTCTACTGCCAGTCAGGGCAGTAGCTCAAACAGCAGCATCCAGGCTCCAGTTGAACTAGTGCAGGACTCTTGCAGGACTGGCTCTTGGGCTGATGTGGCTCTAGCTGCCTCATCTCACTCCCTTCCCAGTGCCCAGCCTGCCTGGTGATTGATTCTAACAGCAACCCAAAGTCCATGCAATAACTTCCTGTTCCATTTCAGTAAGAAAGAGTTTGTTTCTGTGGCTTGTCCTAGAATTCCCCAAATATCTACACTACAGGACAAAGCCAAAATAATTTCAGTTGAAACTTCTGAAGTTACTAGGCACTTACCATGATCACAGGAAAAAAATAATGCCTCTTTGAATCCTCTCTCTTTAAAAAATCATGGCTTCCTGGTAAACCAGTAAGAATCATTAGGTGATTAACAGTCCCTCCAAAACTGGGATAAATTAACCTATTATGACTTTTACTGAACATAAAATACTAAAATTTTAGAAAATATCTGACACTATACTGCCTGCTTGCAGACAAGCTACTATGGAGCAGTTCTTCTAGCAACAATAATATAGTATGACTGAGGACACAAGTCTACAAAGACCTACTCTAGTTCTGAATAATGAAGGCACATCTTCAGTTCTTCCTCTCAGGTCAGGCAATATAATTCACAAGAGAGAATTTTCATGCTCATTAAAATTAGATCTAAAGCTTTTTCTTTTTCTTTGAATGGGGGTCCACATCCATTTTATGCCATTCCAGGTAAGACTATTCCCCATAATTTCAAACCTTTTATGCTCGTATAAAAATATCTATTTTGCATGAAAACAAACAACTAAGTTCTATTATAAATTTTCATATCTTGGCCCAAAGCCCAATCTTATATTCACAGTGAAAAAAAATGATTAAGGAAAAAACCAAAACAAAACCAAACCTGGTAAGCCATTTATACTCTTGGAACTAATTTGATTCTTCTTTTGGAGATGTGAGGAGAAATAATTAGGCTTTCAATTTTATTTTTATGTTTCCTTTTATAAGTAAGTTTCCTATTTTTATAAGTACATGAAATTAAAAAGAATAATAGTCAAAAGTGGGATCAGTCTATAACTTTTTTCACAAGTAAAATACTGAAATGAAAAGTCCAGACAGAAACATGTTAAGAAAAAGATTAAAGGACCCAGAGCCTTAAGCAGTGTGGGACTATAAGGGATTCTACTTATTTTAGCCAAAATGTGCAATACTAGTTCATCTGAGCCAAAGTACAACTGCTGGGCAGTTCAAAGAGGACAGAATCAATGAAGAGTTAACCAGCAGAAGAGTGACTATAAAACAAGTCAGGAAAACTGAAGCCAAACAACTTGGGGAACTAAGCCCCTTGTGGGAAGACCCAGTCAGGAATCACACTTAGTTTAATGGGATGATAAGAAACCAATTGGTTACATGTCATCTAACAAAAACAGTTCTCAATTAAATAGACCTTTCCTCCTGATGAGTAGGGGGCAGAGCAGATTAAAAACAAAACACAAGTAGAGGAGTTTTTCCCATTGTTTAGCGATGAAGCATAATTACATGATTTGTCTCTGGGTCTTAAGATTTTTAAATACTGATCTTGTATCCTTCTAAGGATACACTGCTAAGTCCATATATTAGTTTTAGCAGCTTTTTAATAGATAATGTCACATTTTCTACATAGATGATCATGTCACCTTCAAAAAAAGATATTTTTATGTCTTCTCTTAAAATCAAGATGCCTTTTATTTCTCTTGTATTTGTTTTCCTCATTGCACTGGCCAGTATATCTGCTCTTGGGATCTGCAGAGCTTCCTGCATTGGTGGGTTTGTAGTTTTCATCAAATATAGAACATTTTCAATATTATTCCTTCAAATATTTTTCTGCTCCTGCCTTCTTTGGAATTCCAATCACATATACATTAGGCTGGCTGAAGCTGTCCTCTAACTTGTTAATGCTCATTTCATTGTTTTTGATTCCTTTTTTTTTTCTCTGCCTTTCATTGTGGATAGCTCTATTGCTATAACTTTAAGTTTACTAACATTTTCTTTTGCAATGTCTAACTGATATCCCATCCAAAGTGTTTTTCATCTCAGACATTATAGGTTTCATCCTCAAAAGTTTGATTTCTGCCTTTTAATATCTTTCATGTATGTATTTGGCTTTGATCACTTGGAATATATTTATGATGTTTCGTTGTCTTCCTCTACTTTTAACATCTGTGTCAGCTTTGGCTTGATAGATTAATAGACTGTTTTTCTTGTCCTTATGAGTCATACTTTTCTTCCTCTTTATGTGCCTGATAATCTTTGATTCCATTCTAGACATTATAGATTTTATCCTGTTTGGTGATGGATATTGTTGTATTTCTATAAATACTCGAGTTTTGATCTCCGAGGCTTCAAAAATACTTGAAAGTCGTCTGACCCTTTCTGGTCTTATTTATAAAATCTTAGGCATGATCACAGTTGTATTTGGTCAAGGGTTAATAATTCCCACTACAAATCCAAGATAATAACCCCATAAATTATGAGGTTTTTTGATATGCCTGTGAGAACAGGCATGATCACAGTTGTATTTGGTCAAGGGTTAATAATTCCCACTACAAATCCAAGATAATAACCCCATAAATTATGAGGTTTTTTGATATGCCTTTGAGAACAGCCCACTCCCACTCCCCAATGTGGTGAGCATGGTAAGTACTACCATCACTTCTGGGCAGTCCTCTCCCGGGCTTGGGGAATCTCCTCATGTGAATGTGCTGATGAATATCCTGCCTAATACTCAACATAGAACCTCTGCACATCTCTAGTTCTCTCTCTCTCTGGTATTCTGCCTTGATCTCTCTAGATTCTCCAATCTCTTCAACTCAGGAGTCCTCCAGACACTTGTGCACCCCCGTGTCTGGGCCATCACCTAGAAATTCTTGCACAGCATTAAAGCTGGGGAAATCAGAGGGCCCACTGATTTTCTGTTTCTCTGGCATCACCACCTTTGGCTGGCTAATATCCAGTATCTTGAACACAACTGTTTCATATACTTTGCCTGGTATTGTGGTTGTTTAGATTTCCTATCTAGGATTCTCTTTTATATCTCTTAGTGAGGTTTTCTAATTCATGTAGGTTCTTATAGAGGTTATTCCCAAGTATTTGATCATTTTCATTAATATTATGAATTTTCTCATCTTTTTATAAAACATAAGAAAAATTACTTCATGCTTAATTAACCATTTCTATTTTCTTATTGAAATAAAAAAAGAATAATCATCTTTCAAACTTCTATTGTTAATACTGTCACATAAATTGAACCACAGAGATAGGCCATATAAGGAGATGGTAAGATTTTTAGCAGTTCACAGTATCCAATTATTTTTCCCATTAGAATAATGAATATCATGCCTACCACTAAGAAATTATGAGCATACATATCTATTCATATATATATACACACATATATATATATATACACACACACACACATACACACACACATATACATACATATATATTTATTTCAAAGTAGAAAATAATTGAGGAACATTTTCTGGGGGGTTAAAAAAAAAAAGAGACAAATCTCCCCACAACAGCTATATAAGCTTGGTTTAATTGCTGAACTACTACAATTTTGCCAATACAGTCACCTGTGCCTAAATGTGAATACTAGCATCAATATGAAAAACATCTGAAAATCGCTGGTATTCATTGTGCAGTTTGCAACATATGCAGCAAAGGAAATGCTATTTTTGATCAAAGCTGGGAAAGCTGAGGTTATATTATGTGCCCTTTATAGGATTAGTATTTTCTACTGATACCAAAGTGGGGGTGGAAGAAGAGAGACTCAATTTCAGAGAGAAAACAGCTACCATTTTCATAAAGTAGCCATGTTTTTCAATTTGAGACTGAGAATGGTCTCATGAAGGTTAACATATGATAGCTAAAGGTGCTTATTGGAAGGAAGTAGATGAAAGAGTAATTTGAAAAAATAGCATGAGATTTTTGGACAGGTTTTATATCTAAAAAAAAATGATGACAAAATACAATGGATCCCTGATAACCCATCTCAGTGTCTGAAGCCCTCAGTGAAAAGTATATAATTTATCACATCTACCCAAACCATTCTTGCTTTAGAATAACCCATTTCTTCTAAGTTTCTAGTGAAATGAGAATGAAGCATCTATCTCATTTTAATGGTCCCTATATGAAACACCCCTGCAATCTTACTTCAATGACCCACAATGCTTTATCTTCCTGCGAATTATCCAGAGTGTGCTAAATTAACAGGTAAATCTGCTAGTGCAAAGAGCAATGCATAAAAAGCTCCATCTCCTTCCATATTTTAAAGTGGGCACCAAAATGGTTTTATCATAAATCTAAATAGTTGCATATGTAATAATGGCATGGTGTCTGCTATAGCATTTTTAAGATTTGTTCATTTATTTATTTATTTAAGAAAGAGAGCTGGGCAAGGGGGAGAGAGGAAACAATCTACAAGCAGACTTCCCACTGGACATGGAGCCCCAAATGGGACTGGATTCCAGGACCCTGAGGTCATGACCTGAGCCAAAACCAAGAGTCAGCCACTGAGCCACCAGGGCACCCCTGGTTTAGCATTTAATTTTTTATTTTTATTTTTATTTTAAGATTTTATTTATTTATTCATGAGAGACACACAGAGAAGTAGAGACACAGGCAGAGGGAGAAGCAGGCTCCATGCAGGGAGCCCGATGTGGGACGTGATCCCAGATCCTGGGATCACGCCCTGAGCCAAAGGCAGATGCTCAACCACTGAGCTACCCAAGGCGTCCCTGATTTAGCATTTTAATATAAAACTGTTACACTTGTTTTACATGTATCTAACAGAATCTAAATAAGTTTGAAATCCACATTATCCATTTTTTATTAATGAACTCTTTAATAGAACCTTCATATTGTTCCTTTTTACTCTTTGAACTTGAGCCGTAAATCTATTTACCCCATAGAAATTTTATTCTAATGTAACATATTTCTTTGCCTGGAAGATACTTATTGATTATCCATCATACTTCTCTGAAGTAAAAATACACATATAATTGGCAACTTAAAAAGGATGTCCTTTGATCAAAAGATTCTAGGTGCTTAAAAAAATTCTGTATTATATATATGTTCATTGCAATTATTACACAATCAAAACAACATAAATGTGTTAATTTTGTAATATAATTATTTAAAAATTTAGAAAGAAAATGTGACTCTTAATGACAGGAAAGTGGCTATTTCTTTTCAATTACATTTCATTGAATGGGAATTATTTACCATTAGAATAAACAGAAATGGATAGAAATTAACAACAAAGGAAGGTATTGACCACATTTTTGTGATCATTTAAATGTTCATTTAAATCTAATGAGTACATGGAAGAAGTAAATAAACAAGGGGAGAAGAGGCTGAAGCATAGCAGCAAGCAAAACACAGGAAAGTAATAAAATGGATATGATTTAGACTATCAAATAATCTTTTTTGCAAAAATTGATGAAAGTTACTTTTGAATAAATGTTGGAGAAAATACGAAGCCCTAACTTTCCTCTCCTGCATGTTCCTTCTACATCAAGATAGAACACTGATCTGCTGAAAGTAAACAGCACTTTTTACCTCCTCCTCCCTAAGATCTGCAACTAAGGCCTTACCAGGCTCTTCTCATTTCAGAGGGTGAAATACAGACAGACCAGGCTTCATAAAAGAATATTTCTCAACTTCATTTTTTTTCTAACAAATCCTGAATATTCTACATCTACTCTGTGTAAATGGAAAACCCCCAGTGCACCACTGTGAGTTTGCCACCTAAATAAAACAAGGTGACTCTGCCTGCCATGGATCTATCTTGCACATGCTCTTTGCTTTGTTCTTATTACATGTTCCTTAAGGCACAACATATTCTTTAATAACAGCTGGATAATGAGAAAGGTGGGGTTGTTAACAAAAAATTGGTATAGCTCTTGTTGCCCACCTATGCAACATATCCGAATTTTTAAAAATGCAAAATTGGTCAAAATATCCCATTTCCAGTGTCTTCCTTTCCCCTAAATGGACTATGTGAAAGGCAAATAGTTCTTCTGGGGTTGTTTAAAAGAGCCTAACATTTTGTTCAATCCAAATATCCTGAACTATGGACTTGTCCTGCAACCTTGAGATGCAGTTCCATAGGAAGACAAAGACAGGGAGAGTGAGCCTTCCTTCTGTGAACTAGGAAAAAGAATAGAAAGAGGGTGGGAAAAGAGAACCATAGGTGCCTACACAGAGACATGTTCTTAGCTCAATCTCAGAAAACACATATTTGGAAACTGAACATCTAGAAAACAAATTCTTTTTCATTATCCATGCCCATGTTCCCCACTTTGAAGACCATTGTTGTGGATCACTCACTTCCCTACTTTTTATAGGGAAGAACAACCTGGAGCCTTCTGAAATCTCATTCCTTTCATCCTGGGACATACAAAACATTATGTCATTTCATTTTTATGAGAATCCTTTGAGGTGGGTTTTATTACACCCATTTTACAATGAGAAAAGCAAGATCAAACTGGTTAGGTCGCTTGTCCAAAGTCAAACACAGAAGTCAAACGGAAATATCTAAATTCAAGGCACCTGCTGTTAGAGCCCATTACTCACATGTGTTCTCATTTCTAAACTTGCTTTTTGTTTTTTTCTTTCTTAGGCCCCTCCTACAAAACCAAGTCCTCTAACACCTCATTATAATAATATATAATGTCCACTAGGATTTATTAGATTGCGTGGGTCAGGAAATAATACTGTTTTATCAGTAGAGCCTTTTAATGCTTACAACACCACAAATGAGGTATGACCATGCCCATTTTACAGATATTGGTGGCTTGCCTGAGATCACATTACTGACACTAATTGGTAGTCAGCTGGATTCAAACCTGGGTCTATTGATGTCAATATGCTCTTAACTATTATGATAAATTACTTCCACAACAGCAGACACTCTTACAGTATAGGCCTAATAAAGAGGAGGTCACAAATTCTAGTGTCTACAAAGAGCAGATGGATAAGGGACCTGAGCATAGCAACTGTGTCTTTATGTGGTATGGGGACCAGAGTGCTAAGAAACAAAGAGGCTGTGCCCTTCCTAAACAGTAGCACAGGCCAGTGCCTGCTTCTCTGTGGGGCAGCATTGCCATGGCTAGTCAAGAGGGACCAGATTTATATGGAATTTATTTCTGACTAGTCAAGAGGGACCAGATTTATATGGAATCTTACAATTGTTAAATGCTAGAAAGCAATTAAATATATTCTGTGTATGTATCTGTATAAATTTTCAACTTATTTTTTAAATCTATGCACACATACCACATTCTGGACAGGCTGGATGTCGTTCATGGACCATCATATAACCTCTGACTTAAAAAAAATTATGGTTTACTTATTTAAGTAATCTCTACATCCGACATAGGGCTTGAACTGACAACCCTGAGATTAAGAGTCATGTGCTCTTCTAAAAGCCAGTGGGACACTCCTAACTTCTGACTTTCAAGGTGAGTGATGGGCTAATGCCCCATGTTGAGAAGCCAGCCCATTACTCTATTTAAATTGACTGCCAGCCAATTCTTTTATTTCAATTCAGTAAGAGCATGACATTGCTGACTTGGGGACCTCTTGGACTTTTTAAGCAGTCACTAATTCTCTGTCCTACTTAGACCTACAGCATCTGTTATAATAATCCTCATACAGAAATGGAAGCTAATAGATTCAAACCAGAAAGATCTGAGCACTGCAGGGAGACAGGGGGCTTTGCAAGCTGGTGCTTCTGGTCCTGGGAGAAGCCACACCTCAGGTGTGACCTCACCTCGGCCTCCCCTCACCTCAGAGCTTGTTCTTTGTCCCCAGCACCATGCTTACTCCTGCACCCCACACCTAGCACATGCAGGAGTTCGTATACAGCTTTTTGGGGGGCTGGAATGAGAGGCTCTCCTCTTTCTCCCCTCCTCCCAGCTCCATCTTCTCCCATCCCTGACTCTAAAAGTTAGCAAGGTAAATTTTCTGTTGACTGCTCAGAGCTCCAAAAGCTACTGATTTAAAGATCCCTGTTTAAACATTCATGCTTGTTAAATACGAACAATACTGGTGGGCAGGGCTGTTGCCATAAGACAGCAAATTTATCATGCTAAAGCTATTATTTGCATTCCTCTGTAACTATAGCTTTTTTTAGTCTAGTAATTTCACTAACGGGCTTCCTTTTACAAATTTAATGATAGACTTCCTAGGTGTAAATACAATGTAGATCAGAATATTAAATCACATTCTAATTAATTCTATTCTTTTAATCCAAATGCATTAGAAATTCAATCAAATGTTTTCACCCTTTGTGCTATTGTGGCCCATAAGGCAAATATTCTAAACACATCAACCTGAAATAGAATCTTATTTTCAAGCAATCAATTACTTATATTCGCTGGTATAGGTGGTGAGCTCACTGTCATTGTGCATCCACTTAAACTCCAAAGGCCAACTCCCTTCTGCAAGGCAAGTAAGAACAAGGCGGTTGCCTTCCAGGTGAATCTGGGGTAAGCCTGGCTCCGTTTTAAAATATGGCACAACATCATCTGAAATATTAAAAAAAGAAAGAAAGAAAGAAAAGTGAATGAAGTGCACATGAAAACACCATTCATCCAATTAGTCAATCACTTATTTAAACAGATCTAATTTTAAAAAGCATAAATGATGGCTACTTAACCCAATTAAGTAGCCAATAATCCCTGACCCCTTAGAAGCATGTAATACCCTAGATGATATTTCAGAAAGCCAAGAGCTCAATAATCAGCACCATTTGAAAACATTTGACAAGTTTATCCAAGTTATTTCCATTTATGATTAATACCTGTTTAACAAAGGGGCATACTGGGCAATTTCTGGTTATGCAAGCCCTGGTTTTAATTAGGCATTATATTTTCAAAGTAATAGCCAACAGTCTATATGTAGGCTCTAAAGGAAATTTCTTCATATAATCTTCACCTGGTTAAAAAAAAATAATTAGGATAAGCAAGACTAACATGCATACATAAATGACAGGAATCACCAGCTAGCTTCCATCTCACTCTCTCTCACACACACATATCCTGTCTCTTTAGGGCTTTCTGGTGGGCTATAAAACTGGAAACCTATGTGTATTTAAACAACAAAATCCTACACAGCAATGGGAATGTAACAACTATTGCCACACACGCCCTCAAAGATAAATATCAGACATATGTGGAATGAAAGAAGCCAGACAGAAAGACGTTTATAGCATATGCTTCCATCCAAAAGTTCATCAGTTAAAATCCAGGCAAAACCTATCTGTGGTGTTAGAAGTTAGGATAAATGTTACCTCTGGGGGATAGGAACGGTGTAAGGGTGTAACAAGGTGGCTTATGGTGAGCAGGCTAAGACCTATTTTTTGATGTGATTATATGGGGCACTTAGTAAAAATTCACAGAAATTATTCTATGTAAGATTTGTGCAATTTCTGTACATAGACTTCAATAATTAAAAATATATAAACATGAACCTGGGGCACTTAGCTTGTAGTTTGGGCACCATTACTAATTTTCTACATGACTCTGCACTATAATAAACAGAGTTACGACTTCCCACTTTTCAAATACGATCCCCTGGCACAACTGCCTCATCTACTCCTCTCTCAGGCCCCTGAACCCTCTCTACTCCTACATAAACACTCTGGTCACACTCTAAGTTTGAAATCAGGCTGAGCCCTTTCCTACATGGAGCCTTCTGTGTGCTCCTTCCCAGCCCCCATGCACCCTCAGTTCTGTGTGAGCTGACTCGTTCTCATCCTTTCATCTGACAAAAATCTCTCCCCACCAACATGCCCCAACAAACCATGACATTTTTTTTTAAAACCATGACATTTGTTTCAGTCATGGCACTTATAAGATCTCGAAATTCGAGTGCTTGTGGATTACATCAATGCACTCTATGCCTTATTCTTGACCACTTCTGAATCCTAGCACCTAGAACAATGCCATAGGCAAAGTAGACACTGAATTAATATTTGCTGAATAAACAGAATAACAGCATAGATAACAGCAGTTGCTAGTATTCACTGAGTATTTACTATGCGCTAGAAACTAAGTGCTTTGTATGCACTACCTTATTTAATTTTCACAAACACCCTATGAGACAGATGCCATTATTATATTCCTTTTACAGATGTGTACAGGGAGACCCCACATAACTAAGTAACTTGCTCAAGGCCACCCAGATAGTGAGTGGTGAAATCATCATTTAAAACTCAGATAATCTAAAAAACATTTAAGAATTTCAAAATAAAACTCAGATATCTGCTCCAGAATCCCTAATTTCTATATATTACAATTCTAAACGTCATGAGTTTATCATTAAGGAAATCTTCTCAAGAACCCATATCTTAACTTCAAATTTTGGATAAATTTGTGGAATTACTAAACTGGCTCTTAAATTACTGTATTTTTAACAAATTAAGCATCAAAGAACATATTAACAGTGCTAAAATTGAGACTGTATTTTTACATTACACTGTAGTGCATATAGCTGGTTTCCTTTGTACTTAATATTTAGAATTTATTTTTTTCTTAAGATTTGAGAGAGAGCACATGTGCATGTGCTTTGGGAGAAGGCGCAGAGGGAGACTCCATGCTGAATATGGACCTCAATGCTGAGCTCGATCATATGACCCCGAGATCATGATCCAAACTGAAATCAAGAGTCAGATGCTCAACCTACTGAGCAATGCAGATGCCACAATATATAGAATTTAAATAGTTGACCCTTGAACAACACAGAGGTTAATGGCACAAATCCCTCACACAGTCAAAATCCAAATAGAACTTTTGACTCCCCCGATACTTAACTACTAATTGCTTACTACTGACTGGAAGCCTTACCAGTAATTATAAACAGTCGATTAACACATTTTGTATGTTATATGTATTATATACTGTAGTCTTACAATAAAATAAGCTAGAGAAAAGAGATGTTAAGAAAATCATATGGAAGAGAAAATACACTTATTTGTGATACAAAAACCCACATATAAGTGGATCTACCTAGTTCAAACCCATGTTGTTCAAGGGCCAACTGTATAGAGTTTATTTTGCTATTGTTCTCATCACTGTATTTTATTACTATTATACTGATAATATTACCAATCTCTTACTAGTGTTCATTCAAATAATTAAATGTTAAATTTCATTTGGGATAAGAGCCTATATAAAAATATTTATCCTACTAAGATGTCATGCAGAAGCTAAAACATCAGTAGGGCCCAAAAACTCAAGTATACCATATGCAAAGGCCCTGAGGTGGTAGTGAACATGGTAAGTAACCCTGAGAAGTACAAAAGAATGAAAAGCAATTCTGTAGGCACAGAGAAGACAGAGTGAATGGAGGCAGACTGAACAAGGTCTAGGCCTTACATGGGGTTGCAGGCAAGGCAAACAAACATCCTTGTTTCCATGTCATTCCTGTGTGATTTTCAATGGCACCACTTCACATTCAAAAGCGGCCTGTACGAATGATAAATTATACAGCCACCCTACTCATTGGCCTTGGTCAGAGTAGTGCCAGTGTTATGATGATAATGGTGATGAGCTATTATCATAGAAGGACAGCAGACAGCCTGTGAAGGGACTATGCTGTTAAAAGCTCATCTGGCTGCACTACGGAAAAGGAATTAAGAGGAGCCAGAGCAGTAATCAGACCAGTTAGGGTTACTGTGGTGATCCAGGCAAATACTCTCAAAGGTGACTGTGGTTTGGGCCAAGACAATAGCAGTGGTTGTGGTGGTGGATAGAGATGGAGACAAATGGGTGGCTAGAGATGGAGAGAAATGGGTGGCTTTCAAATAATATTTAGGTGTCAAAAAAAATGAGTGATGGACTGAATATGGGACTGAGGGAGAGAGATGTCAGTAACGATTCTTAGCTTTCTGACTTGCAGGATCTTCTGTTCAGTACACACACACTGATTCTGTTATTAGTGCTGGGAATAAGTCACAGTTGCTGTGCTGTAAGAGGTCTACTGTCCAGTTCTGATGCAGGAACAGAGATGGCAAAGTGTCAGGGACTGTGACTGAAAGACTAGGAGGGCAGTGGATCCTCCCACCAAGCCAGGGTGCTGCTGCACACCACCTGCTCTGACGGTGCTGCTGACTGCCAGCAGTGACAGAGTGTCCAATGTCCCTCTTTGCTACATGCATCAGTTGAAACTGGCCACTCTCATGGCCTTATAAGGCTGAACTGTGAGGACTGTAGCTTTGACTCCTTGGGGTTGACTGAGCTGTATTCATGCCCAGCCGTTTGCACTATCCTTAACAATGGAGAGAGAATGGTCACTTCATATGGCTCTAACATCCTA
Organism: Vulpes vulpes; assembly: GCF_048418805.1. NCBI lineage: Eukaryota > Metazoa > Chordata > Mammalia > Carnivora > Canidae > Vulpes > Vulpes vulpes. Next base: position 88,451,831 of record NC_132782.1, read on the forward strand.
CAATGAGGCATAAAAAATACATCTTTTGAAATAAAAAAGCTTCAAAATAGACATTCAAAAATGTGAATCTGGTTATATACTTGACAGAGCATCATCAATTTAATATATTATACAACTGTTTTAACTGTAAATGATACTATAATTCAGTTTTTCCTAGAATTCATACTTTACTAAACATGCCTATACTTTACAAATTATGCTGCATACTCTGATCTAGCAGGAAAAGAAATCTTCATAAAGAGTAGTTGGCAAGGAAATATCTTGTGATCCAAATGATCACAAAAGTGTGGTTAGCACAGACACTAACATTTATGATAGAGGGAAGGGAGGCAAATATGTGTCAGTGTTCTAGGATCTTAATTAAGTGTGTAAGCTACAATCATTATACGAGTACTGTAATAAAGATTAGCCAGTGTGCAGAACAACAGGGTTATCTCTCTGAGCCTAGCACTATTTACCACTGAAATACATGCAGGTGATGAAATTAAGAGAGCATAAAGGTAACAGAGCACAAAAGCTTTGGTGACAGAAAAAGACATAGAAGGGTTGGTATTTAGGTCTACACAGACCCATACAAAAGCATGTGATCTTTATATACCTTAAATGGAACAGAGAACAGTCTGCAAATATCCATAAAAACAAAAATGATGGAGTTACCTCTGGAATAAGATCATTGAACTCTGACCTGGAGAAGAGTTAATGGTCTACCTGGTGCTCACTGAAGTAGGGGTGTGTGTGTGTGTGCGTGTGTGTGTGTGTGTGTGTGTTTTCCTAAGTAGTGACTAACAGTTTTACCTTTCCTTGGGAAAAATGAGTAGATATTAAGTATGCTTCTGTGTCCTTACAATGAATCCTGTAAGACCCTAGAATGCACTACCATGAAAAACCCTGATAGTTCCATTTTCACATATTTTTAAATAGAAAATAAATCATTTATGAACAAGAGAGTCTCATCAGTCTGGATAACACAGATTTAAGAGCCATTCAAAGGAGATGAATGGATGTAATGTTCTCTCAAGATAACATCACCATTTTATGATGTAGAAGTCACTTCCCTAAATGGACTGTTAAGGTTCTGACATAATGTAAATGGATTTAACTTTACCTGTCGAATGTGGAGATAATCTTCTGCTCATCTACAAAGGGACCACAACCCGTGTGCCACAGTAAAGATCATTTACTTCCGTGGGAAGCCAGGGGATAAGAAGCTCTGAAACAGAATCACGTCCTATGGCTCCAGGTTTTCCTACCATGAAGAAGGGGGAGCTTGCCATGGGCTTTAATTATCTGCTCCACAATGGAAAACCATGGATCTACTGTCATAAACTCTCTCATGGGAGAACAGATAGAAATCAACTACTACTTGCCAAGTCCAACTTCAAGATCTGCTGTGACTCTGCCAACAAGAGACATAAGCCAGCATAATGGTGATCAGTTCTGGGACCTCGCATTTCTCCTCCACTTAAAGTGATAATGAATACGAGAAATAAAAACTTCCACATAGCAGAGGAGCCACATGCACCACAGGTAAAGGGGTTCTAAGGCAGCTGAACCCCACACATTCTGGTAAAGTGAGGATGAGTGCTATTAGGCGTTGGTAATCAGCAGTGTCAATCAGGCAAGGGTCCAGCGGGAAAGATTAGAAATCACAGCGTGAATGGAGCAATCAGCTGGAGCAGGACCTTTTATTACTGAACTCGGCTTTTTCGACAGCTGAATTTCCCAAGGCGGCTAATCTTTTGGTTTAAACCACTAATCTTCCTTTCAAAACTTCTTTTATATCAAATTCAAACATTTTCATGCCCCAAGCTTATGAATTTACAACTAACAGAAAGTTTTATTTTTCAAATCCCAGTGAGAAACAAAAGCACAGGGCATAATGTATCATTTGTGAACACCTATTCTGAAAAATACAGGTAGAAGATCCTTTACTGGTAAATATAGTCATTCAAATCCCAGCTGCTGGCAGGTCATTATGTACACCTACTGAAGCTGGGAGTTCAATCTCACAGTGTGTTGTGCTTTTTCGTAATAGTAATATTAATCTTTTTAAAGGCAACAATTGTACATTTCAAGTGTATTTCTGAGGTAAAAATGTAAATATGACCAGGTATGCTCTACTAGAATTAAATATGCAAATATGGAAAGGTTGCCCTTCAATGATGTGAGATGATCCTTTAATATAATACCCTTTAGACCAAGTCCTCCACATGCTTTAGGACAAGCTTATTCAAGCTGTGCTTTCTGGGACCACCTACAGAAGCCCTTGGTAGCTACAGGTGAAATGAAGGAGGAGGCAGCTCTATCATCAGAGCTAATTCTCAGGCTTCATTCTCCTAGCTTATCAGAAATATTTATAAATACTTACCAGTGAAAGACTTTCAAATAGAGTAGGGTGTATCATTATATTCTGTGGGTCTAAAAACTATCAGCCAACCTCTCTGTATGTCACTTTATATATTTCTACTATTGCCTTATAAAATAAATGAGTACGAGAAATCTCAGAGCAAAAGGTAGTTGTAACTGAATATGTGTGTGTGTGTGTGTGTGTATATATATACATGTATTTTTAAAGCATAATAAAAACCTAACATGATGACTACAAACATAGCGTGTTTTCCACATTTATACTCTAGAGCACGTCTGATGGGGTGGGACTGCAAGTTTCACTGGAAGCCAAGTTGCCATTCTGCACTTCAGAGACAGGAGACCCTTACCACCCTCCCAATGTCCACAGAGCACAGCACAGAAGAGGCACAGGCAGAAGCACATGGTTGCTCCTGCTCTGTGGTTACAAAGTCCCTTCTCTCTTTCTCAAGCATTCACTGTCTCCTGGTTTCTCAGCACTGGGACACAGCTGGTCCCCACCCTCAGGAGCGAAAGTCCAGGAAGTGAGATCCTGGCCAACAAGCCAAGAGCAGTATCAGGAGGCAAGAGGGCAGAAGCATGGAGCCATTGCCTGAGAGGGCCCTTGATGAGTTCACAGCCACGGACCTCTCATGGCTGAAGTGTCTACAAGTCAGCAGAGGAAGCGGCTGAAGGGGCGCCAGTGCCCAAAGAGCCTGGAGGAGCCTGACTCAAGCTTCACAGAGGATGAGACTCCAAGACCTCACAGAAATGTAAGGGCTCGGGTATATCTGTCAGTGCTGCTTCAGCTGCACAGAGGCTTTCATGGGCATTGGAAGGCCTGTTAGAGAACTGTCCCATCCTTAATGATAAATGAGAATATTTTTAGATTACTGCACTCCTCCACCTCAATTAGGAAGTAACCTTGTCCAAGCCTGTGTATGTGTTTGTGCCTGGTTGTGAAGGTGAGCAGTGCTGCAGGAGCATTCTTGCAGCCCTGGGGAGGCCTCTGAGGGTGAGGGATGGCCTGGTGTGGGGTGGCAGTGACTGCTAAGCTTGGTCTAAGACTGACCTGGGGAAGACAGGGGCCAGGATCCCTGAGCATACCATACCACATAAGCAAATACACCTCACTCCTCTGCTGGGGCTCTGTCCCACTATCTTCTGGAGGGCATCAAAGTCAGAAAGGAAAAAGCAGGACAAAGGTCACAGTACAGATTCCCAGGTCTCACTATAAAGTCATCATTTAGGACTCAAAAGTTTGACTAGGAAGTATGGGCTTTTCTCTGAGTAGTGTGTCTGTAGTCTTCTCTTGGCATCTGGATCTGTGCATGTGAGAACCAGAAAGCAGGAGGAGCCCTCAGGTTTCCATTAAACAGTACTGCAAACAGCATGATGATGCATTCAGTCCGGGGGACGTCAAACGGGTTATCTCTGTTCTCTCTAAAATTAATGCGAATTAACAGCATATTTAAGGGAACTCATGGGGTAAACCTACCCTTCCAATATTTTCCCCTAAGAAACCATTCAAGCTTTCAGTGAGATTAATATACAGTGAAGCTTATGGTAGGAACATAAATGGTTGTGTTTATATACTCGTTTGATCCTGCACTGTGCTAATATATTTCAGCATATAAATTAATAATAATAAGAGGCAGTGGGGGATACAAGCAATTTTCCTATTTCTCCAAACTGAAAGCTTCTAGCTTTCCAATATTTTATTTCAAAGTAGAATTGCACTAAATTGTCATTTCTATGGTTTGTAGTGAAAAAGTATGACCAACCAAAATGAGAGAAGAGCTATCAGAAATAACCAACATTTTCCTCGAACATGGTACAGTATTTCTTTCAAATAATCCTAAAAGTCCAACTCAGATTAAATAAAAAGGCTGAAAAGCCCAAGAAAAGAAATTCAGAGGTGATATACATTGCCCTGCTTAGATATTTACAGTGAATTTATGCCACATGTGTATTGACATCAAAAGTGGGACTCAAAAGATATCTAAACAGTGAAGATTTAACTTTAGACCAAGAAAATTATATGGGAAAGGAACTTTTTAAGGATATCAAAGTACCAATAGATAAGGCCTATTGATTTTAGCAAAGTTACACGACATAAAGCCTCCTCAAAGAGAAATACTCGTGTGTGGTGGCAGCTACAGAGAGGATCCTGGAGCCTACCACCCAGGTACACATCTCAGCTCTAACTATTTCTCTAGCTCCTGAACTTGGTAACCCTGCCTCCTAAACTTGGGTTTCCCAATCAACAAAATAATAGAACCAACTACCAACTTCTTTTGCAGCATCAGAGCTCAGAGTTTCTGATCCCAGGACCCCTTTACAACTTAAAAAATTATTAACCCCAAAATTCTTATGTGAGTTATATTTTTCTATATATATATAAGAAAGTAAAACTGAGAACTTTTGAAATATTTATTAATTCATTTAAAAATAGCAACAAAGTTATCACAATGTTGTAATAACACAGCTTTGAAAAAATAACTTCCCTCCAAAACAATTATTGAAAAGAATGGCATTGTTGGTTATTTTTTTTCAAATTTTTTCAATGTCTGGCTTAATAAAAGATGACTAGATTCTCATTTGTGCTCTCGTCTTTAATCTCTTGCAATACGTTGTTTTAATTGAAGGACATGAAAAAAATCCCACCTCCCACAGACATGTAGCTGGAAAAGGGAGGAGTATTGTGAATATTCTTGATACTGCACCAAAACTGAAGGAGTAGAAAGGTTAGTTGCCATGTAGGATCTGTAATTCTTATCAGTGAAAATCTGGTGCTCTCCTACATTAGAATCTTTAAGCCTATCTCACACTTTGAGGAGATCTCTTATGTCTGTATAACTTTGTTGGTTTACTGAGTTATGTAGCTCTTCCAAATGTTGACATATTTCGTTATGCAATATAAAAAATATCACACATTAATACAGCTCTGTAACTCATCAGAAAAATCCCTAAATTATAATGGGAACTGTCCAGCTCAGGGTGGCATATACAACATTCCTAAAAGTCTAATTTTTACTTAAAAGCTCAATTTTTAGGGGTACTTGGGTAGTTTAGTCGGTTAAGCATCCCACTCTTGATTTTGACTCAGGTCATGATCTCAGGGTCACAGGACTGAACCGTGTATCAGGCTTCACACTGAGCATTGACCTTGCTTAAGATTCTCTCTCTCCCTCTCCCCACCCTCACTTGTGCTCTCTCTTTAAAAATAAAAGAAAAATAGATGGGTCCTGCTTTTTTATCCAGTCTGAAACCCTCGGTGTCCATCGAAAGATGAATGGATAAAGAAGATGTGGTTTATGTATACAATGGAATATTACTCAGCAATAAGAAATGACAAATACCCACCATTTGCTTCAACGTGGATGGAACTGGAAGGTACTATGCTGAGTGAAACAAGTCAATCGGAGAAGGACAAACAGTGTATGTTCTCATTCATTTGGGGAATATAAATAATAGTGAAAGGGAATATAAAGGAAGGGAAAAGAAATGTTGGGAAATATCAGGAAGGGAGACAGAACATAAAGTCTCCTAACTCGGGGAAACGAACTAGGGGTGGTGGAAGGGGAGGAGGGCGGGTGTTGGTGGGGAATGGGTGATGGGCACTGAGGTGGACACTTGACGGGATGAGCACTGGGTGTTTTTCTGTATGTTGGTAAATTGAACACCAATAAAAATTAATTAAAAAAAATAAAAGAAAAGAAAAAGAAAAAAAAGAGAAGCAAAACAGAAAATCAGATCAAAAACCTGGTTTTTCAAGGAAAAAAAGTGTAAAGCTCTATCAATATTGAAAGAAATTTTTAAAAGACACAAATCATCAATACCAGCAATGAAATAGGTGATATCACTACAGATCTTGCAGTCACTAAAAAAGGAATACAGTGAGTAAACTCATTAATTTGAGAATTTGGAAGATGTGAACTAATTCCTGAGAAACTATAAACTACAAAAATTCAGCCAAAATGAAATCCACGGCCTGAACAGTCCTGTAACCAATTAAAGAAATTTAATTTGTAATTAAAAAGCTTCTGAAAGAAAAATCTCCAGACCCAGATGGTTTCACTAAAGAATTCTATCAAACATTTAGAGAATTAACATTAACTTTACATAATCTTGTCCAAAAACCAGAAGAGAAAGAAATGTTTCCCAACTCATATTTTGAGCCTAGTGTTACTCTGATATAAAATCTTGGCAAAGATAATACAAAGAAGTCAATTATACACCAATATCTCTACTGAACTTAAGACACAAAACTCTTCAACAAAATATTAGCAAGTCAAATACAGTAATGTATTAAAAGAATTATATACCAAGATTGAGTGGAATGTATTCCAGGTATGCAAGGCTGGTTCAAAATTTGAAAAATCAATCAGCATAATTTACCATACCAATGAGCTAAAAAAAAAAAATCTGTGATCTATCGGTTGTGACAGAAAAAGCCTTTGACAAAATCCAACACCCATTCATAAAGTTAAAAAGAAAAAAAAAAAACCACTCTCACCAAACTAGGAATAGAGAGGAAATTTTTAAAACTTTATATAGAAAACCTACATCTAATAGCATCTTAGTGAAAATCAAAGACTGAATAGATTCTCCTAAACTTGGTACCCAGTCAAGAATGTCTGCTCTCATCAGTCCTATGCAAGGTCTAGCCATTGAAATAAGGAAGAAAGAAAATAAATACATTAAAGGTATACATATTGGAAGGGAAAAATGAAATTGTTCCTATTTGTAGATGACTTGACTGTAGAAAATCCCAAAGAACCTACACAGGCGCGCGCACACACACATACACACACACACCTTCTAGAATTAAAAAGTAAATTCAACAAAGGTACAGGATATAAGATCAACACACAAATCAATCACACTTCTATAAACTACCAATGCATAAGTAGAAACCGAAATTAAACACAAAATACTATTTACAATTACTCCAAATAAAATGAAATTCTTAGGTATAAACTTTATAAAACATACCATGATATTTATGCTGAACATTATAAAATTCTGATCCCAGAAATCAAAGAAGAGCTAAGCAAATGTTTAGAGATATATCATGTTCATAGATTAGAAGACTCAACATAGCAAAGATGTCAAGACTGTATGGTATTACTAGGAGATAAGAAGAAATTTGAATATCAATCAGTCCAGAAATTCTAACCACTGTGTAACAGAGTAGCAGAAAAAGAAAACAGAGTAAAATAAAGAGGAAATTATCAAATTTGGATACACAAAATATTCCCTTACCTGAAAGACAAACATTCAAATTAAAGAGAATACTGAATATACAGCATAATAAGCTAAAAAAAAATCCCCATATCAGGTTACACTGCTATGAGATATCAGAGCATTGGGGATAACGAGAAGCAGCTAAAATCTTCAAGTCATAAATAAGTAGTTCATCTCAAAAGATTAGAAATATGAATGTCCTCTGACTTCTCAACAACACAAAGTGTGAAGTCAATGGAGCAACAGCTTCAAATTTTGTTTTTTTTTTTCAGCTTCAAATTTTGAATAAATATTTGCAACCCAGGATTCTACATTCAGTCAAATTATCAATTAAGCATGAAAAGATACATATATTTTCATATTAGTACATATTAACACTTTCAGGGCCTCAAAAATATTTCTCATGCATACTTTCTCAAGAAACTACTTAAAGATGTACTGTACTAAAATTATAGTACATATTAAGATGAGAAAGAGTTGGAATTAGGAAACGAGATACATGTTGGAGAAGAGCAAAGAAAAGGGCCAAGAACACATTTGTATGGAATACCTAGAGCACACTTAGGTAAGGCAGGAACATGTGGATGGATGACTTCCAGAGCAACATCTTTAGGAACAAAGAAAACCTGATGCTTTGGGGTAGATAGAAAAATTATAATCTTTGGAGTTGGAAAGTTTGAAGATAATCAGTAATAGGAACATAGACAAATAGATAAGGGGGGGAATGAAGTAAATATTAACTCCAGAAAGCAAAATATTTTAAACAAGAAAGGAACTGTAATTACAAAATATTGGACAGAAAATTATTCAAACATTTTATATTGCTTTAACTAAAAATTTTGAAACAATTATATTTGGAAAACAGGGGAAAGCAAAGAAGTTGTATCATATAAGGATGTGAAATCCTCACCTTCATAACAAAAAACCAAAAAATAGGGGGAATATGATAAAATTTGATAAATCAAGAACTAGCATTCAACTAAAAATAATTTAGGGAGGAGTGGAACAGGGCACTTCTGATGTTTTCCCTTTAACAGCCTTCCAATTCTATTTGATTTTGGTAAAAATTTCAAGTGACTTTAAATATGAAATCAATTGTCACAAATAGCCTGACCTAAGTTAGTGGTTATACTGGAAGTTTTCACCTAAAGAGTGAAGCACACTACAATCAAGTTAGAATGAAAAGAGGGGGAGAGAGAGAGAGAGAGAGAGAGAGAGAGAAAGGAAGAGAGGAAAGGAAGGAGGGAGGGAAAGAAAAGAAAGAGTATGATATTGGCAGAGAGACAGACACTTTAAATCAAAGAAATGAATAGAGAACCTAGCAAAAGCCCAACACAAGTACAGCCAACTGATTTTTGACAAAGGTGAAAAACAAATTCATTAGAGGAAAGACAGGGATGTGTGGGTGGCATAGTTAGTTAAGTGTCTGACTCTGGGTTTTGGCTCAGGTTGTGATCTTGGGTTCATAAGATAAAGCCCTGCGTCTGGCTCTGTGCTCAGGGCAGAGTCTGCTTAATTCTCTCTCTCCCTCTCTGTCTCTCCCTCTGCCCCTCCTGCTCGTGCTTTCTCTCTCAAATAAACAAATAAATTTTAAAAATAGAGGAAAGATAGTTTTTAAAACAAATGGTGCCAGAGCAACCAAATATCCAGAAGATTAAAAAAAAATGAAACTCTAAGCTTCTTACTTCATATAAAAATTAACTCAAATGGGTCGTGGGTTTAGGTGTAAAACCAGAAAATTGTTAGAAAAAATATTGGAGAAAATCTTTAAAATCTACAGCTAGGCAAAGAGTCTCAGACCTGACACTAAAAGCACAATGTATTAAAAACAACAAATTGAATCTTACCAAAATTTAAAACTTTTGCTTTGCCAAAGTCATTGTAAAGGATAAAAAGACAAGCACAGATTAGGAGAAAATATGTCCAAACTACATATCTAAAAAAGGACTATTATCTAAAATATATAAAGAACCTTCAAAAGTCAACAGCACAAAACAAATAATCTAAATAGAAAATGGCCAAAAGATAGACATTTCACTGAAGAGGACCTATGGAAGTCAAATATACACGTGAAAAGATGTTCAACATCATTAATCATTAGAGAAAATCAAATTAAAACCATAAGTTATCAGTATATGCCTATCAGAATGGCTAAATTTAAAAACAGTGGCAACACCAAATGCTGAGTGTAAAAACAAAAATAAAACTGGATTACTCATACACTGTCTGTGGATGCATGAAGCAATATAATCATTCTGGAAAACAATTTGGCAGTTTCTGATAAAACTAAACATGTATCTACCATACAGACCCAGCAATTGCACTCTTGGGCATTTATCCCACAGAAATAAAGACTTCTATTTACATAAAAACCTGTACAAGATGTTAATAGCAGCTTTAGTCAAAAAAGGCAAAAACTGACTAGAACCCAAATGTCCTTTGAAAGGTTAATAGTTGCACAAACTACAGCACATCCAAACCATAGTATACCACTAGGTAACACAAAAGAACAAACTATTGATACACACAACAATCTAATGAATCTCCACAGAGTTCTGCTGAGTGAAAAAAAAATCTAATCCCAAAGGTCACATACAATAGGATTCCTCTCATATAACATTGCTGAGATAACAAAATCATAGGAATGGAGAACAGATTAGTGGTTGCAAGGGCCAGAAATGAGGGTGGAGGGGCAACACAAGGGATTCTCTGTGTTTACTGCACTGATGTCAGTTGCCTGGTTGCCAACAGCTGTTCAAGATATTTCTATGGGGAAAAACTGAGTAAAGCGCACAGGGGTACACAGGATCTCTCTATATTAGTTTTAATAACTGTATTTGAATGTACAAATATCTAAAAAAAGTTTAATTAAAACAAATGCACTGTAAAAGTGCATTGTTAAGGACTGAATATGAAAGCCACAATGTGGAAAAATTATTCTGGTTACATATATCTAGAAAAACCTTGTACCCAAATTATATAAAAATACCCACAACTCAATGATTAAGATGCAAAAAAACACATAAGTAAAAGGAGCTGGGGTGTGGACTTCACAAAGGAAAATATACAAAGAGCTAACAAGCCCACAGAAGTGTTTAACATCATTTGCCACCACAGACTATATGGCTCAATTGAAAAAGACAACATTAAATGTAGGCAAATGTATGTTGCCATAGCAGCTCTCCTCTACTTGGGGAAAAGGTTAGTCAATTCCTTATAAAATTAAACAAATATCTACCCAATGACCCAGAAGTGCCAAGCCTAGATAATGCTTCCAGAGATAATTCTTGAAGAAAGCACATATCCACATAGTAAGTTTACATAAATAGTCATGGTAGCATTATTAATAATACCCTAAGCTGAAAACAACAGAGATATACATCAATAAAAATGAACAAACTGATAAACTGAACACCATGGAGGAATTTCAGACATCATATCATGCTGGGTGAAAGAAGCCAAGCATAAAACCGCCCATATTACATGATTCCCTTTATATGAAATTCAAGCACAGGCAAAATTAATCTATGTGAAAGGAAATCAGAAAAATGGTTGCCTACAGGGACAGAGATTGATTGGAACAGGCATGCATGAGGAAATCTGCTGGAGTGACAGAAACGTTCTCCATCCAGACTGAGGTGGTAGCTGCATGAGGCTAGATACTTGTCAAAATCCATTGAATTGTACACTTCACATCTGTGAATTTCACTACTTATAAACTTTACCTCAGTTAAAAGTTCTTAAGGCATACATCTATCTACCATTTCAGAATGGAGACACACCTTCCTCAGTCCCTGCCTTGCACTGCTTTTTTTTTTTTTTTTTTTTTTTTGCCTTGCACTGCTTTAAGGCAGTAACTACTGACCACACTGGTGGTCAACGGCACTTTAAAACGCTAGGTCCTGCATGATCATGCTAAAGACCTTCCTATCTGTTACTGAGCTTCGAACCCTCCCAGTACCATTTAACTCTTCATGTGCATCTGATCTACCAATAAGATGGAGGCACCCATAAGATTCTAGTTCCTATGTGTACAACTAGTGTTACTAACAATTATTGAGCACTTACTGTATACCAAGGAAGAAATATTTTAATAAGCAAAATCTTAGGTATTGCCCACAACAACTGCATCAGATAGAGATCATATTTTTATGCCCATTATACAAATGAAAAACTGAGAAAGAGATTAGGTAACTTGTTCAAGACCACAGAGATAGTAATTGGTAGTATCAAGGTCAAACCTTTCTTGCTTAATTAATTCCATGATTATGCACTCTGCTCATTGGCCTTCTGGTTCAGAATGTAAACTAAAAGTGAATAGAAAAAAATAAACAGAAATAGAATTGCATGACAAAATACTAACATTAGTGTTGGTGAGTTTTATATCAGAGTGATTCATGTTTCTGTTTCAAAAACCACAAAAAATGCACCAAATATGCCTCTTACCCAAGATCAACCTATGCGCAGATAAGCACTATTAGAAAAACCATCAAAGGTAATCAGTGCCCTAGCCATAGATTTCATGCAGGTAACATTCAATGGACAGGGTAAATTGAGATATAAAAATGAACATATAAAATTTCCTACAAGCAAAACTACATAAACTCACTAATATTACAGAAAAACTACTGTTAAGTGACCAGCTGAATAGTCTACATAATATAGTCAAGATGGGGAGGTGGGGGGAAGGACCACCTTTAAAAAAGGGGAAAAATGACCACATCTGACTTCAATATTCTAAGATTTGCTGAGAACAAATTGGACCTCACTGAATGGCAACAAAGGCATTTTCTACGTTACCAATTTAATTTGTAAAAATTAAAACACAAAAGTAGAGATGAAACCAAACAAAATGATCTCTCTACACATAAACCTATTAGAAAGTGGTTAAACTCTAGATACTAATGATGACTTAGCTTTATTTAGAGCTAATATTTTCTTACTGTTAATGAAATGCAGGTAGAACTCTATGCTTTACTCAGAAACTATCTTCACTCTTGTCATGGTTGCAAACTTTATAAAAGCAGAGACTAATATTTCTTATATATCTATTATCTCTAAACCAGTAAGTAATTTTCATATAGTCAATAGTATATCTAGGCTAATAAGCACATGAAGAATGTTCAACATCAGTCATCAGAAAAATCAAAATTATAAGAGGATAAGCCATCCCAAACCATTCACACAAAGGGTTATCATCAAAAAGACACTAGGAATTGAAATTCTCATACACTGCTGGTGATAATATAAGGTGGAAATAGTCTGCCAGTTTCTCAAAACGTTAAAACAAGAGTTACCATATGACCCAATAATTCCATCCCTGGGTATATATCCAAGAAAAATGAAATGTGTGGGTTATGTCCACACAAAAATCTGTATGTCAATGTTCACAGCAGCATTATTCCTAAGAGCCAAAAAGCAGAAGCAACTCAAATGTCTGTCAAGTGATGGCTGGATAGACAATATGCAGTAAATATCTATGCAAGGGAATATTATTCAACAATAAAAAGGAATTAAATACATGACCCATGCTGCAGCATGGATGAGTCTTGGAAATATGTGGAATATAAGCAGCCAGTCACAAAGGACCATATGTTCTATGACTGCACTGATATGGATGTCCAGAACAGGCAAATCCATACAAAGTAGATTGGTGGTTACCTGGCAGACAGGAAAGCAGAGCCAGGAGGGGGTGGGGATGGCAAGAGACCGCTAGTAGGTAAAGGGATCATTCAGGAATGTTCTAAAATGTTAAGAATCTTGAGTTGACACTTTAAAGGATGGACTTTATGCATATAAATTCCATCTCAATAAAGCTGTTAAAATAGTTATTTAGGAAATAATAATAGTTATTTGTGTTAAGCATGTAATTACTATTACTTTTACTCTCTTACAGATGAGGAAACTAAGGCACAAAAGAGTCAAGGAAGTTGCACAGCTGGGAAGTGTCAGAGCTGGGACTAGCGCCCAGGGGACCTGTCTGCAGAGCTCATCCTCCTGCCACTGCCACATATGCTCTTGAAAAGAGCCAAACTTCTGTGTGTAGGTATCAGCTGTGGCCAGTGAGCAGGAAGAAGGGCTAGAGGGACACAGGAGACATGATGAGAAACAGGGAAGGACAGTTGCTGTAAGTTTGCACATACAATCTTGAAAGCTAACAGGCTCCCCAATAGCTAGGGTTACCCTCTTATGGATCAGGTTCTTGGACAATCTGGGGACAGGATGGAAAACATCATGGAAAGGTATCTTGAAAGTTTTCTTCACAGTAATCATGTTCCAAACAAGCAGAATTATACCAAGATGAGTTAAATACTTTCAGAGCCACCAAGGTCTCCAACTAAAGCAAAATTTGAGGAAAGGTGGGAAGGGATGGCCCAGGCAATGTGGTCTACACTGACCCCAATTCCTCCACACTAGAAAGGGAGGCAAGGGTTGGCAGCCACTGGCCAGGGCCCCTGCTGGAAGCCCTGCATGCTGAGAGAAGCAGCATTTCTGCCTGAGAACATTCTTAAGGTCAACAAATAAGCCTAAGATGAGTAAACTCTTTAAATAGTACCTAAAGGGCAGCCCCGGTGGCACAGCGGTTTAGCGCCGCCTGCAGCCCAGGGCGTGGTCCTGGAGACCCTGGATCAAGTCCCACATCAGGCTGTGTGGAGCCTGCTTCTCCCTCTGCCTGTGTCTCTGCCTCTCTCTGCGTGTGTCTCTATGAATAAATAAATAAAATCTTTAAAAAATAAATAAATAAATAGTACCTAAACCCTAGCTTGTTGTCACAGGTACTAACTCAACTCAAATACTCCCCCCACCCCAGGTCAATGGAAGCAAGCTCTCTACTGTACCCCCATTAAGTTCCAGTGGCAACACTACTTTGCATGGGCATCAACAATATTTTTATAGAGGAGCTCTCTTCTCCTAGGTCCATGTCTCAACTCCCTGTAAGCCTGAGAAGGAAAGTGGGGCAGGAGGGCATGGACTCCAGATTACTCATCCCCAACTGGCTCCTTCCCCCCTTCACCCCAAGGACATTATTAACAAGCCATGAATAAAAACCCTACACCAAACTAGTTAGTGCTTCAAAATGGTACAGCAAACATGGACTTTCAAATTGTCAGATAAAATGTTTAAGATGTGGCAGTCTAAGCTGTTTCTGGATTTGTGATTTGGCCAAGTTTCTCTTTGTCTAAAGAAAGAGGTGACATTTACCCAAACAGGGCTCCCACAGCAGGAGTCCCCAAGCTCCTTCTGCCTGCTGTGCATTACACAATGGCATGTAAAGGAAAGTCTGGTGGCAGTTCAGAGAGGAAACAGAACTCCAAGATAAGTAAACAGAGGAAAAATCCAGCTCAGGGAGAAATAAATAAATAACCTGCACCGGGCAGAACTCATCAGCAGCAATAAGCAATACACAAACTGCATCATTAAAATGTCGCAAGAATGACCAGGCGGTAGACAGAAAGAAAAGGGCAGTAGGTGGAGTTATAATTATCTGGACTATTAAAAGGCTTAAAATAGAGGCAGTTTCTCAAATTTGCAAGGCTTGAACCTTGAGTGCTCCTTCTCATTCTGCAAGGATTCTGTTATTCTGAAATGTTTGGATGTAAGGGGGAGCGGGAAATGGCAATTATATTTTTAAATGGCGTGTAATCTTTTTACCATAGATAGCTGACATTTTATAGTAAGACATCATTTTCATTTCAAACCGTTGGGTGATTCTTATAATGACTTGAGGAGCTCTAAGGAAATAAAGTGCCAGCAGGCGGTCAGTCAAATACTAAGAAATTCCTCACTCCACAGGCAGTAATCAGGTTGAAATACTTCCTCCATTACTTCCAAAAATAGAGCAGATAGTGATACGTAGGCCTTCTTGGTTTCAAAACTATGATTTCCACAAATGGTAAAAAATATATTCATTTGTTTTTGTATGGAACCATCAATAGCCTTGTTTGTAATCTGTATCAGGGTATCCAAGAAAAGTAGCTTTGGAGGGAAATTTATTTAGATCTTTCCCTCTAAAACTTGAGACCCCATCCTAGGCTTACTATATATGATCCTGATACACCCACAAAAATTTGAGAATCACCAATTTCCTCTCTTTGGACAAATTTTGCAAGCATTTAAAAAATTAGCCTTGTGTTTGAAATACAACAATAGCATATGTGCATCCTAGTCCATCCATGTACACACACACAAGCACACACACATCCAAATGAGTTCAAAGATGTTGGACAGCTCCAGTACCAGTGGCCCCAACATGAACATTTCCCACCTTTCCCACCAATCAGTACACAGGCAGGCCCACTACAAATTCTATCAAGAAATCCACCAAAGGCCTTTGGTGCATGTTCTTTCAAAAGAGAAAGCCCCAGCCATTACTGTGATTGTTTTTCTGAATGTCAGTGTGAGCAGCCAGTACAAGATATTTCTTTAATTTTATGACTTTCACAACGTACCCAATGCCAAGGCCTCTGGGCAGACACACAAAGGACATCCAGAAAGGAATTAATAATTCGAAGGCCTCCCTTAGGTGGCCAGTGATCCTCCCCACGTCAATCAGATGAAAGTACTGAATTAACAGCTAGGTCCTGCCATACCCTGCAGGCTCAGAACAGTTTAAAAAGGGTCTACTGGGAGGTTTCAAAAACTTGGGTCCTGGCACTCAGTATTATGATGCTGCAAAAGGAAAAGGGTAATCCTTACAGTAACTGCCATCTAAACATAAAAACTTGGGAGATAAAGGTCAGTGTTTTAAATTGCCTGTAAATTGATCTGAGCTGCCTGCCTCAGAAGACTACAACTCTAAAGTCCAAATGCTAAAATGCAGAGCTCCATCTATAAAGACATAACCAAATATAATTAAAGAATGATTATAATATAAACAGTGGTTCTTAACTCTGATGCACATTAGAACCTCCAAGGGAGTTTTTTAAAAATGCTGCTACCCTGGCTATGCCCCAGGCCAATTAAATCTAAGTGTCTGGAGTGAGGCACTGGCATGGTCTCCCTTGTGATTTCAACGTGCAGCTAAGGTTGGGGACCCCTGAAAGGAGCCAAAGGATATGACACACAGTTGAAACTAGCAATCTTCCCTAAAATATGTTGATTTTTTTTTTTTTAAGATTCTATTTATTCATGAGAGACAGAGAGAGAGAGAGAGATGTAGAGATACAGGCAGAGGGAGAAGCAGGCTCCATGCAGGGAGCCTGATGTGGGACTCGATCCCGGGACTCCAGGATCATGCCCTGGGCCGAAGGCAGGCGCCAAACCGCTGAGCCACCCAGGGATCCCCTTGACTTTTGATTGTAATTAATAGAACCCTGCTGCATAAAGCAAGAAATGGCTGACTTAGTGATTTCAAGTTTACTAAGTATTCATTGTTTAGAAGCTAAACAGCATATTTTACATTGTCAATTCACTCTTTGATATCATTTACCTAATTAAGTTTGCTGTATAATTTTAAAACAATGTTCCACAGAGTTTGATTTTCCAGTTTATTCATAATCTGCCCTCTTGTATACTGTCTGCACCATCATCCATTCATACTTCAGTTGAAAGAATGGCAAAGGACGTGGAAACAGGAAAGGAGGGAAAAATTCTAAATCTATTTCTTTACTTAACAACTAGAATTCATGAAAGACTATGTATGTTACTACTTCAAATCCACTGAAGTCCAACTTAAACCTACAAGTGCCTGAGCAGGTAAAGAAACTGGACAGGCACCCTCAAAGGCCTGAGAGCAGTCTGAAGCCACCTGCTACAGGTGATCCACTTCAATGTCAGTTTTTAATTTTATAAACCCACCCACAGTTCACCCTTTATCCCTAACATTTATATTGATACTGACATCAAAGCCAACTTTCCACTCATTACCACTTCTGCATATATTCTACCATTTAGCACTGTACAACTAGCTCAATAAACACAAAATTCTGGCTAAGTAGAGACTATAATGAGCACAAATACTGAAAGTTTGGATAATCCCTCAAATAGTGTTATTTTGGGATTATTTTAGAATTATAAGATATTATTATGTAAGTAATATCACAACGTCTTCAAAGATTATTTATTTATTTATTTATTTATTTATTTATTTATTTATTTATTTGAGCAAGAACAGGGGAAAAGAAATGAGACAGGTAGGGAGTGAATACCAAAGCAGACTCCTGGCTTAGCATGGAGCCCTACACGAGGCTCGACCTCACAACCCCATGATAATGACCTGAGTCAAAATCAAGAGCCAGACAATTAAGTGACTGAGCTACCCAGGTGCCCTGTACCACAGTGTCTTCAAAAAAAAAAAAAACAAAAACAAAAACAAAAAACAAAAATACAGTAGTCACAGCAGCCAACACTAATACTAAATGTAAAAACTGAAGGAAGACATTCAGACAATGGAGATAGTGCTGATGAACAGGATGACTTATGGCAAAGGACCCACACACCCATGAGATCAAGTTTTGTTATCCCTCTGGGTTTCAGTTTGCACATCTATAAAAGGGTATTATAACATCTACCCTCACAGAGTGGCAAGAACTGAATGGGTTATTGTCTGCACAACAGCTGTGAACTAATATCAATACAAATTAAGTCCTGCCCTCACATCTGATTCAATGTTTCATGTCAAGAAACTAAAATCCCAAATGAAAAGGAAGTGTCTCTTGTAGGAAATGACAACTTAAAAATCATTTTTGACAAGCAGAATCCATGTAAAAACAAGTATGAAGAGAAAGGAAAACAAATCAAGTGCACAATTTGACTCTCTTATATCTTTTATTTGGTTCATCCAAAAACAGTTAATTCAAAGTAGCTCTAATTTTTTCTTCAGGTTTCTCACATGTAATACTTAATTCTAGAATGCAGCAAGAAGAAACTAAATCAACTCAATACAGATGTTGATAAAACCTGATCAATTTAAAATGAATAATTCAATCAGAGAGGTATCCAAAAGGTTTCATTAATTTTTTTAAACACCTTTCTTAAACTTAACATGAAGCCAGTGACTGAAGAGATTTCCATCACCTCCACAATGAATCTGGGAGCACACCCTCAGGACCCCAAGACCCGGCACCCATCCAGCACATTCATCATCCTCACACAAGTCACAGAAGAAAAACTAATGCTTTGAGCCAGGCTCTTTTAGAAGTAATTTTCTTAGCCAGAAGCTTTTTCTCTTTGTACGTTCTTTTGTTTTTGTTTTTTATTTCCTAACCTGCTATAACCTGCAAAACTGTTCAGTACAGACTGTGGTCATTAGTATATTACTGAAATATAGCTTGATTTACACAAATCTACTAAGTATCTACAGACTGAAATAAATACTGCTAAAAGTATGATGTTATTGATCTGACATTATACATCCTACAGCTGAGCTCTTCACCAAGTCACTCTATATGTAAAGTAACAGGAAGACTTCAAGAAGCCTTATATTTGACAAGATTGTGACAAGTTACTTAATTTCTCTGTAACTCAGCTTCCTTCTCCGTAAGATGTGAAAAACAATAAACAGCTCTTGGATTCCCAAAAGATTCACCTGGGGTCCCTTTAAGTGCTGAACATCCCTGGTACATTTGAAATAAGATTCAATTTACAAAGAATTGATTTACCCATAGCTTTTCAACAGCAATTCTGTATTGGCACAGACATAAGTTTATTGGATCAATGAACCATCCAACACATTTTTATTGAACACTTAGTACATGGAAAGTATTGTGTCAGCTACAGAGAACACAAAGGAGAAGACAGGGTCCCTGCCCTGGAGGAGCTTACAACTTGGAAAAGGAGATGTGATGAACACACTTGGAAGGCTAGGTAACAATCCAAGAAAGGTCATGGAGCACTGTGATGGTTAATTTTATATATCAACTGGACTGGGCCAAAGAATGTCCAGATAGCTGGTTGAACATTATTTCTGGATGTGCCTGTGAGGGTGTTTTGGGAAGAGATTAGCATTTGAATTGACAGAGTGAGTAAAGCAGATGGCCCTTCTCTTCATGGGTGGAGATCATGCAATAAACTGAGGGCCTGAATAGAACAAAAAGACAGGAAAGTTGGATTGCTTTGCCTCTGTCTGACCAATGGACTGGGACACTGCTATTCTCCTGTCCTTGGTGGTTCTGGTTCTGTGGTCTGTGGATTCGGGCTAGAATCTACATCATCAGCCCTTTCAAAGTAACTACACCAGCTTTCCTGGCACTTCTCAGCCTCCATAATCATGTGAGCAAATACTTATATCAATCTCCCCCTTTCAATCTGTTTCAGATAGATACATGCTGTTAGTTCTATCTCTCTGGAGACCCCTGAGTAATGTCAGCAGCAAATGCTGAAAGTCTCAAACCCTGTGACCCTCTGAGCACTGATCTCTGCCACCTTACCTTCTTTCACCACTCCCACACTCCTATCTTTGGTGTCAGCCTGACTGCCCCATCCTCAGTTCTTCCTGCTGTGTTATTAGGACTCAGATGTTGTGTCTGGACCCAAAACCAGCCTTTTCAACAAAATTTCACATATGCCCAACATCCTTCCCCAACTTACCCTTGGCCCATGCCCACCAATGCCAATAGCCAAACCTCTGCACTGTGCCCACTGCCCTCTCTTCCCCTCCTCCAGCCAGCAATTATGCTGACTGCTTCACCGTGGTGCTAGCTATCTCTATTTGGACCCTCACTGCTTTCAAAAGAAATCTCTCATGGAGTCCTTATCACATTGGCTCTCTCACGCTCCTCCAGCATGTCACCTCTGCAGAAGTGGCACCATCTCTGTCTCCACGGAGTGCTTTCCCCTTGTCTGCACAAACATTAAGAAATCCCCCATGACATCCAGATGACAGTTAAGGTTACTCTCTCCTTGGACAGAGAAATAAAATTGCTTCTCTTGTCCTTTCGCGCATACTGTGAGAAGTCCAGAGCCCTCCTCAATTTTGCTGCTAATCACCAGAGATGCATTCTCAGGGTCACATCAGCTGTTCACACTTGCTCAGCTTACTGCCGGTAGTCCCAGGGTGGGGGTTCATGACGTCCCAGTAGAACTTAGCCCCCTTTTTTGGCATTATTTAAATTCCTCCTCTTTGCTCCCCCCTGCCAAGGACACTCATCTGTGCGTAGACACACAGAAAGTTAGAACAACTGAGCAGTGGTTCTACCCTCTCTCCCTAACAATCACACACTTCTCTGCTCTCCCAGGCCAGGCCACTCCCGAAGTCAGTCCCCTCACTTTGGAAAACACACCAATTCAGCTTCTTCCCTCCCCACCTCCATCCACTCTGGAGCCTCATGTGCCTACTCAATGAAGACCATAAAGTCTGTCTCCTTGGGCAACACAAGAATGGCAGAGGCCCTGAAATGTGAGTCTGCCTTGTAATCCCTCTGCCACTAGTCTTGGAAGGTAGAAGAAACAATTCATTTCCCCACTGACAAAAATTACAGCACAGCTTTGGAGGTGAAAGTGGCTATAACCTGCTCTGCCTTTAGGTTTTAAGCCTCTCATTTACTTGACCCTTTCCTTACCCCTGGATGTACCTTCTAGCTACTCCCCTCCCACTACCAAGCCTCGAATCTTAGCACCACCAGAGCAGTGCCTACTGTCCCACCCAGAACTGGCCAGTGACCTGTTAAGGCCACCCTCTTCCTTACAACACTTGCTCCTCCAAATGCTCAGGGTGCCACTCCTGCTTCTGTTGTTGGCCCTCGTTCTATCCAGAGCTGCTCCTCCTCTCCTCCCAGGCCTAAATGTCCCTATTGTGCATGTCTACATTCCCCCCACCCCCTGCATCCTTTTAGCCATCTGTAAGAGACCTCCCCCCAGATCTTGACCTCCAGTTCCTCTATTTCCAGTTCTGATTCACTTCATCAACTACCTACTTGGCATTTCCTGTCCTCCTTGTTCTCCCTATTGTTCATCTGGACTACTGGGAAGCTGGTCATCCTCACTGCTCAGTGCCACATCTAGCCCATCAGACCACTGCTGCCCAAGGTGAGCCCTGGGAGACATCAGCCTCAAATGGTCAATGAAAAAGGGATTTTGCCTTTGTCCAAGTCCTCCAGAACAGAGAGCCTGAGGCAAGGACTACATGCCAACACTTAATTTGGGAAGTGTAAGCGAGGTAGAACATGTTTAAGAACATAGACTCAAGATAAAGAGAGATGTGGGGTAATGGGTCATCCTAGGTGTGGTGATGGCACAGACTCAAAAGTGTATCAGTTCACCTGTTAAACACATCCAGGTACATGGGGCATCTCTGGAAAGTTTATAGAAGCAAGCACACTTTGGAGGAGTCCACAGAAGAAGAAAAGATGGGAAATCCACCAGCCTGACTCCCAATTCCCACTGATGGAAATTCATCTCTTGAAGAGGTAACACTCCCTGGACACCCAGCAGCCCCTTGGGAGCCACTCTGGGAACATTGGGGGTGTGACATTTCATCCAAGTCCAGACACGGAGAGGCAACTAAATCAGAACTGAGCCCAGAGTAAGGGGCCAGGCAGGGCTGGGGCTATAGTTTAAATCAGGCAGGTAGTGCTGTGCAGACAGTACCTCAGAAAGAAAGAGGAGGTCAAAAGAATCCAATAAGGTATCCCACTCAAGTTCCATGGTCAAATATGTTTGAAATAGCACATAATATATCCCCCTTCAAAAAGTCACAAGGCACATTAAAGGCTCCAAGAAATCTTATAACAAAGACTTATTTCCCAAACTAAATTAAGCACAGAACCCTTCTGGCTCAAAATACCCCAAATGAGGTTTGTAAAAACATGCTTGAAAAAATTATTCAAGTCAACTTACGTTCCCAGTTGCACAAACTTTAAAAACTTCTCCATCACCAAACATCTTAGATGAGCATGGATGCCTCCAAGATGGTGAGGAGCAGGGTATCTGACCCCACATGAGGCTTCCAGCCATAGACCATAGGCATATAACCTTCAATTCCAACAAGACTTAACCTCTTACTGCTCCACAGGCCCCCAGGCTTTCCCCTGCTGGTATATTCCCTCAGCTGCAAATGCCCACCATCTCCCACCCACCCTGAATTGATCTGCTGTCACATACCCTGCCTTCTCTGCACCACTTCCTCGGAATGTGCAGGTGGACACAGTCTTCCCCTGAGCCTTTCTCTGTGTGCCAACCTCTCAGAGGACACATGGGACTCTTTGCCACTTATTTAGTACTTGTTTTATTCTCCTTTTCAAAGTTTAGAGGCTCAAAGGCCAGAGACTAATCTGTTACTCATTTCTGAATCTTAAGGAGACCCTCAAGTATAGGGTCTTGCACAGAATAGCTGCTCAGTGAATGATACAGATATAAGTGCTATGAACTGGAGAGAACCTCTCAAAGACATAAATACAGTTGTGGATTCCAATGTTTTAGCTCCTCACATATCTCTAGTGATGGACTGCTGACTCTCCTGTATTTTAATACTGTTCTAAACAGAATCTGATTTCAAGGTAAATAAAATATTCTTTATGAATCAGTCACCTTTAAGAGCAATTTGACACCAGAATAAGAAAGTTTCTAAATGGTAACATAATAAACTGAAAATCTGTTTACTCCCAGAAAGATGGAGAATGTTATTTTAGAGCAAGAACTGCCAAATTTACATACCCTCAAGCATAAATGATAATCCTCATTAGTCTGAGAGCTGTAAGCAAGGTCCTGCTGATATATGGCCCGCTTGGCTACCACCAGGGCCTAAATGTAAGAAACAACCAGATGCTTGAAATATGTTTACACCAATCTATCCAGGGTCTCCAATTTGGCTTCTTTATCAAAATGCTTTTTTTCCCCGCCCCCCCCCGCCCCCTCCTTGAAGCCAAAGCCTGAGTCACAGAAGGGAGGACCTCAGGACACAGTCTGCTGTTGGGCTTGTGAGTTCCTAGACATGTGCCCATCACCTGTGCTGTTCTTTTACTGCCCTCCACAGCCCTCCCCTGTATGCTGAGTTTTCCCCTGTGGCACCCAGAGATCCCATGGAGCAAAGCCACAGGCCACAGAGCTGAGTTGAGAGAAGACACTGGCACTCAAGTCCATTACTTTCAATGAAGCCCCCTTTTGATGAGAAAAGTAATTCCAACTACAGGGAAAATATCTGAAGTGCATTCATACAAGGGAAGGGGGGCAGGGAGAGATCCTCAGCACCTCTCAGCATTATAAGGTAGTGGCCACCTCTCATCAGTCCTGACAGCCTCAGGTTTCCTTCATACTTGGTTGCCTGTCTCTGTGGTCTGTGGGCTTAGGCAGGATTGCCTGAGAATATAGGAAATGAGGAAATTCTGACTCTGCCTTCAAGAAGCTTCTACCATGGTTGAGGAATGACATAACCAAACAAAACATTATTGCCAGACAGTTCCCTCTTTTGTAAAAGAGAGAATGCTTTCCTCACGGGAGTGCTGAAGAATAAAGTTCAGTTTATTTCACTTCAATTGAACTTAACAGACATAACAAGCACTAAGCACAGCTCCTGACAGACAGGGCTCCATAAATAGCAGAAACATGAAAGAGTTCCATGGGGTTTCTACGGAAGGAGGGAAAGTCCTACGAAAAATAGCATAGAAGGTTGCGCTGGAGCCAGGAAGGCATGAAAGAGCCCATTCCTGGGACACACAGACCCCCAGAAGCATGACAAGTCCAAGGTGGCCGAGTGATAGCACTGCCCTAAGAGCTCCCACAGCCACATCACCAGAGAGCCAGACGCCCTGGTCTGCTGCTACAACCTGCCGTCCCTGGGATGCTGGGTTGGGCACCTCCTTCTCCATGTCTGTATGATGGTGTCAATAATAGGACCGACCTTGGAGTACTGTTACTAGCTATTGCTATTGTTACTGGAAGGAGACGACTTGTAGAGAAGCCTCAGGAAAGGAAACACATGGAGAGCAGTGGTGGTATTGCAGTGAGTCTGGGATCCAGATGGAGGAGAACAGGTTTAATTTGGAATGGGCTCAGGGGCAGGGGAATCTCTTCGGTGTGGCCAGGCTCTGGGGGGATTCATGTGCAGCCCAATCTCTGCAAGGTGGACCTAACATAGGAGTCACGTCAGTAGGCAGCCACAAAGGCACACACAGAGGAAAGATGATGAGAGCCCGCCCATGATGGCAAAAGTGCAATTGGAGGCATGCCAAGAGGGTGCCTTCCCAGATTCTTGCCAGCCAGCAGGGCAATCAAACTACAACTCTCCATGAGCAGCTTTAGGCAGCCCAGCAAAGGGCTGCTGACCTCTGTATGATTCACAGGTACCTACCTTCCACCTGAATCAAGGAAGCATCAAGAACAAAATGTGGAAACTCTAGTTTCTAGGACAATAGAGAAATATACCTTTTAGTTTCTGCACACAGGCTTAACAGGCAACATGTAGCCACACATAGGACCATGCCTAAGTGCCACAGGTATAAATACGTCATGTCTCCTACACTAGAGAAAATGGAAACTTAATTACCACTTGTTTTTGGTTTGGTTTATTTCTAGCAAGTTAAAGATACTGGCATCTTTACTACAGCCTGACTAGAATACTCATTAATGAAGTTATTTGCTGGACCAGAGAGGGAATGGCATCCATGAACTGGACCAGTTCCCTAGCAGATCCCATGGGATAGTGTCAGGGATCGGCAGTTATCACCACTGCCATTGGCTGCAAACCGAGACTGGCTTTCCCTAAGGAGGCAGGTGCGGCTGATCTTGCTCCACAGGCCTTCCTGGTCCAGTCAGACTAAGGTGTCTGGTGTTCTTCCAGGAGCCCTCACCTGGGCCAGGCCACTGTCACCCTGTAAACAATGATGCCTTCTGGGGCCCTGCTTGAGGGGGATGGCCATAAAAGAGACGTTGGAATAGCACAGCATTATCATTCTACATTATGTATAATGATCCATAAGAGATCCAAGGCACAACTGGTTTGATGGAAAATTTTGTTTAGAGCTAGAAATGATCATGTAGCTTTCTCTAATTACAATTTTAACTCTGCTCTAAAACATGAAGTCAGACTTGTCATTTTTCTCATTTTTCCCTTTCTTTTCTCTTTACCTCTGAACATAGTCCAGGTACACAAACACAGTCATAATAGTAGTAGGAACACTGAATCACTGCTGACCTGGGTCACATGGGGAAAGACTGGGCAGAGATGAAAGGCTTCATCTCCTATTTCTCTTGGCCATTCATGGGCCTCACTGGGGAGCTTGCACCTTTAATAAAAAATAAATAATAGATTTACAGCCTCTTGGTTTGTAACAAGACAAATGCTATTGTGTTTTGGGTTTCAATGATACATGATAGACTGGGAAGCTTGGTTTTAATTCATTCCCATAACTTTAAAAGAACAAAGAAAACCTGATGGGCTTGAATGCTATTAATAAGTTGATGCCCAAAACTTTCTCCAAACAGATTTACTGCCTTTACTAAGATGGTCCCTTTGAAGCTCCTACTTAATGGAATTCTATTGTTTACCCCTAGATTTATTTCACTTGATCTTGAAAAATCAAAAGCCAGCTGAAGCCACTATTTATAGCCATGTGGGGTTTTTCTCCTCCAGAAAATGTATAAATGTATTCTTTTTGCTTAAATAAAAAAAAATGAGATGTTCTGGATTGAACCTTTCTGTCCTCCCAAAATCCACATGCTGAAGCCCTAACCCCCAGGAGATGGAATCTGGAGCTGAGGTTTTGGGGAGATAATGGGGATTAGGCTGAATCATGAAAGTGGAGTCCCCATGATGGGATCAATGCCCTTTTAAGAAGAGACACCAGAGTATCCTGTATCCTCTTCCTTTCCCCACCACGTGCCACACTGCAGGGAAGTGGCCCTCTGCAAGCCAGGAAGAGAGCTCTTACCAGAAACCAAGTGGACCAGCACCGCGATCCTAGACTTCTAGCCTCCAGAACCGTGAGAAATCCATTTCTGTTGTCTGAGCTGCCCCCTGCCCCAGTCTGTGCTATTCTCCTACAGTGGCCCAAACACACACAGATGTCAGTTCAAACTTGGGACCTTTCTTCTGAGACACAAAAAAAGGTTTCTTTGGCTCCTCATGAGGATAAAGCAGTAGTAACTCAACAACTTGAAGCAGGTAGAAGAAGAAACTGAGAGAATTACTCCCCTGTACTTGGAGACACCAGTGGCTCCAACAGGACAGCTCATGCTCAGACATTTGTGATTCACAGGAAGTGCCTTTTACACTCTTAATTTGTGAGCCTGTCCGTTATTTCTTTTCTTAATCCTAGAACTCTACAGTCCTCATTCCAGTAGATTTTCTTTCCAGCTTCCACCTCTTATCACTTTTTTCTTTATTCCTTTATTTGGTTTAGAAGTTGGTATGCTTCATACCTTTAAATGAAATGTTTTCCGTCTGAGTTTCATGAAGCCAGTCAGTGCCACGCTGCACCCATTACTCTCTACCCTGTTTGAGCTGCATGGAATGCTCATGTGTGGAGGGGTGGGGCATGGAGTGGGAGCAGAGGTCTCACTGCAAGTGACAGGCACCCTGCACACAGCACTCACCAGAGTTAGGGGTGTGGGAAGAAGGCTGCAGATGCTTCTCAAGTTTATACAACCTCAGCAACAAGAACATTGGCCTCACTGGCTACCTTGAACCCAGGTTCTGGCATCAGTGAACAACAGCAGAAATGTCAATTCACATACCAGATCGAATCTAGGACTAACCAGTCTGGTCTGCTCTGCAAGGATTGCTGGGCGGCCAGTCTATCCAAGTCATCAAAGTCAACTATTAGGACTCCTGCTCAATCTTCAGAACCAAAGTGAAAACACCAACTCTGCAAAGAATGACACCTAAAATAGAGCTCTTTCTTTAGTATGTAATCAATAAATGCACTGAGAATTGATGAGGCTATCAGAAAAAAAAAAAAAGATAAAAAACACAGTGTTTAGGTGTGGCCTCATTACAAATTCAGGTTTCCTTCCTTCCTTCTTTCCCCTCTCCCCTCCTGTCTGTCTGAACAGAGGCTTCCAGGGGTCTCCCTGAGCCCAAGAACAGAACAGACAAGCAGAATTCACCATGGCACCTGGCCACAATAGAAGGACACAGCCCAGTTCCCAGAAAGCCTTCTATTGTTTAGTTAGCTTTGGCCCTGAGCTAATCTGGATAACCCACCCAACCCCTGGGGACAGGATCATTTGGTTATTATTCTTTCCATTCAAAGGCTGGCTCTGGAGGAAGCTCGCTAACCAGGTGCCAGGGTGACTGAAGAGACACTGCCACTGTGTCTTCACCTGAGTGCTACAGTTCCCCAGTGGCCAGCTGCGTCAACTGTCCTGGGACATGGCTCCCTGACGCCCGCTCTTCCCTGGGCCAGGAGCAAATAGGTGCAACCCATTTCCTGTTGATAAACCCCAGGACTGGCCCAGCAGAGAGGGGCCCTCTGCTCAGTCCCTTCGACTCACCACTCTGCCCACTGTCCATGCGCCAACCACAGCTGCTCAATGCCAACCCCCTTGCACAATCCCAGCCCTGGTTCCACAGTGACGAGTCCATCAAGACGGCCCATTCTTGACTGAGACCATGGAAAACTTTCTAAGTTAAGGATTTTGTCAGATTATGGCAATATTTAAAATTAATTTATAGCTCCTCCACTGCTCTGGGATAAAGCCCAGACTCCATCAGAGCAAGCTCAAGGCACTGTCCAAGCAGCACCTACTTGGCCCTCTACCCTCA
Source organism: Vulpes vulpes (assembly GCF_048418805.1). Taxonomy (NCBI): domain Eukaryota; kingdom Metazoa; phylum Chordata; class Mammalia; order Carnivora; family Canidae; genus Vulpes; species Vulpes vulpes. The sequence goes on from NC_132782.1 coordinate 88,480,065, forward strand.
CCCCCTCTCCCCGGGCTGTTCACACAAGCTCCAGATGCTCTGTACTTTCCCTGAGTGGTCACACAGGATGCTGCTTCTGCTAGAGGACTGCTCACCTCCAATCCTGCTCTCATCAGCTTCCACCCACCTTTCAAGGCACATCTTTCTGTACTCTTAGTTCAGAGGAATACAACCAATTGCACCCTGGACTTCACTCCTTTCATACTTACACACTGTTTGGCCTGTGCACTTGCATAAATGGTCCATGTAACTAAAATTTCTACAGGGGCACTGAGGATGTCTGTCAGGGTCACAATTAAATCCTCTATACCTTGTACTGTGCCCCAAACAAAACAAGCATTGGATAGTCATGGATGAATGGCTGCCCATCTTCTCTAAAAAAGTTGACCAGAATAAAAAAATAATAATAGAAGCCACAATTTATTGAGCTCATACACTGTGAGGCAATATGCTAGGCCCTTTTATGTGCTCGGCTTATTTAATCCATGCTCTTTCTGGTACATTCCAGTGGTCTCTGCTATGGTCAGTCTGTGATGTGTGTCTTTCTAGAACACACAGGGAGAGATTAGTCCAGTCAGATATGATGCCTATGCCAAGCCCAGGTTTTCATACCTATTATGAATACAATCTCTACACTATTAACCCGAGGGTCTAGAAGATCCTAATCCCTAATAATAGGCTCCACATCCTCTCTGATAAGGCATTTTTGCCTAGGACTACCACAAATTAAAACACCTTACTTTACAAAAATTCACAAAATACCACTACACAAATTAAAGGTTTATCAAAGTAATAGAAAAAAGAATGTAAATTACTTAAAATTAGGAACTGGTGATTTATTAGTCTTCCTATTGTCTATAGTATTCTGATAGTCAATAACCAGTAGATGTGTGGTAGACTGACTTAAAAAAAAAGATATTAGTCACTTCCTGCTGACCTGAAAGTTTAATTTAACAGGTCAGTGCTCTTCCTTTGATGGTTAGGCACTGGTAGTTAGCCAATTAATCTTGTGTACTTGGGAGGTTCAACAAGGAGATTTTGAAGATTTTCTAACAGGATAGTGAGTAATTTAGGTAAGAGGAAGGAATAAGTGAGTAAGAAAAGAATGACTGAGGGCTTTTTAAGGGCGAAGCAACGTTTTTAAAGGTTTACCAATTGGCTTAAAAAATAGCAGATTTAGCTCAATATTAAGACAATAGATTACTTTACATCTCTTCATAACTCACACCAGAACTCCTTGTCCAAGTTAAAAATTTGATCCTATTCTTTGATCACCAAGAATGCTATATTTGGTGAGCTCACATTTCTCAGAGCTGATTATTTTAAAAAGGGTTTTAGATGAGCTACTAATTTTGAAAAGATGTGTATTTGGGATTTCATTTATAACAAACTCCTAAACAAAAAGCTGGTTACCAATAAAGATAGCTTGGAAAACCGCCAGTAACATCACAAACAAGATTTTGCAGGTTGATAATATGAACCATCCAGAATAAGTTGAAATATACAGAGAAAGGTATTCCAGCTATTGCATTTAAGTAAAAATCAGCTTCAATAATCCAACTCTAAATCAAATAACAGGACACTTAGCTGAAATATTTAAAACAAACATTCCGATGGGAAGATCTTAATTTCATTAAATATATTTGAGAAAAATATAAAATATCAGCTCCCTGGGAAAACAAAAAACAAATTTACGTCCTGTAAGTACAAATATCTCAGTACATGCTCTGACAGGGAAATTTTTACTACAGATGGTAAACACATAAATCACCATAGATTAAAGAAGCATGCATGAAAAGCAAGCAAAATGAATTCTAGGCATTTATGTATTGACAAAAATCACTGAACAAAATAAAGAACATTAATTTGTGTTAAAATAAACTACTTTGTGTCACAAAGCTTGCAACGCCTTTGGGGACCCATCGGTGCAGGAAATCACACCTACTCTTGCCTGCCTCAGCACGCCATGCTAGGGAAAATGAGCAGGCCACTGCCATCTGTTGACTGTGACAGAAGTTCATGATCATGTTTTATAAACAAAATGATCATTAGAAAACAAGAAGTACCTCCAGATAATCCAGAATTTGAGAGATTCTCACAGAAGCAATAGATTAAATGGGAATCCTCATCATTGTGAGAGGAAGACAGTAGTTTGGTGAAAGGGCAGAGAAGCAGCACCCTAAGGCGTGTCCCAATCCAATTGGGTGCTGGTGTTACACAGAAAATGAAGCACCAATGGTTTCTGTCTCTCCTCTGTCAAACAATGGATCTGTTGTACAGGATTTAGGATTGTGAGGAAAAGAGAGCAAGAAGCAGAAAATGTTGGTCTGAAGGCCTGTGAAAGACACTCTGAGCCACAGCAAAGGAAGATGGTGGTTTCTGACACATAAGGCACACCAAGGGACATAGGAAAAGAGTAAGTGTTAACTGCATATCACAGAGAACAGACCCAACAAGTTTAAGGTCAAAATCTTCTTCCAAAAGTAACAAATTTGTAATGCAGAAGGACAAAGTGAAAATTTCCTTCAGTAAGTGCAAATCAGAAGCAATGACTGCTGAGTGCACAGACATAAAGCCCACCCAGCCCAGATTGCTGAGCCGTCATTGAGAATAGCACATTCACTTCTGGTCCTGGCTTCTGTGTCAGGGCCACCTACCTCACCACCTACGTGGACAGGTAACCCTCTGGGACTCTTCATAAGGCTTGATAACCAGGACACTGCTCATTAAACCACCGTGGCCACCACATCAAACTTCTCAAGAACAATATCCTCTGGTCCTGGCATCATGAATAGCTGTGCTTCTCTGCAACAAAGAATCTGCTTTACCTGATGAGTCTTGGGAAGCAGAGCACCAGCTGGGATTCCCTTGTCCTTATGGGCTGCTGTGTAGCATCACCACTAAAATCAGGCGCCTTCAAGGCAAAGGACCTAGACTCTGCATCTTTCTACGGTCTCACATCCAGTTCTAGTATGTGGGCCTACTTTTGTTTTTCTTGTTTTTATCACTTCTAACTGATGTATTTTCTTTGTACTATTTGTATCATTTCCCAGTTTTAAGTGCATTTTAAAACTGGGAAAGATATAAATTTTAAATGAGTAAATAAATATAAAAATACAAACTTATTAATTTTTCAAATGAGAAAATTAAGGTCCAAAGAACCGCTGATAGCAATATGCAGAAAAAAACATGCCATGCTAAATACTCAGTAATAAATTATAACAGCTCAACTAAAAATAAATGTTTATTTGTATAATGAAAAAAAGATAAACAATTTGTCTAATTCCTTTGAGAAAATATTTTCTATTTATTTACAACGTAAAATGGATATATGCTCCCAAGTCAGAACCAAACTCATTGGAATCTGGTGTCTGAAGAGATCTGGTGACCAACAATATCCATCACAGATAATCCAAATGAGGTCAACATAGAAAAAAAAAACACTTTATGTTAGGAAATCTGATAAAGGTAAAGTCACCAAAGGTATATATCACCAAAGGTAGAGTCATTAACTATAAAGTTCTGTCTGCCAATGGTCTGCTCTTGTTATAGACTGCTGGTACAAATAATTTCTGAGGTCTTTAGGAATGTGGTACTGAATACACTTGGGGGTCATGAAATACTTATCAGAAAGAAACCCAAAGGATACCAGAAGGTCAAAATTCAACTAGACAAAAACTCCTTGAATGTTGACCATTTTAGGGATTGACAGATGAACCACCCACAGTCCCTGATCAGAAGAATCTGAAATCTAGTGAGAGAAAAAATTTATGTACACCATAATAGAAAAAATAGTGGTGATACTATTCTGACAGAGGTGTAGAGTCATGGAAGCAAAGAGAGGGATGACATTTTCATCTGGAGGGAAGTTAGGGAGGACATATCAGAGTTGTCTCATGTAGCTAACAAAGATTGATACAATAAATGAACTGCTCCTTATGTTATTAGTGACTCTGGTTCAAACAACCAATCTCTTAAGGATCACTCACTTGAGATCATGTAGAATGAAAAGGTAAGTGAACGACCCAGATACTGGGCAAATTTGAATCAAAGTACCATGAAAACTAACCACAGCTTTATTGTTATCTATGATATGTACTATCACCTTACACATTTCATTACTTTTGTTGTTGTTGTTTACTGTGATAGTTTAGCTCCACCAGGGCAAGGGTTTTTGCCTACTTTGTCTAAATGCCAAGACATATAATGGGCATTCAGTACTTACTGAATGAGCAAACCAATGATACACCTTTAAAAAAAAAAACGTATGCACCAGGGGCACCTTGGTTGGGTGTCCAACTCTTGGTTTTGGCTCAGGTCATGGTCTTGGGGTCGTGGGATTGAGCCCCATGTCAGGCTCCATGCTCAATAGGGAGTCTGCTTAGGATTATCTCTCTCTCCCTTCCCCCCCTCAAAATGGTAAATAAATCTTAGAAAATTAAAAAAAAAAAAAACAAAAAACCTTCATATCAGTCAATCCCAAGTTTTGTTTCCAGGAACAACGCTATAATGACATCTGTTACTCACTGCCAATGTATGATATACCACACACTCTTCAGATTCTGTTGTAAATTTAAGCCATCTAATCCTCAGGACCCATGGGCAACTCAGGCACAGAGGGATCAACATCTTGCCTGAGGCCAGAGCCAGCAAACCAAAGGGCACTGCTTTCCCTAAGCAGATGACCCGAAATGTGACCCAATAAATAAATGTAAGGATGTTCATTGTACAGGTTTTTAAAAACCCTAAAACAATCTCCTGTATTTTGTGGGTATCATTTTATTTGAATGTGCTCTTAAAAACCATATATTCGGGGCACCTGGGTAGCTCAGGCAGTAAGGCATCTGCCTTCGGCTCAGGTCGTGATCTCAGGGTCCTGGATCGAGTCCTACATTGGGCTCCCTGCTTAGCAAGGAGCCTGCTTCTCCCTCTCCCTCTGCTTTTCCCCTTGCTTGTGTTTGCTCTCTGGCAAATAAATAGTCTTTAAAAAAAGAAAAACAAAAACTGCATATTGTTCTGTGTGCATGTAATTTTAATTCAAATGAATGATGGTACTATGCTACTCATCCCATTCAGCAGCTTCCTTTTCCAACATTGCTGTGTTTTGTGACACCTCACACCTTGCTCAGTGTACAGTAGCCACAGTTGCTTCTGATTGCTCCCTGTGCATAACCACCACAATCTACCCAGCTGCTCTCCTAGATTAGCACCCAAACTTCCTGCCTCTAGAAACAAACATTGCCACAAACACCTCGTCCACCTATGTTATTCAATTACTGACAACATCCTTAGGACATATACCCAGGAGAATAAATTGAACCATTCTGTGTTCCTAGTTTGATTAAGAACTTCCAGGCTGTTGTTCTCCATTATAGCCACAGAAGTCTACATTCCCACTAACACTGCATGAGAATTCCTATATTCATTTTTCAGCTTTCTAATTATTACTAGTTTAATAGTGATTATCACACTGTTGCCTCCATTCTTATTACTCTGGTTACTAATGAGTTTGATGACTTCATATGCTGGCAGCCTTCTGGTTTACTCTTTGGTAAAATATAAGCTTACATGCCTTCCTTCTTTTTCTACTAGGATTGCTAACTCCTTCATACCATTTTGAAGGAGTTTCTTGCAGTTCTAGACATCAACTTTGCTATTATTCTCTTACAGGTTTTGGACATTGCATATATCATCTCCTGCTCTGCTACCTGGCCATCTGTCTACCAATGCCTTCATGACATAGATATCAAAACTTAATCAAATTTGTCAATTTTTTCCCTATCACTTTATGCTTTTGTTGAAGTTTATCAAATTCTTCAAAAACAAATTTTGGAAGAGATTTAATTGAATTTAAAGATTAATTTAGGAATAACTGATTTCTTCCTAATACTACATGCAAGAGAATAAAGTCTATTAATCTTCTTTGTTATTAAAATTAAAATTTTCTCTGAAGAGATATGCATTCTTGATTAATTTGTAGATCCTATAGTTTGTTGCTAATATGTTGTTTTATTACATTTTTAGTTGAATACTACTAATGAAGAGAAATTACATTGATTCTTATAGATTGAGCATATATACCCAATGTCACCATACTTATTAGTTCTAATAATCCGTTTATTACATTCTATTAATCACGATGACCTTATTATCCATAAATATTATCCTTCTATTCCTCCCAATACTAAGCTTTTCTTTCCTTTTCTTCCTGGATAGCATTCCTCAGGACATCAATGCTTGGCCAAGCAGCAGCAGAGATGGTGAGATAATGTGGCAGATACTTCTGACTGAATCTTTCAAACTCTATTCCATTCTACCTCTATCTAGATGGGTCTGAAATCCAGAAGCTACATCTGGATCTACTTCTCAGGTTTCCTTGCAGATAAGGTTGTGGATGCAACTTGGAATCTTGTCACTTGAGAGGCACTCTCCAAAAGATTTTGGAGGAGGGAGGCAAAGCAGAGGATGCCCCCGCTCCAGTGGATGCTAGAAAGCAAGGATGGGAAGATGTGCTTGTCAGGCCAGAGTCTGCATTTGGGTGTCTAGTTATCTGCTTGCAGGAGTAAAAAGTGAATGGTAATAAAAATGGCAGCAGCAGCAGCAACTTCCTGTCTTCTGGACCCCAACTACTGTGGGGTGACCTTGAGATCGGCCCCCAAACCCACTCCTCCAAGCCCTTCCAACAACTTAAGTACCTAATCCACTACATCTCTTTCTGTCTGGAAACCAAGAAGGTTTTGTTGTTTCCTGCATTAAACTGTGACGGACAACAGTATATTTATTCCCAGTATTAGAGGGAATTGTTCAAAATTCTCCATTAAGTTAATCTGTGATATAGGTTTTGGCATGAAACCTTAAAAAAAGACCCCTTCCCCTCCTAATATATTACCTATGTGTATTTTTAAAATCACTTTATCAAGTGCTTTTGCTACACTGTTTGAGATAACCATACTTTTTCCTTAGTTCTCCTAATGGGCAGGACTGCATTTATCAATTTTCTGATAGTGGCTTCAGGAGCTGGACATTGTTTCCTATACCTTCTACTTTCTGGAAATACTTGTAAAAGATGGTAAGTGATTGTTTCCTAAAAGTTTGCCAGAAAACACCTATAAAATCCTTCTGGATATTTTGGGGAAAAAAGTCTTTGACTACATGTCTATATACTTGTCTGATCATATGTTGATCTAATCATGTTATCGATTTTTTCTCATGGCAATTTTGACATTTTATATTTTTTTCTGAAAATATATTTTATTTCATTTTTTCCCCAAAATTTATTAGTATGTAATATTTGTTCCAATATTTTTTATCATTTTAAAATGTCTTTGGTCTCTGGCTATATAGTAATTTTTTGTTCATTTTTTTCTTCTGATTTAGTCTCTCAGAGATCTTATTCAGCTTTCAAAGAACCACCTCTTGATTTTCTTAAACTTCTGTATCATTTAATGTTATTATTCTGTACTTTATTGCTTTTAGTACTTAACTTTATTTCCTTCCCTCTTGTTACTGGATTTTGTTTTGTTGTTTTTTGTTTTTGTTTTTTTTACCAACTCTCAAGAGGACTGCCTGGCTCACTTATTTTTTAACTAACCTTCTTGTTTGCCAACAAATGTAAGACTTTAAAACCTGTTTAAGCACCACATGGACTCCATCTCACAGTTGGGACATTTTAGTTCTCAAAAGATCACAATTCCATTTTTTATTTCCTTTCTAACCCTAGGATTATTTAGAAATATGATATTTAATTTATAACCACAGGGATTTTACAGGAGGCAGGCTGTCATGCTGGTAATTCCTTGTCATGTGGGGCCATACTGATGGACCCTGAAGTTTATCACTCCTGTTCACGGGCTTCCTGGATGGCACGACAATGGCTTGCTCTCTGTAACCATTCCCTACAAGCCCCCTGCACACTCTGTTGACTGTCCAGTTTTAGGCATATTTTTTTTTAATTTTTATTTATTTATGATAGTCACAGAGAGAGAGAGAGAGAGAGAGAGAGAGAGAGAGAGGCAGAGACACAGGCAGAGGGAGAAGCAGGCTCCATGCACTGGGAGCCTGATGTGGGATTCGATCCCGGGTCTCCAGGATCGCGCCGCTGCGCCACCCAGGGATCCCAGTTTTAGGCATATTTTTAATAGCAAGTGCTCACTAATTGTTGCATCCAGCTCTTCTCCGTGTCTGCTCATTTTTTTCACAGCAGGGTTTAGGCTTCTGAGAGTGGAGTGTTGAAACTCTCCCAACACAACTGTTGATTTTCTCTCTCCCTCTCTGCAGTTCTGTTGTTGCTTGGTATATTCTCAAGCTGAATCATTAGCAGTCCATATTTCCAATGAGTACACTGTGTTCTAATGCTCCTTTAATCAGTCTAGAACATCCCTCGTTCTCTCTCGTAAGTTAAGTTACCCCTACTTTCCCTGGGTTCCTGTTGATGTAGATCTCTTATCTATCTTTTTATTCTCAGCCTTCCTCTGCCTTTCTTTTGAAGTATGTTTCTTGGAGATAACTCATTTCTGCATCTTTTTTTTCCCCTTGGGTCTGAGAACTCCTCTTTATAAAAGATAACCCGGTATCATACATCGTAATTACTATCACATTAGATGCTGGCCACTCTTTTCATATTTCCCATTTAGTGTAGTCCTTTGTCTTCTCCTCCCCAACCCACCCCTTCCCTATTTTGGATTAGACAAAGCAAGTATCTTCCTGCTAGTATAAAAGCCGTACCTCTGTGTTTTGTGAGCGTAGTGGCCCCACAGACAAGTCTCTTTGGTTTCCCCTCCACTCAATACTGCAGATAATGTCTGGAATCTCAGTTCCAGGTTACTTGGCCTGTGGTCTCTTCTCTTTGGTCCTTGACATTTTTAAAGGTACTGATAAAGCTAATTCCCATATCAGGACCCACAAAATGGAGGCCATTCCCATGGACCCTATCCACAGCATAAATCAAATCCTAAGCCAGCCTGTGCTGTGGGAAACACCTATCAGAGAAACCTAACACATACCAATCACAATCGTCCAGCAACAATTTAGCTAGCTCATCTTAGTCCTAACCTGTCAGACCCTGTCTCAGCTCTGCTGCTTCCAACACTCTACCAAACTGCTCCAAATCCCTAAGGAACTGCATTCAACTGCCTGTAAAGATCCTAGTAAACAATCCATTGACTGTCTTCCCTTGAATAAAAGACATCAAACTTCAAACTAAATTGGATTATTCTGTCATTTGACAGCATCAATAAACATTCCTAGGGGACCTGATCTTCCTTACTTCCCATGTCTGTTGGAGATGCTCGCTTGTTTACCACCTTGCATATTTAAATACTTCCTCCAAACACACTTCAGCAGAGGTCTTCATACCTAAAGCCTAAGGACTTGTACAGCTGAGATAATTATGCCCTCATGTGTGTATGACAATATGGCTGCCAATAAAAGCCAATGTATTAGGAAAGTCAAAAGCAGAGCTTAGTATAAACAAACATGATGCCACTGAATTGTACACTGAAAAATGGTTAAAATGGTAAATTTTATGTTATGTATATTTTACCACAATAAAAAAAAAGAGAGAGAGAAAGAAAAAGCTTTCTTCTAGACTCTCATGACACTCCTGGCTGCCTCCCCATTTCCCAGTGACAAGAAAATTCAAGCAGACTTCAATCTCCACAAGGGGTCCTCATGTTTTTGTTGTTCTTAGCACTAGAGATTTTATACTTTCTCAAAAGTTAACCTGGGATGAGAGCGTCAGGGTCCATGCTACTTTACTTGGTTGGAACTAAAAGCCTGTGTACCACTTTTTGCCTCTAAAACCTACAGTGGAATAGGCCATATTTTCTATGATGATCATATCCTACATGAACAAACAGAAAATGTGATTCCAAAGCTAGGGGTCAAAGCTGATAATGGCAAGTTATTTTTGGAAACTGTACAATATGGTCTGAAGTCCTCAGAGATAGGATCTGCCTTGCACATGAAATCATTTTTCACTAGGGCACCATGTGAGTTCCCAAACATCCACATTATAATACCCAGGTGAATGCTGGCTCTGAGGCAGCATATTGTGGCATTACAGCATTACATTCTATCCTAGATCAACTATGTAAACATAGCTGTAGGTTGTTGAATAACACAGACCTAAAATATATATTATGGTTGCATATTTTCTCTGTATTTTCTCCACTGGCATTTTTGTTAAATTAATCTTTCTCAATACATTTTAACAAGAAAATGGAAGCAAATGTGAATTTAAAAAGAAAACCATGAAAAGAAAGTGAAATATTCATAACTTACAGGTTCCTTGTAAAAACATTTTCCAAATGCAAGGTCAGCCCTAGAATGAGTCTTGTTTAAATACATATTCGAAAAACTTACTTAGCTTACTTGTTAGAGACAGCATATCCTGGAAGGAAACATAGGCTCATTGTAACGTGGCCTCTGACAAAGTCTCCTGCAGCTTCCATATGTAAAGGTGGAAAATCCATGAGGCGGCCACAGAGGGAAACACTAAGTAATCAAATTCAAATTTAGGGGTCCAGTCTTGATTCAAAAACGGTTTACTGAGCACTTCCTATGTACCAGGCACTATGCCTGGCCAGCAACTAGCACTGAAGGAAAACAGATGTGCCACAACCCTGAGAAGCAAGTCTCCTTAGGAGTCACTTGCTCAGGGGAGACCCAGTGGTCACTGGGATGTTTATAGTCTCAAGGACTCTCAAATTCTAAAATCATACTTAGAGCTTCCAGTAAGGGGAAAGGCACTGGGATATGTGGGAATAAACAGCCAGGAAGGAGATGTTGTCTTTGCTTTCCTCCACGAGAAGTTCTGTCCCTGATGCCTGAAGAAAGCAACAGTCACGGACAATTAGGTGGGTGACTCCAGAAAGTTAGCACAATGTTGCCCAAACATCCTAAAGAAAAGAGGTAAGCCTTAGACTTTGGGAGTAAGCACTAGAGTTCTGAATCAGAGAAGAGAGTGAGGCACAGTTAAAAAATAGTATTCTAATAAAACTCTGGACACAGATCAGGAAAACAAAGATTTCCTGGCATGCCTGATATATATTTCATGCCTCCTATGCCACTCTCCTCAAGTTCATGATCTAGAGATATATTTTTTAAGAGAAAGAGGGGGTGGGATCCCTGGGTGGCGCAGCGGTTTGGCGCCTGCCTTTGGCCCAGGGCGCGATCCTGGAGACCTGGGATCGAATCCCACATCGGGCTCCCGGTGCATGGAGCCTGCTTCTCCCTCTGCCTGTGTCTCTGCCTCTCTCTCTCTCTGTGACTATCATAAATAATAAAAAAAAAAAAAATTAAAAAAAAAAAAAAAGAGAAAGAGGGGGTAGGGGGGAAGAGATAATAAATGCCTTCAAGACATAAAACAGATGGTATATCAGATACAGTAAGTTGTCAAGGAAAAAATAATAAAGTTCCAGGAAAGGGGAGTGTGTTTGGTGGTAGGTGTGAAGATTTAGGATGAATGAAGAAGACCTAATACAAGCATGACTTCTGAGTAAAGATCCAAATGAGGTCCAAGAGCTAGCCATCTGGATCTTTATTCAAAGAGCAGGTCTGGCCGAGGGAATAGCACATGCAAAGCCCTGAAGCAGCAGCAAGTCGGACACACTGGAGGCAAGAGTGTCTGGGCCAAGATGAAGGTGAGGTTCCAGTGAAGGCCACAAATGGCATGCCATGTAGAGCACTACCATGGCCTGACACATGTGTTCATGCTACCATGTGAAGAGGGGGCTGGGCCAGGGGAGACATACACACCAGGTGAAAGATGGCAAAAGATATACTGAGGCATATGAAACATTTTAAGAGTTTATTTCAGCAAACCTTGATTGGAACAGCACCAAATGGTGAGTGGTCAGGAGCCCTCTGCCCCTGGCGCCAGGGGAAAGACAGAAAGTGCAGAAGCAAAGAAAAGGCCAAAAGGCTAGTTGGCTGTTTACTTCTTTAGTGTTTTGATTTTGTAACCTCAAGGCATTTACAGGCTTCAATTTCAGTATACTTACATAGGCTGCTACTGCATTAAGGCTGTGTCAGTGTAAGGGCCTCCTTGCCAAATTACTTTAACAGAGATAATGATGCCAGTCTGGTAGCAGAAGGGGTGGTTACAAGTGATCACATTCAGGATATATTCTTAAGGTAGAAACAACAGTATTTCCAAATAAACTGGATATAAACTGTGAGAGAAAGAAATAAATCAAGAATGATGCAACAGTTTTTGACCCAAAAAACTGTAAACAGTTGCCATGAACGAAGATGATGAATTCAGGGGTAAGGAAAAGGTGGAAGGCATAAATTTGGCTCATCATCATATTGAGAGTCCTCAGAAAGGATGTAATTAATTGGACATCTGTATTTTTCAGAAGCGAAACAAATACCCAAACATAGGTTAGTTAGGGGGTATTCAGGATACATACAGCACATCTCCCAGAAACATTATTTTAGGGTAAATAACATTTAAAATAATTTTACAATTAAATACACATTTCTAATATGAAGTAGAATTCAAAATTTGTATGAGTTTTTAAGATTAAACACCAGACTTCAAAGAACTGGGCTTGTGACAGGTTGTTTTGAGCTACATTCTGGTCTCCTGGGGCTCTGTATTTCTCTTTTCTGCCAACACAAGTTTTTCTGTGTTCTTCCAAGTTCTGAAGAACTTAGTACTTTTTAGGTTTATTCAACATCAATCATCTTGAAACACTGATTGAATGTCAAGCACTATACTGAGAGTCAGGGCTAGCATGGTGAACAGAACAGATCCCTGCCCTTATGAAGTCTACAGTCTATGTTGATGATACTAGGCTCACCTGTGCTTGTTTCTGTTTAGACGGGTTTTTAAAGGAAAAAGCATGGTGTCATCTTTGTCTATACTTTACAGGATTACCTTGAAGCTCAAATATTTATGACTACAAAAACAGTTTAGAAACTGTAAACAGGTATGCAAGCAATGTGAACAGACATTGCTCTGAAATGGGGCTGCAGACATAAAGCAGAAGTTACTGCAAGATACTCTGGATGAATCAGAGAAGAGTACAAATGAACAGCTACATCTGAGTATGCTAATTAGTACATCTAGGCACTGAGTGGGGCTCCTAGATGTGCTGGCACTAAAGAAAACCTTACAGCATGTGTTTTTTCATCTCCTAACAAAAGTAACATAAAATTTCAGTGGTAGACAAAGTACTATTTTCTGGAGATGGACCCAAGCAAGGTTCCCATGGGTCTTCATGTAAGCCATGCTGGACACCGGGGTGGGCAATCACAGTCACTACCATTTTACAAAGGCTACAACTGCACTGCTGAAATGGGGCCTCCTATGCTGATGAGCTCTGAAGTCAGAGCACACAGGGGCAAACTAATGAATCACCACGTTCTTGCAAGAATCAGTATCCTACACCATTCAGGTTTTATTCCCAAGTGCCCATCTTATTTTGTAGTAATAATCGCTTAGATATCATAGCTAGGTTCAGCATTTGAGCCATAAACTAAAAGCTTCAAGGAAAATATCTTCAGTTGGAGAGGATATTTGTGTCTTCTATTTGCATTCTTAAGTTCTCAAAACACACAACCTATATGTAACAGGAAGCTTTAAAGCATTCAGCCACAGCTTCTCATACCCATTACTCACAGGTCTGAATTCAAATAGTCTCTGCTATGAGACCTCAACTGTGGTAGAAAAAAGCGACTATGTGAGGGGCACCTGGGTGGCTCAGTGGGTTAAGCGTCTGATCCTTAGTTTTGGCTCATTTCATGATCTTGGGGCCATGGGACAGAGCCCTGAGGTGGGGCTTTGTGCTTCATGGGGAATCTGTTTGAGGATTCTCTCCCTCTCCCTCCTTCACACACTCACATTTCTCTCTCTGAAATACATAAATCTTTAAAGAAAAAAATAGGGGGACTATGTTAATTTGTAGTGGAAATTTATTTGCCTAGTAAAAATGTATATTAAAGGTTTATAAATATTATGCCTTGTTCAAATGCTACCTTTGAAAACATTGATAGTCTCCTAATTTTGATAGGCTTGTCATTAACAGAAGAGAAAAATTCTCCTGAACTCAAAAGCTGTAACAATTAGGTCTAGTCTTGAGTCATTTTTATATTTATGATTTAACTATCATTTAGATGTTCTGCCCTGATAACAACAAACACAGGCTGCAGTGGTAGCTCCTGGCTCCCAGTGGTCACCCTGTTGGCCATGTCTGGGTCAGCCTTCATATGCTCTCCTCCCCTCCCTCTTCATATAGGAGCAATCTCTGGCTCCCTGTCCACACAACTCGTGCTGCACCAACCATCATCCTTTGCCTGATGATTGGAAAATGGTCAGGCATGTGACCCAAACCAAGCTAACTTCAATCTACGCCAAACTTTTTAAAAAAAAAATTTTATTTATTTATTCATGACAGAGAGAAAGAGAGGCAGAGACACAGATGGAGGGAGAAGCAGGCTCCTCGCAAGAAGCCCGATGTGAGTCTTGATCAATCCTATGACTCCAGGGTCATGCCCTGAGCCGAAGGCAGATGCTCAACTGCTGAGCCACCCAGGTGTCCCTACCCCAAACTTTTTTCAAACAAATCTCAAATAGTTTCTTTCCTTCTCACTGAAAGACTGTTAGGCTAAGATGCTGAAGGCCACCATATAGTAGGCAGTATAGAGAATGCTCATCAGCAGAACTTGAAATTTAGGAAGAAATGGAAATAAAGAGTACGTGTCCCTGGTCCCAGTCACCCCAGGGCTCTCTTGTCCTCTCTGCAATTCCTTTGATCCTATGACCTACTCTAAGATCCTTCCAAGAAATCCTTTATGCAGCAATTTCTTTGAACCATATGAAATTACTATTTCTTTAAGTCAAAATGGTCTAATCTGGCAGCCATTCTGGCAGTTTCAATGGTTCTTCTTACTAAGCTATGTCCAGTTTTTGCCACTTGTAACCTAAAGAATCTTCAGTGACTACAACTGCCAATATTTAGTGGAACTTTCAAACTATGTGACAGAAATAGGAAAACATATATATATATATATATTACCTAATATTGATCATTGCTGGTAAAGATAAAGGAAAGATACATATGTACACACATATATATACACAAAATACACTTTTAAAGCTACAGATAGAAGGATTCACACATGATTGCACCAAGCTATTAGCAATGCAACGTCTCAGAGTAACATGGCAATACACAGATATGCCACTGAGAATGCAGGCTCTGGAATCACTGTCAGGATTCAACTCCTAAAGGAAACAAGTTAGATTTTTCTTTAATTGGAAATTTTATAGCAGTAATTGGAGATTTGCATGCAGTTGTGAGAAATAAAAGAGATCCTGAGTACCTTTACTCTGTTTCCTGCAATAGTGACATTTTGCACAACTACAGTAGGATATTGGGACCAGGACTTACATGGATATAATCCATTGCTTTTACTCGATTTCCCAGTTTAACATGTACTTGTGAGTGTATGTGTGTGACACTATACAATTTCTGCACATGTGTAGCTCATGTGTCTATCATGACAAGGGTCCCTGGCATTGCTCTTCTGTAATCACAACCACTTCCTCTCATCCATTTCCTCAATGGTTAGAAAACACTTCAGATGATCTATCTTGTTTGAATTCTGGTGGTTTATAGTTGTAGACAAATTGTCTGTTTCTCCTTAGTCGGCAGATACATGAGAAAATGCTGTCCCTTATTATTCTTTTAATGGCTTCAGGATCTGTAGTGTTATCCCATTTCATTCCTGATATTAAGTGATTTGTGTGCTGTCTATCTTTCATCATGCTAGAGGCTTACCAACGTTATTTTATTTATTTATTTTTTTTGCTTCTTGGATTTTCATTTTTCTTTTCCTATTTTCAATTTCACTGGCTTTTGCTTTTTATTATTTCCTTCCTTCTGCTTACACTTTAATTTGGTTTCTTTGTTCTTTTTTTGGTCTTATTTTCCAAATTTCTTGAGGTAGGAATTTAGATTACTGATTGGAGACCTTTCATCAATTTTTATATAAAATTTAGTACTATAAATTTCCCTCTCTAAACTATGTTAGCTGCATCCCATATACTTTAATATGTTGTGTTTTCATTTCCATTTGGTTCTAGTATTTTTTTATTTCCTTTAAGATCTCTTTGACCCATATATTATTTACAAGTGTAAATTTTTACCTGTCTGGAGGTTTTCCTGCTGTCCTTCTGTTACTGATTCCTCGTTTGACTCCACTGTGGTCAGAAACACACTCTGAAGGATTTCAATTGGAATGTTCATGTTTTGAACATGCCGAAGTCTGCTCTATGGCCCAGGACAAGCTCCACCTTAGCAAGTGTCCTATGAACTCTTGATAAGTCTATATACTGTCATTGTTGAATGGTATGTTTTAGAAATGCCAATTAAGTCCTATTGGTGATTGGGTTGTTAGGCACTTCTATCTCCTTGGTGAGGTTCAGGTCTACTTTTATGGGCTATAGTTCCAAAAACAGCCTAGTTTTCATAGCTCTTACACTGTTCTTTTGGTCTGCTTTATTTATGTGATGCCAGTGAGACTCCCCTTGGCCCTCCTGGTGCTGAGAGGGTAGAAGGAATTTCCCCAAGCCTGGTTGCCCCATATCTCTCAGTGAAAAGGAGGTTGGTGATCAGGCCCACAGACTTATTTTTTTTTCCTGGAAATATCTTGCCTTTTTTATTAATCATATCATCTAACACCAATTAAAAAAACAAATATGTGAATATGATATAAAAATACGATCCCAGGATTAACACTTTGTTGCAGGCACAGTTATCTCACAGAGTATATGTTTGGAGGGCCAGAGGGAAGGAGTTTATTTTTTGTTTTTGCTTCTCTTAAAAAAATCCACAGCAGTGTAAGTAGGGTCAGGAAGGGAGTGGGGAAGGATTCTTTAGCAGCAAAATGTCCAAGGTTCTCTGATCACAATCAAATAAACGGATACTGGATTTAGGGGAGAAAAAAAGATGAACGGGATGCTGCCCAGACCCATTTGTCATCAATCACTAAAAGACTTCTGTTGCAAAAGCCCCAAATGGCGACACGTGAAGGACGAGCTTTATTATACAAGCAATTGCAAAATGTGTCTCTCAAGCTTTTGATCATGTTTATCACTTAAATATATGTACAGGAATTGGGCTCCTCTTCTCATTCACGTCCTTTCGGTCGGATCTCCACCGTCTGGTCACTCTTGGGGGGCTCTCAGGGTCTTCTACGGTGCTGGGCCTCCAACATTTGAACAGTGTCTCTACCAGAGACGCTGCTTCTGGTTGCCTGGTTGGCCTTGGCTGTGTCGAGCAGAGGGTGGGCACGGGGGATGCTTACTATGACAGGATTCCCCCTTATCTGTGCCTCCTGGCCACCTAGTGTGTCGAGGCAGGAGAAAGGAGTCCCAGGTCCATGTGGACAAAGAGGCTACTCAACTGGGCGATTTGTTGTGGTACTATACTACAGCAGAACTGCCTGATGCCCAGGTTTCTCTCAGTGACAAGAGAGATCTCAGGCCCAGCAGGGAAGGAGATCACATGCCCTAGCTGATGAACACTGGAGGGGCTCCTACTAATCTCTCTCTTTTTTAAATTTTATTTATTTATTCATTAGAGAGAGGGGGTGGGGGCAAAGACACAGGCAGAGGAAGAAGCAGGCTCCATGCAAGGAGCCCGACGTAGGACTCGATCCCGGGACTCCAGGATCAGGCCCTGGGCCGAAGGCAGGCACTAAACCGCTGAGCCATCCAGGGATCCCCTATTAATCTCTCTTGCAGCTGATGTCAGGCTTGTTCCAGTCTGACCTAAAGAAGGGGGGGAGAGGGTGCCCCCACCTGAGCTGCCTTCTGTTGCTAATTTAGGGATCAAGAAATGCCAGGTATGGTTGGTTCTTCCTGGCTAAGGGAATGTGATTGGCTCTGCTACTCTGTGGTTCCTCCAGTGCAAAGCTCACAAAACCCTTCATCTGCTTAACACCTTTCAGTCCTCCTTTTTTGCCTCCATTATTTCTAGGGTTTATAGTTGTACTTAGTAGGAAGGAGGAAGGTGAAACAGATCTATACTCTCTTGTCCAGACCAGAAGTCACAAGTTTCTAACTTAAGTCTCAAATTCATCACTAGAACACAATGGTCTCATAGACTGCAGTGAACATGAAATAGATACCACATGTAAAGATCTTAGCTCACTCACTGCTTCCTATGAAATAAGCACTCAAAATATTAGCTATAGTTACACAATAGAAAGCAATAATTAAATTTTGTGAAATACAACATATGAATAGAAAAGGCCAGAAGGAAATCCATTAAATAATTATACTTCTAGATGGTAGGATCATGGGTACTTTAAAATTGTCCTCTTTTATATTTCTCTGTATCTTCCAAAGGTTCTACAATTAGCAGGTTTTAGTTTGAGGATAAAAACCATTTAAAAAATAATGATAATCTAAATATGTACCTGATCACTCTTAAGGTACTTAAATACTTCTTGCACGATCTTCAGATACAGGAAGGAAGATGATGAATGCTACAGCAAGGTCTACACCTTCCTTTTCTGGGTTTATGAGACAGAACAAAATGACTGGGCTTTGTTCTCAGAAAGCAATCATTATTTCAGTCTTTCATTTCCCTTCACCCCTAGACTGACCTAATTAGCAAACGGCGTGACAGCTAAGATAAACAGCTTCACACAATTCACAGCCATGAATAAGGTTAAGATCCTACTCTGTGGCCAGTCCAGCTCAGAAACATTACTCAGAATCCACTCAACAGAAAGGAGCTCTCTGAAATGTGATCCAGCAAAATGAACATAATTGCTCATAAAGAGAAAAATATGTATCATGTACTAACATACCAGCAAATTCTGCCTTCCTTTCAGACTGTGTCAGCTAAGATGTGAGTGCAGAAGAGTCAGGTAGAAACCCAGCAGGCTTTGGAAAGTGGAGTGGCCCCACGGGCATTCACCCAACAGATAGCTCCTGAGGCCGCAGTTGTGATTTATTTCAACCAGAAAACCTGATCTTACCCTTAGGAGTTGTATCAAACTGAAATCTGAGTGAAACCAATGCTCAATTTTTCTAGTTTAAGAGTGTTTTAAAGCTTAGTAATAAGATTCGCAATTTCTAGGTCTAAATAATTCCATTGAGAAAAATTTTCTATATGAAAACTTTTAAAGATGTTTGTTATATAAAACTTCTAAATTTAGGGGAACAGTGAGGTCAGCGAAATCGATGTTTCTGAGTTTATTTTTGGATAGCATTAATTCCAGAAAAAAAGGACAGAAAAGGCATGCAAGCAAGCTGGAAGTTTAACTGACTTGAAAATTATTAGCATAATGGTGTATAAATATATACATAATTATCCCATTTTGAAGCAAGAATACTTCACTGAAGGTTGTGTCCAACTTTAGGTTTGGGTGACCTATAAAGTGAGGGAGAAACAATGCAGCTGACTTCCCATTTGGATTTGAGCACTTTTAGCAGGATAATCTTGGCAGATTGTATTATGTATGAATATTAAAAATTCATTTTATTTCAAATATCATAAAATAGTACACAGATGCTCATTTTAAATAATTCATGTACACATCAGGTGCTGATATAGTAAAGTAATATGACCTATATTAATAAATACTGCATCATCAACACAGATGTGTTTTTTGTTTTGTTTTTTGTTGCCCAGGATGTAACTCTAAAAAAACATCTACTCCTGGCAAACAACTGCTACAATACATAAAACACAAAAGAAAAGGAAAAAGTTTTTTTTAAATGGAAAATAAAATTTAGTTTGCATGATTTAATAGTAGGTAAGGCCATTAAGTGGGTTGTTCTTTCTCCTACCATGCTAAAATAATTAAAAGCTGGTTGAGTTTATCCAACACTTGTATAATTTATTTTAACCTCTATTTCTTTTAACAATCATAAATGGTAAATGAAGATTTAAAATGAACCAATATGTTCATTTCAACTAGGCTTTTGAGCAACACTGCCAAAAAAATTATAAAAAGCATATCTTTTAAACATTTCCTAGAAATATCAAAACATGAAAATAGAAAGAAATATGACAAGAGTTTTTTTTTTTTTTTTTCTATTTTATTTACTCATGAGAGAGACAGAGAGAGAGGCAGAGACACAGAGGGAGATGCAGGCTCCCGGTGAGGAGCCCAATGTGGGACTCAATCCCTGGACTCAGGATCACGCCCTGAGCTGAAGGCAGACGCCCAACCACTGAGCCACCCAGGCATCCCTATGACAAGAGTTCTTACAAGAAATCTTTTCTTTCTTAAACCATCACTTGCCATAGTAATAATATTAACATCTACACCAAGCATTTAAAATTTTACTTTACATTTTAATGACTATGGAAAGTTCCTGAACATATCTGTCAATTGAATATAATTAGTACAAGAGAATCCCTGACTTGTTCCATGTGTTCTAAAAATTCACATTTCATGGCCACTTATCAAGTGTAAGGATGTAAGAAAACTCAACTATTAGTCATATAGATAGGCATACAGATAGGCAAAGAGATATTCTAATTAACTCTATTCCAATAAAATCCAGGAAGGTATGATAGTAAGTATCCAGCAATAACTAAGGAGAGGTTCTATGGATGGAGGGGACATGACCTATGTGCTCTAACCAAGTGGTCCTCAGGACTACTCTAACCTAATTCTTGGTAACATGTGCAATATCCATAATTTTCCCTTTGTTGTAGTACGTTGATTTTGAGTATACTAATTCATCTGCAGAGTATATTAGAAACGAAAATGCAAAGAAGTAAAATATAAAGTTTAAAAAATTCCAGGCACTGATATATTGTGGGGTTGTTTAAACATCACAAGATACCTAAAATTTGCAGCCTTTCTAAAAAATCATTGGTCTTCTGTTATCTCAATACATACTGAGATACATATGTATATAAATATATTGAAATACATATGCATGTGTATATATTTATTTATATGTAAAGCTAAAAATTCACGTTGACATTACAAATATTATCAATGTGGTAACTGTGCTGACTTTTAACAAACATTTTATATACTTAAATATTTATTTTTAGATGTGGATTTCATGAGACTACAAATGAAGCTGCATTGTTTTTAGTGTTATATGCACCAAAATAGAATTTTTTCCATTCTGGCTAAATTTAACTAGCTTATGCAAAGAAAAGTAAGTCATGATTATAATCTCTGTTTGCATATTAATTGGTCTGCAATAAGAAGAAGGACAATAGTAAAAAACAATGCCTTCATGTGCATTAATAAAACTGTTTACAAAAAGACCTCAACAAGGGTTATTGTTTATAGCCAACTTGAACAATGCCTGTACTTTTCACCTTGTAGTACAGTAGGCTAAGTCTGTGCTAAAAAGTAAAAACCAAAACCCCCACTGCGCAGACCAGGTAACTGTTCACAGGATGCAGACACTCTAAATTTAGTCTGGAGTACACTGTGATTGATGATGCGCCTCCACCCTTTTTCATACAGAATACCGTAGGACATAAAACTCCCTGCCCTGAAAAAAACCTTCTTTTATTTTTCTTTGGCACTAGGGATAATATTTAGCACAATGTATTATTTTAGAACTTTAAGTAAAATGGCAACTCACAAGGAATTCTATGTACATCAAATAATTCATGAGAGGTCATTATTTCAACTCTGTATCTTGTTGGTTGCAGATGAAGGTACAAAAAAAGTATGTGGAAGAAAAATAAAGAACACTGTATCAACACTGTGGTGGCTTCCACAAAAAGAATGTACCCTCACGGAAGACCAGAATTTGTAGGAATCACATTTCATGGCCTTCTGAATCAACACGGTAAATTCTAGATACTGAACTGTGTGCAAGAAAGGTAACAACACATAGGGATAAGTCTTAAGACAGTACATGTTTTTATACAACTTGGAAGTATAATGTACTTCCACTGAGTAGATAATGGAGAACAATAGAAATCAAGGGGCCACAAGCTTTGCCAAGAGACGGGATTCAGAAACTGTGAAGGTGCAGGGCTTTTGGTGGTGGTACCTTTGCCACAAAGGCACTATGGAAAGCAGAATCCTACCACTGCTGTCTTTTGTGACAGCATCCTAACAGAGCCCTCTAAATAATGCTAGAGGAGACACGTGGGCTCAGAGAAGTGCTATTTTCTTCATGAGCTTATTAATATGTTAATTTGTAACAGATGATAAAAGGGATACAAAATATCAACTACACATTTCACAGGAAGTCCAAAGTTCATTACAAACTGGCCAAAAGGGCAGCCCCGGTGGCCCAGCGGTTTAGCGCAGCCTGCAGCCCAGGGTTTGATCCTGGGGACCCTGGATCGAGTCCCACATCGGGCTCCCTGCGTGGAGCCTGCTTCTCCCTCTGCCTGTGCCTCTGCCCCTCTCTCCCTCTCTGTCTCTATGAATAAATAAATAAAATCTTTAAAAAAAATAAAAGAAACTGGCCAAAATAAAACGAAAATAAGGGCACAATACTTCTAACAAATGATAATCTATCTTGAAGAGAAAAATAGTAAGATACTGACTACACCAATAAAATAAAATCATTCAATCCACACAATGTTTCTGAAAAGCAATTAAAAAAAATTCATTTCCAGGGCAACCATGGGTGGCTCAGCGGTTTGGTGCCTGCCTTTGGCCCAGGGCGTGATCCTGGAGACCCGCAATTGAGTCCCACATCAGGCTCCCTGCATGGAGCCTGCTTCTCCCTCTGCCTCTCTCTCTGCGTCTCTCATGAATGAATGAATGAATGAATGAATGAATAAATAAAATTAAAATTCATTTCCAGGGGCGCCTGGGTGGCTCAGTCAGTGGAGCGTATGCCTTCAGTTCAGGTCATGATCTTGGGGTCTTGGGATGGAACCCTGGGTAGGGCTCCCTGCTCAGCAGGGGCTCTGCTTCTCCCACATCCTTTGCCCCTCCTCCCTGCTGGTTCTCTCTCTCAAATAAAAATTCTTCAAAAATAAAATTCATTTCCCAAAGCCTTCAAAATGTGAGTATCCTTTTGACCCAGCTATTTCACTTCTAAGAATTTACTCTAACCAAATAATCAAATAATCATGCCTCCGTTTACCAATTTATATATGAGGATGTTCATCACAGCATTATTTATAAGGACGAAATGGAAACAATCAAATGTTGAGGAACAATCAAATGTTATTTATTTCTGCTTTAGGAAATAGAATGACAACTAACAATATGTAGCATGTGGCTTTTTTTAAAGATTTTATTTATTTATTCATGAGAGACAACAGAGAGAGAGGCAGAGACAGGCAGAGGGAGAAGCAGGCTCCCTGCAGGGAGCCCAATGTGAGTCTCGATCCCAGGACCCCAGGATCGTGACCTGAGTCAAAGGTAGATGCTCAACTGCTGAGCCATCCATGTATCCCTGTAGCATATGGCTTTGAAGTGAGTCAGAAGTGAACTTGAATCCTGCCTCTATGATTTATATATTTGGAATGTTTAGAATAACGTATCTGAAATTAATTTTTGTACACAGGATACGGACCTAAAATTATTTTCCTCCAAAGTATGGTCAGTTATATCAATGATATTTATTAAATAAACTAACTTCTGTGAAACGATTTTTGCCAGCGTGATCATACATCAGATCTTCATATATACCCAGATCTTTATTCAATTGATCTGTTTCAATGTTAATTCAGTTATTTGTGGAAAATTGATAATACATAGTTCAGGGTTGATAACTGTCCCACACGAAAATTTTCAAGAATTTGGGGAAAATTTTTTGATTTATTATTTCAGTAGTACCTCAGAAATAAGTTATCTTTAAAAGAATAAAAAGAGGAGTGCCTGGGTGGCTTAGTTGGTTAAGTGTCTACCTTAGGCTCAGGTCATGATCTAAAGGTCCTGGGCAGGCTCCCTGCTCAGTGGGATTTCTGCTTCTCCCTTTCCAGTGGACTCTCCTCCTAGAGTGGGCACTCTAGGTCTCAAATGAATAAGTAAAATCTTTAAAATATATATAAAAGAATAAAAGGAAAAACCTTGGAGGGCAAATTTGGTTGTGCTTTTTAATATTTCCCAACAAGGACATGTGAGTCAACATGATCAGAGAAAGTTTTGAGAAGGAGGTAGCCAGCTCGAGAACAAAGTAGGGAAGCAAAAAGCCATCTTCTAAGACTAAGGTGTATCTGTGCCTTGAGAGTGTTGATATGCTCATATCTTCAAACTAGTTTATGTTCTTATTCTTCTATCCTGGCTTACTTTTTAGAAGCTCTATATGATTCTAGCCAGTCAGGTAAGAAATATTTAAGACACGTGTTATGAGATGATCTATGAGCCAGTCAATATGAAGGGACTGGGTAATATTATTGCATATAATATTATGACCTGGGCCAGGGATTCTCTATCTTTTTCAGGAATGAGGATCTCTTTTTTTAATGTCAAAAATCTAAACAGAACTCATATGGTAGTAACTTGCCTTTTAGTATTCATTGGCTGAAAAATACATAAAAAACTATTGAAATTGCAGTAAAGTTTTTATATAAATGGGTTATATTACTCATAATGGTAGCTAGTATATATAATTATACTTCATCATCTAGAGCTCAATCTATTATCCAGATACACTTTTTGCCCGTTTAAAATCAAATTTTATTGTCAAAAATTAATTTGTTTACCAGATAAATTGTTCTGACCTACAAAATTATTCTATATTTTCTATTCAAATCAATAAAAATTATAACTGATAAATTATAATTTTTATTTAATCTTAAATTTTGGATTATTAAATCACTAGAAGTAGAATAAAAATGTTAATAATTGCATTCAATATTAATTTCTAAACCTACTATTAAGTATAACTTTAAAACCTTATGATTAAACCATAATAAAAATATCTAAAACTCTAAGAATGGACAAGGTCACACACCTTCAAAGAAAAATGGCAGTGCTGGTCAACTATGTATTAACTATATATACTATACATTTTAAAGGTGAGATTCTCCAAGATTTTCCTCACCAAGTTCATTTGGTTCAATCAAAAGTGCTCATCCCCCAAATCCATTTGTAAACTAACTCCCAATGTGATAGTATTAGGAGACAGGGGCTTCAGAGAGTGATTAGGTCATGAGGGTGGAGGTTTCGTGCCCTTATAAAAAAGATGTCAGAGAACTCCTTTGCCCCTTTCACATGTCAGATCACAGTAAAAAAAAAAAAAAAAAAATGACTGTCCATGAACCAGAAAGGGGACCCTTAATAGACACCAAATCTGCCAGTACCTGACGAAAAACATGTCTGGTGTTTGTAAACTACCTGGTCTATAGTAGTTTAAAGCAGCCTAAACAGTCTAAGAAAATTATTTTTTGTATCTTTCTGGTATTTATAATTTTAACTTACTGACATGATGAGTTTTAAATGCTGTAAAATGAGTAATTTTATACTTTTAATTTTACCAAATGTTAAGAGGCAGGTAACCTCTTGAGTCCATGAAAGGATAACTTTACTCAAATGCACTAACATTACAGATTTCTATGTTTCAGGATACTACCTCTGCAATAAAACAGTTATACATCAAAGAATGACCAGGGTCTTCTTGTGAAATGATGGTCTTTATATGGTACAGAGAAGGAGAGACAGCCCACTGCAACCTGTCCTGCCCTGAATTCTAAATGTCCCCTTCATACACTTGGCACTAGACATAAGCCACATTTGTGCTGCTTGTTTTCTTTCCATGTTCTGCCCTCCATTCCTGTGCACAGTGCCCTGTATACATCTGAATACACATTAAGCATTCATGGTTCATAATATATAAGATATTGTAAGAGAATGTTTTTACAGAGCATAACTCTTTTTTTTTTAATGGCTCTCTTATACAATCTTATCTGATGCTATGTGAGCTCAATCAGTTATGACCTTCATTTTCCACAAGAAGGAAACAGAGGATGGGGGGGGTGGTTAGTAACTTACATAAAGTCAAATGTTTATTACAAAGCATCACAGAGCTTTAAATCCATATATTTCTACCCCATTTCCAGTGCCCTTCTTGGACATCACTGCTGGTCAAAGTGTGGTCCCAGGGCAGCAGTCTCATATCTCCTGGAAACCTGTTAGATATGCAGATTCTCAATCCCCACACCAGACCTACTGAAACAAGCTCTAGAAGAAAGACTCCTCAATCTGGGTTTTGGCATATCTTCCAGACAACGCTGACACACACTCTCACTCTGGTGAACCAATGCTCTACATTGCAAAGATTCAAAGTTAAAGTGCTTATCTAATTATGTGAAGACTTTATGAAGAGTTGTTAAATTCTTTAAATAACTAGGTCATACTAATTTGTACTCATTCTAATACAATCTATGTTCAAAAGAATGAGACAAAAACAGAACACACTCGTATTAGGTACAAATTTACTTTGTCCTCTGCTTCTCAGCTCTCCAACACTATTTATTAGCCCACCCACTTGCACAGGTCTCACCAAAATGAGCAGAGCAGAGGCAGAAGTTCTCAGAAATGTCATCTTGCTTCAGCTGCTCCCACTAGCAGCAATCCTCTGTGCCAGCTCATGAGATGCTGAGCATCTAAAGGTGTTGCAGGCCCCTGGGCACTGCGGGAGAGGGCTGCCAGATGGTTCTAATTCATTCACTGAATAATCACATATTGCCTGTGAGCATATGCTAGGCACACAGGATACAAAAATGGCCCCTCATCCTTCCTTGACAAGTTCATATGTGAGTGGGGAAAAATACACTCAAATAACTAGTAATTAAATTAAGCCTTGAGGGCAGCCCTGGGTAGCTCAGCAGTTTAGTGTCACCTTAGGCCTGGGGTGTGATCCTGGAGACCCAGGATCGAGTCCCATCCAGCCCCCTGCATGGAGCCGCCTTCTCCCTCTGCCTATTTCTCTGCCTCTCTCTCTGTCTCTCATGAATAAATAAAATCTTGAAAATAAACAAATAAATAAACAAACAAATAAATAAAGCCAGCCAGCCAGCCTTGAAGGATGAAGAGTAAGAGTTCCAGCAGTTGAACAGCTACAAGGAAGCCCAAACTGCACCTTGCTAGAATCAACTTCACATTTCTTTTCCCAAATTTTCAGTTATGTCGGCCTAAAATTGATTGTTAATAGTAGGCCATTTGGCATTCTGCCAAACTGCTTATTTTGTGCACTGCTACAATTTTCCAAACCCCTTCATCAATTCTCTGCTTTCCTGTTTATTTTTTTCCCCATCCCTAATAGCTTTGACACCAGCGACTGTTCTCATTCTGCACAATGTGGTAATGTCTCTAGCAAAAAGTTATTACCAATCAGTTAAAATTCCCCCCTAAAGTTAGCCTTGGTTGGAAGATGTCTGTCAATGTGTGGTTTCAATCCTGCTGCCCACAGAATGTTCTGGGCCCATGGTGGGACTGTATGTCCTGCCTGCTCAGTCAGGTATGGCACCTTCCTTCAGCCAATGAAATGCAAGCAGAAGTCACAGGGCTCACTTCCAGGCAGAAGCTTAGGAGCCTGTAAGCCACATACTTGCTTTGCTGCACTTCCTCCTGACATGTATCAGCAACATTTGATACAGTGGCTCCTCCAACAGCCTACAACTGCACTGAGCAGAAATCCCCTTGCCCGATCACAATGAATATGTAGCCTAAGCATGAAATAAACTGAGTTTTATAAACTCAGAATCCTAGGGCAACACTTCCTGGGTGCCTTGCTCTGCCTGTAAGGGTGCTGGAAGTCTAAGGCTGCTTGATCCATGCTACTTCCTACACTGTCTTGGCTGACAAAATGCGGTCTGCTCTAAATTAAGTTGCAAAAGAAAAAAAGAAAAGTCTTTTAAATTATTCTGGCAGTTATAAACTGTTGGAAACCAAGACAGATACATATGGTCCTTGGAAAGTGAAGAATTTTTACAGAACTATACTAGAAAATTTATAAGCAGTCAAGCATGTCTCTGTAGGCATTTAAAAATGAAATTGATGCTATAAAGGCCAGATAGTCAAAAGCATTTACTAAAAGAGAAAAAAGCCTTTAGCCAAGGATAACATAATTTATGAGCAAAATAATTCAAATACAAAAACTATACAATTGTTACAGTTGAAGGAATTAAACAAGTTGAAAGCAGAGACGGCTAGTGGTAACCATCTATGCATAAAGAAGTGATCATTTCTCAAAAACAAAAGTCCTTCTTAATGATAAAAACAAAAACTATATAAGTCAGGTTGCTGTTGGTGTTTATACTATCAGATAACTAATCAATGAATATTTTGAAGTAATTTAGAAGCTAACATTCATTAAAGCTCTGAAAATATTATCTTTTTGCACAGAATACACCAAAAATGAAATTCAAACCAATAAACATCAATAGAATTTAAAATGCATTATAAGAATGAAGTTCTTATAATTCTTGCCCATATCTGTAAGCATGCACAGCACAGTCTCAGAAACATACTGAATGCCATTCCAAAGCTTTTCTAAAAATAAACAAATGGCCATCTTCTAGGTCTTCAGACTTGCCTTTGTGCAGTTGTATCCCCTCTTGATTCCCTACTATTAGGAGTGGCTCCTGAAAGGATACTGCTAGTCAAGTGCAGACCATGAGAAAAGGAGTCATCCCCCACAGGACCTGCCTAGCCCATCCTGCATGGGCTCCTTTCAGTCTGGAGAGCTCCACCTTATTAGTAAGAGTAGCTGCCCAACAGGGTAGGAGTCTGGCCTTGTGGCTTTACTCACAATCACAACAGATAATGACTGTATTCATTAAAAAGAAATTAAACACACTGAGTAGAACAGGAAGACCAAGGAGAATGGGGCCTATTTCTTCAAAAAGCCAAATCCTCTCACAAGTGCCATCTCTATGCTGATATCTCATTTTTTTCTAGAAACATTAGTTTATCAATTTTTAAAAATAAAATAAAAATGAGGAATAACCTCAGTTAGCTTGGAGACATAGCTCAACATGTGTTGGCAGGAAACTTTTAAACACAAATAGGAATGACTCCTAGGCTTGTCCCAGATGTGAGGATGACAGCAGCAACAAGAAATGCAAATTCACATAAAGGCTAATCTCCCAAAGGAGGCTCCTAGCACCAGGGAGAGGGAGGAGCACTGAGAGGATAGAGGATGCTCTCAGTAAGGCTGCCCATCCCCTTATTTCTGGTCCCCTTTTCAGGGAAGCTTCTGATGCAAGGGTAAATCCTTTTTTACTTTCCTTCTCAGTGTTTTCCTCTTTGATGTTTTTTTTTTCTCATTTCTCCATTTGCTCTTTAAAAAGGTCCCTTTTGGGATCTCTGGGTGGTTCAGTGGTTTAGTGTCTACCTTTGGCTCAGGGCATGATCCTGGGATCGAGTCCCACATTGGGCTCCCTACATGGAGTCTGCTTCTTCCTCTGCCTGTGTCTCTGCCTCTCTCTGTGTGTCTCTCATGAATAAATAAAATCTTTTAAAAAAATAAAATAAAATAAAAAGGCCCCTTTGGGGGCTCTTTCTCTTAAGGTACTTCTAGTAAATACATAATAAAACCACCTCCAAATTACAGAGAACAAACTGGTGATTGCCAGGAGAGAAGTTGATGAGCAAGATGGGTGAAGGGTATTCAGAGGCACAAACCTCCACTTATAAACTAAGTTACAAGGATGAAAAATACAGCATACAGAATATAGACAACAGTATTGTAATAATATTGTATGGTGACAGACTGTAACTACACTTACCGTGGTAAGCACTGAGCAATGTACAGAACTATATATCAAATCAACTGCTGTACACTTGAAACTGATGGAACACTTTATGTCCATTACACTTAAGTAATAATAAAAAAAACTAAGCCTATCACATCACTTCTAAGAGAGGTTTAAAGAGGGACAGTATCAGATCACCAATAGCTACTGCAAGGCGTTCTTATAGAGTAAAATATCTTCTATCTTAATATTTTAAATATTTTTCCTTTAATATGTTTATTGACTACAATATTAATGCTATTTTATTCAAGCAATATAGCATAGGCACTTGTGAAATGTTAACCTACTATATGACAGGCATGATGGCATGAACTGGGCATATCAACACGCTTCCCCATCACAGCCTTTACACACTGGGTCTTGTACAGACCCAATACTATGCCCTGAAGCATGGGAGCAAGGACCATGATGGATACACAGGCCTGCAAAAAGCAGGGGCATGCTCATGGTCTCTACAAGGCAGAGGCTGAATAGGATATTTTTGATATACTGGACCATCCTTCCAACCTTCTTGGGAGTAAAATAATGTTCTGCTTTATGTGAGACTTTTACAATCAGTAGATTTCCAGACAATGCTTTTTACTCATGGAATATCTCAACTATGTAATATATCAGGCCTTGACATAATAGAAATTTATCACAAATTACTTAAAAAACTCATTCTGAATGAAACTGAGTTTGGCATTATCACTACTTATCCAACAGTTAGATTTTTAAATCAATATGAAGTATCTTGAAGTATAAGATAGTGTTAGATTTTTAGTTTATGAAGGCTTAAGTATGTATCTATTAGCCCTTCTTCCCTTAAAGATTCTTTGTTCCTTTGTTTGAATGAAATAATAAAAATATATAAATACATTAAGTTCATCAGACTGTTAAGCTAAATGCCTAATAACACACTGGGTTAATAGTTTATTTTCCTGAGTCATGCACTAGAGTGTATCTGTCCTACTGAACAGATTCTAACTATGTCAACAATCATTTGTTGAAAAGCTCCTCTATGTCAGATATATGCCTGGATGCAGAAATTAACGACACACAAACACACACCTCAGAAACATGTAGCCTTGCCAAAAAATAAATTAAATACCAAAATATTATTTGAGGGCACCTGGGGAGTGCAGGGAGTTAAGTGCCTGACTCGGTTTTAGCTCAGGTCATGATCTTAGGATTGTGAGACTGAGCCCCATGTTGGGCTCCATGCTCAGTAGGGAGTCTACTCTGCTTAAGATTCTCTCTCCCTCTCCTCTATATGTGCTCACTCTCCCTCTCTCTCAAATAAATCAAAATATTAGTTATTTCAAAATATTCTTTATTTCCACAATGTAATAAAGGCCTATTCACCAAATCTGACCCAAATCCATATTTCACCCAAATCCAATCCTTAAGATATATATAATTTGACAAGTGCTGTATCTATGGCACATACAAATAATTATGGGAATAAC
This sequence comes from Vulpes vulpes, assembly GCF_048418805.1. Taxonomy (NCBI): domain Eukaryota; kingdom Metazoa; phylum Chordata; class Mammalia; order Carnivora; family Canidae; genus Vulpes; species Vulpes vulpes. Next base: position 88,511,191 of record NC_132782.1, read on the forward strand.
AGTGAGGGGATGCTAAGGATAGCTCTAGCATGACTGACATTTTCATTTTCAATTGTCCCTGAAACATAAGGAGGCAATCAGAAGAAAGAGAATCAGAGTGGGTGGGACATTCCTAAGCCAAGGCAGACACATGAGAAAAGACAGGGAGGCATGGAAGCCCACAGAATGATCAGTGTGTGGCACAGATTATACCCATTAATACCCACTGCAGCACAATGATAACAGCACATCAATCTGAATAGCTTTGAGCATATGGAAGTACATGGAAGGACCTCAGTAAATGGGTTTTATTTGTCCGACTAGATGATTTCTTTTTTTTTTTTTTAATTATTTATTTTTGATAGTCATACAGAGAGAGAGAGAGAGAGGCAGAGACACAGGCAGAGGGAGAAGCAGGCTCCATGCACCGGGAGCCCGATGTGGGATTCGATCCCGGGTCTCCAGGATCGCGCCCTGGGCCAAAGGCAGGCGCCAAACCGCTGCGCCACCCAGGGATCCCCGACTAGATGATTTCTAACTTGCACAGAGCACTGATTAAATGTACAATTATAAACTTCTTTATATCAGCAAAGAAAAATGAAAATATATTCTATTAGTCCAATACATTAGACAGAATATACTTTGTTATACTCAAGGAGATACTTTGTTCAGTTTGACTTAAAGTGCATATGTCACTTGAAAAACACTGATCAAGTTTAGCAAATAGAAATAATTATGACAAATGTTCAGGAGACTTTGGAAATCTGTTCTTTGGTAGATAACATGACAGAAAATTAATACTGGGACTTTACTGGGCTTCCCTCCAATAAAAAAAAAAAACCTCCTGGAATAGGATCTACTGTCATAATTCCCTCCAGATACACAAGATGAAGGCCCATCCTTTCATGGTGAAGACATAAAAAGAGTGGTTTCTTTGACAGTTTCATGTAAATTCTTTGAAATATTTTAAATACTCCTTTAAAGTATTATATCACAGATACATGAATGATGGTTTTCAAAATGTCAAATTAATTTATATGAACTTGGGACTCTTTTTGTAAAGCTTTAAGGAAATAACCTAAAAAACAACTTTGATTCCAATGATGCCCAAGTCACATTCTGGACTTGGGCACTTAGAGCATACCAGATCCAGCTGCATAATGCAAACATGAATTCTCTCTGAATTCACAACTGACTCACTGTGTTCTCTAGGTATGCGATGTCTCCACACTATACAAACACATCACAGCAGATCTCCATCCACCTCCCCCAGAGTCCTTGGAAGTCTTCCCTTTCTTAGATTCAAGTTCACTGCTCCTGTCGAGCTGTTTACTTGCTCTTTGTCAAGCTTGTTAAAGGATTCCTTTTCATCCGCTGCCCTTCATATGAAAGTTCCCAGCAGCCCAGTCCTCTACCTGTTTGGTTAACTAAAAACCACAATGTAATAAAGGCCTATTCACCAAATCTGACCCAAATCCATATTTCACTGTTTCCTCAAAGCACTAGAAATTTAAATTTAAAAATCAGGGTATTTAATATTACCATTTGGAGTTTGAAAAACTGGGAGCTCTGTCATCATGTCTACGGGCTGTGGCTGAGCAGCAACTGCCCCCATGAGATAAGGCTTGTGCTCTCTAAACCACCCTGTCTACCCTGATGCAGAGCCAAGCTCCAGCAGCAGTTTTTCATCCTAGAATGGACACTCTCCATTCATCAGTTTGGATACTGCATGCACTGAGCTGATGAACTAGCTGCAGCAATATAACCAATAATTTTTGTAACCTCACTCATGCCCATGACTCACCTCAGTGTGGATGATCACCACGGTGATAACTGCCTCATTGAATCAGTCTATACTTGTTATTGAGCATCCATACATTCCATGAATTATGCCAGTAACCAGAGGTTCAAAGACCAATGAGATGTGGTCCTGCTCTAGATGAGTCTGCAATTCAGGGTTAGGGTGCCAGGCAAATAATCAGTCTCTGCTAAGCTTCAGTCCAGTCTCCAGACAATAAGGACCTCTATCCACAGATACTCTAATGCCAGCAGAAACTCAGCCTGTCTGGCTTAAAGCTCCTGCAAGAAGTCCCCTCCTGGGCACTGTAGGTGTCAAGGGCAAAGACCATAGCCTCTCTTTCACTTTTCCATCAAATTTGATATTAACATACACATAATGTTTTAAATGAGGCATACACCACATCTTTGAAGGGATTTCTAAAAATGAAGAACCAACTGGATGGTCTTTATAGCCATGTTCCAATGTCTTGGTAAGTACAAGTAAGAGGATGCCCTAGCTACTGGCTCCCTTAAAAGCCTGAGCATGTGGAAAGAAAAGTTTAACCACCTGGGAACTAGGTGACATAAACAAAGAGGAGGGAACTACTGGAAAACCTTTCCTGTGGATCTTCTTGTACCCCTAATAGTGACATGGAGTTTTCAACATACAAATAACAAAACCAGAAGCCATTTCTTATGAACTGAGCCAGAACAGTTGGTGACTAGGTTGAAAAAGCAGAAGGGAGATGATGCCAGTTTGGGAGACTGAAAAACAGAAAAGGATGCAACAAAAGCATGTTCAAGGAGACCCCTTCTGCATCTTGGGGCCTACAACCATAAAATTGTACCAGCAGTATTAATGTGTTTGAGGTTTCTTTCTTTTTCTTTAAAACATTATCCAGCCACCATAGTGATTTCCTTTCAATGGGCCTATGACATTCTGGGCTGAGGAGCGTCTTAAATTCCTATGTCCTAAACCTTATCACAGAAGCCACTGTGCTGGCAGATACAAGACCATGTGGATCTAATCAACTACTGCACAAAAGGAATGAAATACCAATTCCTTGGTGACATCCAAGCTAGTTCACAATGTGACACCATCCCCCTTTCCAGGTAAAGGGGGGGTGCCTTAAGAATGAATAAAGATAAGTTGCTGACAGGGTAACAGCAAGATGCTTGGAGTCAAAATTCCATTGATCTTCGAAAAATACAGAAATTCAGTACTTCTAAACTTGCCTCAGAATTAACAGAAACTTATTAAGAGACAAAATTAACAAAAAGAGATCTATTCCTAGACTGATTTAACAAACAAATAGGACTTCCAAGATAAAGATGACAGACTAAAAGCATGTATTTACTTCTTTTTGGAAACATCATTGAAATGATAATGAAAAGATTTTCTTTTAAAAATAAAGAGAACACAGGAGAGTTTGTAAGATAGATAGAAAATGTTACAGCCAACAAAAGATGCCTGAATCCAAAGCTAGCAAAAGGGATTCTAAAAGCAAACGTGATTTACGGTGCAAAATCCCCAGAGGATTGCGGGGGGGGGGGGGGGGGGGGGGGGTGCTGGCCTACACCTGAAAGAAGTGCAGAGGAGGAAATCAGAAAGATTACTAGTGTTGGAAACTACATCTTTAACTAGTTATGTACTATGTGTTGGCTAATTAAATAAATAAAAGAAAAAGAAAAGGGGAAAGAAGGAGAGGAGGGAGAAAGGCAGGGAGGTATGTAGGTTGATTAATTACCAGAGAGGCAGTTAAAACACAACCAGCAACTGGACGTCCTTTCCCACTACCCACAACCAGGTGCTTGCCCTCTGCCACTCAGGACGAGCTCTGAGATTAACTCTCTACAGAGGGGAACACAAGGACACCTGGACTCAGGAAACTAACTCCAGGAGAGTTGTGGTCCCACAACCTCGTAAAAAGAGGGAGATTATCTGAACGTATGTATACATATCCCAACTCAGCTTCTTGAATGCAGACAGCCAGCCTATCATCCTCTAGACAGGAGACGAACAGAATCTTGTCCAGGGAAACTGACCTGCTCAATGGAGAAATACCTAAACACCTAAAGATACCAACATCTTAAACCAAGCTCCCAGACTCAAAGATGCAGTCAGACATCCCCACAGCCAGGGTTCTGGCAGCAAGCACAATAGTGAAAACTGGAATTTGTTCTTTTTTTTTTTTTTTTTTTTTGTAACAAAAAAGAAACACCTAAAGATACCAACATCTTAAACCAAGCTCCCAGACTCAAAGATGCAGTCAGACATCCCCACAGCCAGGGTTCTGGCAGCAAGTACAATAGTGAAAACTGGAATTTGTCCTTTTTTTTTTTTTTTTTTTTGTAACAAACTTGCAGTTTGCTGTACTTCTCACTCCTGCAGTACCACAGTGTTGTGGAGAACTCACATCTCAAGGAATAAAGTACAAATTCCTGAGCATAACACTCAGGGTACTTCCCAACCAGAGACTCCCTCACTTTCTGACCTTATTCCTATCACAAGGCCTACAAAAGCCATATGTACAGAGTCAGGGAAAAGAGCTGTGGGCTCAGACCTGAGACCAAGCCCTGGTTCTGGCACCTCCTAGCTGTATGCCTTTGCTCCAGTTAAACATTAAGAAAAAAAGATGAATAGTAGGCATTTTTAAAGTTGTGATGAAGATACACAGAGATGTTTAATGAAACAGACACAGAAGAGTACCTGGAGTGTGATTCCATTCATATGATGCTCAGAACGAAAGAAAGTAATCCACATGATAGGTGCCAGATCAGCAGTGGCCTGGATGGAGGGGAGGAGTTGATTTAGAAGGGATTTGAGGAACGTCTATGGGATTATTGGAATGTTTTATATCTTAAGTGCAGTGGGTAAAAAACTCATCAAGGGGTATAGTTAAAATCTCTGCATTTTATTATATGTAAATTATACTTCAATTAAAAAATAAAGAGGCGGGAAAATAACAATAAAATATTTTTAATGAGGTATGATTTAATAGTCAATAAAGAATATGGTTTTATAATTCAATTAAACTGCCGATTGATAATTACTTCATAATAGCACAGTACTTTTTATTAAAATAGATTTTCCACAATAAAATGTCAATTGTTAAAAATATGAAATATACGTAAAAGCATAAAGAAAGGAAAAAGTCACTTCAAATTCACCACCTAATATACACATTGTTAATGTTTGCTTTACTTCATTTTCCTATGCACAGATTTTTAAAAAACATCCTGCCAGGGCAGCCCAGGTGGCTCAGCGGTTTAGCGCTGCCTTCGGCCCAGGGCATGATCCTAGAGACCCGGGACAGAGTCCAACGTCAGGCTTCCTGCATAGAGCCTGCTTCTCCCTCTGCCTATGTCTCTGCCTCTCTCTGTCTCTCTGTGTCTCTCATGAACAAATAAATAAAATCTTAAAAAAAAATAAAAATAAAAAACATCCTGCCAATATAATTCAAACACACAGGGAAATAATGTAAATTTAAGAAAAAAGAATTAAAAATGAAATTTCTTATTAATCTGTAAATTATAGCTACTAGATATTAGTTAGAAATAAATATGTTCAGGAGTATGTTTTCATAAATTGATTTCCAAGATGTAAGGGGGAAAAAGTAAGGTGCTAAATAGTACCTGTACTATTATTTATATGCAGATATACTGACACAGGCATGAAACATTTCTGCAAGGATGTGCAGAAACTGTTAGCAATTGTGAGCTCTGTCACTGCAGACTTGTTTGCTTGTAATCGGTTTTGTTTTCAGTGTAGGTGGGGGCAGACTTTCATTTTTCATTTTATACAGTTGGATAACGTCAATTTTCCACCATGATACATGTACACACATATGTACATATGCAAATATACATTATATGCATTACCTAATGATACATGTATTACTTCTTTTTTTTAAGATTTTATTTATTTATTCATAAGAGACACAGAGAGAGAGGCAGAGAGACAGACAGAGGGAGAAGCAGGCTCCATGCAGGGAGCCTGACGTGGGACTCAATCCTGGGTCTCCAAGATCATGCCCTGGGCTGAAGGCGGTGCTAAACTGCTAAGCCACCCAGGCTGCCCACATGTATTACTTCAAAAAGAAATTCCTATACAGAAATATTTTGTCATATAATAAGGGAATATTACAAAGCTAAATAAGTAGTATAACTCAACCTGGAAAAGTCTTCTTGTTTCTTAGTTCAGCTTTCTTTCCACACAGTATTCACAGAATACAAGGTAATCAAATGTTAAAATTAAGAATGAGAGTCATAGGGCACCCCTGGGCTCAGCGGTTTACTGCCGCCTTCAGCCCAGGGCGTGATCCTGGAGACGCACAGACCCAGGATAGAGTCCCACGTCGGGCTCCTTGCATGGTGCCTGCTTCTCCCTCTGCTTGTGTCTCTGCCTCTTTCTCTCTCTCTCTGTCTCTCATGAATAAATAAAATCTTTAAAAAAAAAAAGAATGAGTCATAAACTTATAAGTGAAACATTCAATGCTGTATATAATTAGAATTATATACATTTTGCTTTTAAATTAAACCAACAGATAAACAAAGGATACTTTATAGCCTACCAGTTTGTTTTAATATAATAAAAGAACTACCCACACTTAAAACAATCATACTAATGAAAATTAATGTTCAAGCTATTTTATTTTATTTTATTTTATTTTAATTAATTAATTTATTTATTTATGAATGATAGTCACACAGAGAGAGAGAGAGAGAGAGAGAGGCAGAGACACAGGCAGAGGGAGAAGCAGGCTCCATGCACCGGGAGCCTGACATGGGATTCGATCCCGGGTCTCCAGGATCGCGCCCTGGGCCAAAGGCAGGCGCCAAACCGCTGCGCCACCCAGGGATCCCCCAAGCTTTTTATTTTATTAGCTTCAATAGTCCTGAAATAAATTGGTGAATTTTATTAATTTAAACTACATATTTTTCTCATATTACAAGACACTTAACATCTATTGGTGAAATCATTTTGAGAAAATATCACTACTCCTTCTATAAAAACATTGAACTTTCTTTCTGATATCTGTTTTTTACACCAGTTTAAAAATTTAAATTATTCTTATATGAAATAATTTCCAAACAACTAAGTATTCAAAATGAAGAAAATGACCCATTATCTTATCCTAATTATGAGTCATGGTAATGAAGTATCACTTAAGAGAAGTTCTCAAAAAAAAAAAAAAAAAAGAGAGAAGTTGTCAACCACAAGTGGCTAACAATTCCACCAAAAGAAAAAGTGTATATTGTAATTTGTCAGTCTAAACCTAATTAACCTCTGAATTATGGTAAGCTTTGGGGAAGGAGAATTGTAAAAAGCACTCAAAAACAACTGCTCCCATCTAAAACAAGGCAGGAACTCTCTCTTGATTCTCCCAACAAAATCTACCAAACCAAATACACTGCAGATAACATTAGTATTTAAAAATCAAAACAAAAAGTTTTCAGAAGTTTTTAAGCCTTCTATATTAATTTAATATCTAATATCCCTAGAATTTAAACCTTTCTTATGTTTAATTTAAATACCTTTTTAATTTTGCTATTAAATAAGGAAAATTTAATACATGAGAACTAAATACACTGACAGGTGGAGAACTCCAATGAAATAAGATGGATCACTTTGAGGGGGGAAAAAAAGCACTTCACATCCATCTATGTGCAAGTGGTTTATGACCAACAGACATTGCAGAGAAGTCTCCAACATAAATGACAGAGACCAAAAGAAACAAATATAAATAATGGGATGCAAAATAATTCAACGTCTGTATATGATAAGAACTCTCAATAAAGTGGGTATAGAAGGAACATATTTCAACCTAATAAAGGCCATATATGACAAACCCACAGCTAACACTGTACTCAGTAATGAAAAACTGAAAAATCTTTTCCTCTAAGATTAGGAACCAGAGGAGAATGCCCACTTTCACCACTTTTATTCAACACAGTATTGGCAGTCCTAGCCATAGCAGTAAGACAAGAAAAATAAATAAAGGGCATCTAAAATCAGAAAAGAAATAAAATTGCCACTATTTATAGATGACATACTACATTTATAATATCCTAAGTAATCTGCCAAAAACTATTAGAACAAATAAACACATTCAGTAAAGTTGCAGAATACAGAATCAATATACGAAAATCTGTGGTGTTTCTATACACCAATAACAAAGAAAGAAAAATTAAGAAAAAAATCCCATTTTCAACTGCATCCGAAAAGGTAATATACCTAGGAATAAAGTTAATCAAGGAGATGAAAGAGACTGAAAACTCTAAAGCAGTGATGAAATAAATTGAAGACGACACAAATAAATGGAGACATTCAATGCTCATGAAAAACATTGCTAAAATGTCCCTACTGGCCAAAGCAATCTATACATTCAATGTAATTCCTCTCAAAATTCTAATGGCATTTTTTTTCACAGAACCACAATAATTCTAAAATTTGTATAGAATGACAAAACATCCCAAATGCCCAAAGCAATCTGGAGAAAGAAGAACAAAGCCAGAAGTATCATCTCCCTGATTTCAAACTATGCTACAAAGCTACAAAAATAAAAACAGTATGATACTGGCATAAAAACAGACACACAGATCAGTAGAACAGATTTGAGAGTCCAGAAGTAAACCCACAAATATACAAATAATTAATTTATGACAAAGGAGCCAAGAATATACAATGGACAAAGGACACTCTCTTAAATAAATGGTGCTGGAAAAACTGACCAATCACATGCAGAAGAAAACCTGGCCACTATCTTACACCTTATACAAAAATAAACAAATGGAGCTATATTAAACCAAAAAGCTTCTTCATAGTGAAGCAAACCATCATCAAAACAAAAAGTCAACCTACTAAACTAAACGGGAGAAGATATTTGCAAGTCATCTACTTGATTAAGAGGTTAACATGCAAAATATATAAAGAACTCACACAATTTGACAATAAAAAACAAAGAACCTGATTTAAAAATGGGCAGGGGATCTGAACATTTTTTCAAAAGAAGACATACAGATGGCTAACAGGCACATGAAAAGATGTTCAACATCACTATTAGGGAAATGCAAATCAAAACCACAATGAGATATCACTTCACACCTGTTAGAATGGCTACTATCAAAAAGACAAGAAATAAGTATTAGGATGTGGAGAAAAGGGAATAATCATACACTGTTGGTGGGAATGTAAATTGATGCAGCCACTATGGAAAAAAGTACAGAGATTCCTCAAAATATTAAGAATAGATCTACTACTACATGTACTAGCTCTTCCACCTCTGGATATTTTATGCAAAGAATATGAAAACATGAACTTAGAGATATGTGCACTCCTATGTTCACTGTATTATTTAAAGAGCCAAAAACGTGGAAACAACCTAAGTGCCCATCAATATATGAGTGGATAAAGAAGATGCATACACGCACAATAACCATAAAGAAGAATAAAATCTTGCCACATGGATAGACCTTAAAGGTATTAAGCTAAAATAAGTCAGAAAAAGAAAATACCATACAATTTCACTCATATAGCATCTGAAAAACAAAGAAACAAAGCAATACAAAAACTCATAGATTAGACTGTTACTAGAGAGTAAAGGGGATGGGGGAGAGGGGAATGGGTGAAGGGAGCCAACTGTGTGTGAATGGAAACCAGACATTTGATGGTGATGACTTTGTAGTGCATACAGATCTTGATTTTTAAGGTTGTACACTTGAAACTTCTATGTTACATATCAATTTTACCTCAATTTTTTAAATTGATGCAAGCAACAGCAATGAAGAACGAAAAAATTAATATCACCAAATAACTTAGAAAAAAATGTGAAACACTGGAGGAAGCTAAAAAGATGAACAATAGGAGAGAAAAATAAATTAAAATAGGCGGATCCACCCAGCAAGCCCAACAGGAAACTCTAGCAAGAGCCCTAAAAAGAGATAAAAGACCAAGAAAAGGAGAAGGAAACTATCAATGAACTAATACAAAAATAAGAATTTCCCAGGACATGAATTTCCACGTTTCAGGATAAGCAAAATACCTGGTACTATTTTTCATTATAAAATTACAGTGCTAAAAAAAATAGTAATAAAATAAAATTACAGTGCTAATTGGCTTTATTTATTGAGTACATTTATTAAATTGATAAAAACAAAAATATTTAAAGCACTGCTTATAATATAATCCTTTACTGTCTGGAGAATATGCAAAATTTATTTTGACATCACCCTCAGAATAATACAATTTATATACTGAAGTCACATAAGAGCTATCCTTTAATGTCTCCTTTTCAAAAGTCACAGTAATTTTGTTTCCTTAATTCCTTATCAATGGGTCATCTTATTCAACTTCTCCATTTACTTAGTAGACTCCACATCCTTCAGGATTAAACCAGGGCCATGTAACAGAGATGGAGAGGAGGGAAGTTTCTAGAGATACTGAGGCTGTAAACCAGGCAATTATCAACTCCTAGAATGGAGAGTGTGGAGAACTTTGTATGATTCTCTGGTTTACAGGCTAGGTAAGTGGGCGAGTAAAGAGAGACCCAAGGAGAAAGAACATAGACTTTTTTTTTTTTTTTAACCTACCAAGACTGATGACAATGCTCATAATCATTATCTGGAATTAACATTGTACTTACAGTAGAAAAGCATGGACTGGGAGACAGGACACCAAGTCCTAAATCCTAGGTATCATCAAGACTTAGTTTGTATAAACTGGGGCGATTCCCAGAATGCTCTCTTAAGGCTCAGTTTACTCACCTGTGAGGGAAGGTGAAGGTACCAGGTAAGACCTAACATACCATGAGTCAGTGACCTTTCAGCAGCCAACCTTTCAGAACAAAGCTTTATCCAGAAATGATCTGGGGAAATGTGAATACCAGACACAGCTGGTGGAGAAGAACAGTACTCAAGCACCTTACTTGTGACCCTGGGCCCTCACTCTAATGCTCCTGGATTCTTATTTACTATAAACAGTAATTCCTAACAACTTCAGTTTCACAAGCCATGGAGAACAAAAAGCAAAGCCAGAGAGGATGCAATACGAGTTACCAGAGGTAGATACAACAGCCAGAGAAACAGTAGATTAATAATCCAACCAAGAAGAAAAAGACTTAAAAGCAGGCATAACGCTCAACTACTTCATGTTAAAAATAGTAGTCCTGAGTCATCAGAAAAAAAAAAAAAAGATTAAGTTACACTGAGTATCCTCTGATTAAGAAAACGTATAAAAGTAAGAAGGTAGAAACTGTATAATATATTTTATAAAGATTTCCATCAATAATGGTTAGATTTAAAAGATTTTAGTCCTTGAAGGTGTAAGATTCAGTTACCTGGAAAACTAATTTATGATCAGTTACTTGGAAAATTCCATCTTATTCTGGAAAATGACCAGATAAATGGGGTGTCACTGAATGTGCTACTTTAGTACAAATAAATGAATCACATTTAAAACAAAAGCCTACTTAATTTCTGGACACCTTATTTTACCTGAACTGTAAAATGTTTCCTATGAACTCCTTGTATATTTAAACTATTAATGTGTAACATTTTACACTGCTCAGATAAGCATCATATATAGTAAACCAAAATCACTTCTTTTTCAAAAATAAACTCTCCAATGTATCACTTCTACAAATGTCAGTACCCAGGTGGAAGCAACAAAAGTAAGTAATGGGTTTAAGTGAATTATCTACACTAATGAGGAAGAAAATAGTATGGATGATACCAAATAATGAATACCTAAAGACCACTTATATTTTGACATCTGGGATGTGTTAACTGACACAAATTCATTCTTTATAAAATAACTACTTTCTAACCAACCTATATTCTTTCTGGCTAGACTAAGAGTATGGCTAGGAAAATTGGGTCTTTATGAAAATATCTGAAAGACAATTGCTCAAATTGCAGAATAGTTTAAATTCAGTTTTTTAATTTTAAGAAAGTAAAACTTAAATTTATCCTCAATTTGGCATTCCAAATATCCATTATTCAAATAAAGACCAAATTTCTGCCACATTTCTCCCAACCCATAAATAACTGAAGTCAGATAATCATGAACACTTCAACATGAAACTCAGGGTAAGTAAAGGGCTTTTACTAAGTATTAAAATAGGGCTGAGATTAAGATCAATCCAAAATGTGCCCCTGAATTATTCAAGTGAAAATGTAGACTTATCAAAAAGATCCACATTTAACACCAACTAAAAGCCCCACGTAGTCCGAGGGTCAGTCCTTTGGCCTGAGAGTCAGGAACATATCCAATATGTAGACTAGAGTTCACATTAGTCAGATTTGTTAGACTCTTAAATGAATGATTCATTCACTGGTACATGAAGCAGTGCTATTTTAGAAGAACATTCTAACAGCATAATTCTAAACACCAGCCATATCATTTCCGAACCAATGAAAATTCAACTGGGATGATCAACGGTACAATAAGGATATTTCATGGAGAAATGAATTTTAATAATATTTAGATCTGACCTTCTGGATAGTTGTCTATGTTTTTATATACAGAGAAACAACAGGCAAGCAATTCTTTCAGGAAAGTTTTTATCAGATAAATCTGTTCACAGATGTAATTTCATAGACCCACTAGTATTATTCCTCATGAACTAAATGAAGGCTGGTATTCCAGGTGTAGATTGAGCTACTGTAGCTTACATTTTTATTTCTCAGTCATGCACATTTGGTACCTTCATATTTCAAGATAATCTTAAAATAGAGGATTTTCCTTATAAGCTTAGCTACTTGAAAGTATGACTGTGTCAGTAATATCACAAGAAAGAGGAATATGCTTTTCCCTCTATCATTCATTGTGTCCATGTACTTCTCCTCTATGAAACATAAGTCAATCTTTCAAATTCTAGTCCCTCCTTCTTCTTTCCAACTTGTTTTACTTATTTCCCTCATGGTTAATAATCATTCCAAGAACCAGTTTCAGTAGATGTCCTCTATAAGTTATCACACAGATTAATAATATGATAAAAAAAAAAAAACACTTTTCTTTCAGTAGCTTGGAAAGGCCTAAAATTTTAATAAGGATTAGCCACCAAGAAAAATATAAAATCCAGGAACTTTCATTCTTAGTGCTTAAGCAGGAGGGTAATGAACGTCTGTAAGAGATACCAAAAAAACAGTTCTTGCACGAGAAATATCTAACTCCTGCTCTGAGGCAAGTTGAAATGGGTATTTTCTAAGACTCATGTGTCATCATTTTAAAACGTATATAAATAAAGTCATTGCCATTTTGAGCTGATATAATGGACACTTGCATCCATGTCATTAGTGCAAATATAAATTGGTGCTATGTTTGGGAAATACAATTTAACAATGCTTTTCAAGAATCCTTACAAGTTCTTACTTTTGGATATGGTTATTACATTCTTAGAGCTCTAGCCCAAGGAACAGACTTAGGTATAGAATTTTATCCACACAGGTGTTCATCACTTAAGAGTAAAAACTTTGAAATCTGAAACTACACAGTGTTTGAATTATGACTTATTCATATGATGGAACACTACTTTTTTACATTAAATGGTTGCTTAAAAGGAATGTTAAAAAGAAGGGGGGATGGCTATGAGGCATATTATGTTTAAAAAAGCAGGACACAGAATTGTATGCATAACATGATTTCAACTATGTAAAACTATGTCAGTGAATAATTTGTTTTCGTCTTTATATGTTATTATTATCTCTATAAGGCACACGTTTCTCTTAAATTCATGGGGAAAAATGATGATCATTGTTGCAGAGGTGAATTTTATTCTGTATTTTGGGTGTAACGAGTTCCTGAATGGCTGGGCAGGAGAGAGGTGAGTGAAGGCTATTTCACTGTGGCTCAGGAAAACTATCTGCATGGCTCTCTCTAGCTGCTAATGTGCCCTCCAGGTCTGTAAGGGGAAGACCCCAGGTTAGATGGAAGGAAGCCCTTGTAAGGAGGAAGGCATTCTGCTGGCCCTAGACCATGACACAGTGGCCACCCACAACACAGCCACCACAAGCCGCTGAACAGACCGGTCCCAACAGAGGGGTCAAAAGGAGAACTGATAACCCACCATTCCTGGGAGCAATCCCATTATATTTTAAATACTATGTTTGTTTGTTCTCTTGTAATCTTCAGCCACAACACTTAAGGTTACCAAACATTATGCAGATTCTTAATCCCACAGAACTTACTCCATGCAGTGAGCAGATTCAAATTCCACCTCTTAGGACTTCCATACTCTGCCACTCACTACACCTTAGGGAATGAACCACTGGCCATGCCCCTGCATGCACACTCCTGGTCTTCTCTGAATAGTCCCAGACCTTTTTTCTGTAACTGAAACCAGACTGACCCCTGAAGCCCTTTGTAGGTGCCAGCTGTTCTATCTCCCATACCCCATATGCCACTGCCTTGAAGATGGCATGCCACAGCTGGCTCCAGATCTTTCTCCTCACCCAAAACTTTCTGCAAATTTGAAGAATTAGCCTTAAACCATTTGGATTATTTTCCTATTGCTGCTATAACATATCACCACAAACTAAGTGGCTTCAAACAATACAAATTTATTACCTCACAATCATGGAGGTCATAAATCCAAAATGGGCTTCACCAGGCTAAAATAAAGCTGCCAGCAGGACAGTTTCCATTTCCCTGCCTTTCTAGAGGCCTTTTGTGTTCCCTGCTTCGGGGCCCCTTCCTCCACCTTCAAAGCCAATGGCTTCTTCAGTCCCTTTGGCTCCACTGCCACCATCACATTGTATCCTCTAACTCTCTGCTGCCTTCTTAGAGGCACTTTTGTGATGGTATTTGGCCCACCCAGACGTCCCAGAATCATCTTCCTATCTCAAGAACCTTACTGTAATCACGTCTGCAAAGTCCCTTCATCACGTAAGGCAACATATTCGTATTACCCTGCTTACCAGACCACTCCACTCTAGCTGGTTCTTGCTAAAACCAGCTACTTACCCTGTGGACACCCTTTTCCCTTCACTGGTGAAAATTTTAGCACTGAGGCACTACATTTTTTACCCCTTTCACCATTTCTGCCACCATGCAATAAGCACAAAAAAGATCATCCTTCATGCTAGACTCTTAGTTCTCTGCTGTTATCATTTCTGAAGAACTTCTCCTCCCACCCAATTTGGTCACCTTCTTCCATCATTAAATGCTAGTTTAATTAAACTCTGCTATATTCCTGGCTCATCTGTTCAATTAGCAAGATCACTGCATTATACAACCGGAGCTGCATGTAACAGGCAGTCCTGCTGATGCATCTCCAAAGAAGAACTGGCTTCCATCAAGACCTCTGATCCACTGACCACCAGAAAACATCTTTACTGGTCATTCCTTTGCCCATGTTCTGTCTCTCAACTTCTGCCCAGTTTAGATTCTATGGCAGTCATGCCCTTACATACAGTCATGCCCTTGCAAGCACCCCTAACTCCCTTGTCCCCTCTCCCTCTATCACAGACACCTGAAAAACCCAATACCAATTAAACCCAATGCTCTCTCTACTCCTGCCTCACTCACACACAAATGGCTGAACATGGTTTGTGAAAGTCACAAAAGTAACCTGTCACCTGAAATGCCATCTTGACAATGATGAATCCTAAAATTATTTGCAGCCATAACTTCCTAGAAATCTAAACTCCTAGAGTCAATGAGGACACCAATGCCTAGGTCTTGGTTTCTAAATTCCATCTTCCATGAAAATGGAACCAAGGCTTCTTGAATGAATAGTTGATTCCAGCATTAATACAAAATGAGCCTGGAAAATGGATTTGTTCCAGGAAATAAGGAAGTCCTCAGAATGATGGGGGCATGTCAGAAAGTCACAGGACCCCACTTGAATGGGCTTCCATGGACTGAATCTTGGGTAGTTTGAGCATCAAAGTAAAAAATGGTGGTAACAGATACAAATAAATACATAAATAAATGGTGGAGAAAAGGAAAGTTCTTCCTTACAGCAGAATGCCTGCTAATAAATGTGGAAGGAATGATGGAGTTAAAAAATCCCAACATGGCAACCCCCACAGCACGTTGTGATGCGAGGCTGATCGATGCGAGGGTCATCAGTGGACACTCCTGTTGGTGGGCAGATTTGATGGGCGGAGAAGATAGGAGCCATCTTGGGGTGTCTCCTCTCAAATATTCATCAGTCATAAAGGGAGACCTTGTGACCAGATGCTCATGGCTAATGCTGCCATGGGCAGAACAGGTCGACGTCAGGTGCCTCCAGGTGAGAAGTGCTATGAACACTATCAATCTGTGCTATTTCTGTCGAAATTCCAGCCTGAGTCTGGCTCTAAGGGAACACAAGGCAGACTCAGGTTGAGGAATGTGTTGGAAAGTAAAAGGTCCAAACTGTGAGCACCGTGGAGACAGAGAAGACTAAGAGACTGGTGAGGAGTGAGAGACAGGCCAACAAGACACAGAATGTGGACAGAGGAGCAGAAAGGAGATGGGAAATTGGGGTGAGGGGGTCAGTGGAGGAGTTGGGATGGAAACTGAAATGCGAACACAGTCTATGGACAGAACACATGGTGCCATATTAACACTCATTTCCTGATTCAGAGGTTTCTACTGTGGTTATGAAAGGGACTAATCTTGTTTTTGTGTGTTTTGGTTTTTTGTTTGTTTAGCAAATAAGCTCACAACCCTTCTCTACTAAAAATCCTCTACTTTAAGGACCAATCCTCCACTTTAAATAAAATCCAAACTCTTTACTATGCTCCATTAGGCCCTTGGTTGGCCCCTGCTGTATCTGCACCTTCACTTTCTTCTACTTGCCCCCAGCTTGACCACCGTCCAGCCCCTCAGACACTCCATGCTAGTTCTGCTCCAGGGCCTCTGCACCTGCTGCTGCCTTCCCTAAAATGTCCTTTATTGCATGACATTAATTAGGTCTCTACTTGAACAGCACCTCTCTCAAGAGGCCTACCCTCACCACATCCCATGTCTTCAGCTCTGTCTTCACACACTATCTGTAGCTCTATAATGAATTTACCGTGTGCTATATGTCTCCCACAACTGAATGTAATTCTTACAGGGGCATCATATTCATCGTGGTACTACCGTTACTTATGTGCCTAACACATTGTGGGCATTTCATAAATATTTGATAAAGTGACACATTAACATAAATGTATACGTAACAAACTTTTGTGAGAGAGAAATATAAGCATCTAAAGACGTAGAGTCACTATAAAGAGCAAAATAACTGAGTTGGTGACTACTAGCAACATCAAGACCAGACCACCAGACCAGAGGTGTACCATTAAGAATAGAATTTATGTAATTATAGAATCCTAGAACTGAAGATAGATTTATAGCAATTTAACTGACAACCTGCCACGTGAACATTAAAAAAAGGTAAGCAAAGTCTCAAAAATAAAGACTTTCAGACCTGCCCAAATGACAAATATCTTCATAATAATATAAAGCTAAATCTGGAAGACATACATAGGATTCAAAAATGCATAGTCTAGTGGTTTGTATGTGCATCAAGAATGAAAATCAAGCAAATAAAAGACCATCTATGGTTCTATGCAGCCGTGAAAAAAAGAAAAAGAAGGAACCAGTACACAAATGAGACAGATTGATGGCATGAAGGAAAACCTGACAAAAATAAATGGGACTGCAAGAAACAATCATGACGGTGAAAAAGAGAAATGAAAGCAACCATTTCATCCAGCATTCTTGAGCAAAGTGATGGAGGAAAGTATAGCAACTAAAAATAAAAATTCCACCAAATAACTATCTGCAGACAGTGGGAAAAAATCCAAATATATACAGAATACATATACTCACATTACTGAATATGGGGAAAATATAGGGTATAAAAAAAAAGGCTGATAAAATTTCAGTCTAAAAACAACCATTATTAAATGGAAGTTGCAAAATCATAGGTGCAAACACTGACTTTACAAATTTTCTCCAACAGATGAAAAATATTGCCAGTTTATAGTGAAATAGGAATGATAACAAAGCCTGTGATAAGTCCTATAATGTAAAATTGGATGGTAAAAATAAAAATTCTATAAAGCCGTAATGTGAATTATTTGTTAGCAGGGGTATATTACTGTCTCATTAATCTCTATCCCAACTCCATTTTAAGTCCTTGGTAAAATTTGAATTTTACTTAAGTGAACAAAATTACATAGGAAAAAATTATTACATTAAATGTGATAGGCTTTTTTTGACCAGAGAATAGTGAGTTAGGGAATTCCAGGGAGAAGAAGTCATCCACAAAGCAACCGAAATAGGAAATAACAGGGCATATAGGGGAAGCCACTGGAAGACCAACTCTTCATGTGGCTTCCATGTTGATACTACCTATTCCAGAAGCCATCCCTTTACAGACATGTGTGACCTGAAAAGAGAGGTGACAGGAATTAATCCTGGCCTGATACAAGAATAAAGACCTTTGCAATCAGAAGGATACTGCACATATAGCAGCTACAAAAGCATTCTCCAGCTTGCTGATGCCACAGGACACTACTGAGTTAATTCCACTCAGCAAACAGCCACACTTACAGACTACCAAGGCAGTGAATGCAGTACACCATCAACCTCTCAGAAGATAAGAAAAGGACATGGGGGCTAAACAAACTTAGAGTGAAGAGGTTTCTTCCTGAGCACAAATGAGCAATCTGCCCAATACAAATTTACTAGATGAAAGAAGGCAGAGACAGAAGAAAATGACCCAATGTGCCCAGAACCCACTCCTGGTGGCTTGAATCCATGGGGAGATGTCGACTCTAGGTTACAAGAATAATCTGCTCCCTTTTATGTGTCAACGCCACTTCTGTTCCCAGGAAACTGACTGTGTTTGGAGAAAGACACACAATCATACGAACTGGACTCCCTTTAAATTCATGACCACAAACTTCACTTGGGCCCCCATGCTGCCTGGGAATCCCACCCTCTGCTCTATGTCCCTTCTCACTCCCCTAGATGAAAATCATAGACCCCTCTCCTCAGACCTTATTGGTGGCTTGTTCCTGTTTCTGTGAGAAAATATGCCATCAGGAGAGGCCTGCATAAGTATGCATGACCTCTACCCATCTGCCTGTGTCCATACCTGTATATCTGCCCTTCCTCCTGTTGCTTCAAACTGGCCATGCTCCCATCCAAGGCCAACACCTGCATCTGAGATCAAAAACATAATTCCAGGGGCACCCAGGTGTCTCTGTGGTTGAGCATCTGCCTTCAGCCCAGGGCGTGATCCTAGGGTCCCAGGATCGAGTCCCACATCAGGCTCCCCGTAGGGAGCCTGCTTCTCCCTCTGCCTGTGTCTCTGCCTCTGTGTCTCCCATGAATAAATAAATAAAAATCTTTAAAAAACAAAACAAAACATAATTCCAGCAATTCTACTCTCTCTCTCTCTCTCTTCCTATTGTTGACTTCTCCCTCTCTGCTGGATTTTTCCTCCTGGGCCTACACCAATAAGGCCAAGCTCAATATTTGAGCATCACTGTCCCCTCATTAGACTCAGCAGCAGTTGGCACAACTGACCTTTCTTCCCTGGCTCCCAGGACACTATCCTCTGTATTCCTCCTGCCACTCTGGTTGCTCGGTCCAATCTCCTTGTTTCCTCTTTATCACCCAAATCTCTAAATATTGGAGAATCCAGTGTTCAATTCAAAAGACCTCCTCTCGGGACGCCTGGGTGGCTCGGCAGTTGAGCATCTGCCTTCGGCTCAGGGCATGATCCCATGGTCCCTGGATCGAGTCCCACATCGGGCTCCCTGCATGGAGCCTGCTTCTCCCTCTGCCTATGTCTCTGCCTGCCTCTCTCTCTCTGTCTCTCATGAATAAATAAATAAAATCTTAAAAAAAAAAAAAGACCTCCTCTCTGGTCCACCTTCATGCACTCCCTTTGTACTATGTCCACTCCTGGTGGCCTTAAAGCCTTTTGTTATTTGATGATCTCCCATTCTCTTCCCTAACCTGGACCTCTCCAGAACATAACTCAGATTTGTACATCCAAATGCCTGGATAACTAAGGGATGTCTCACAGCAAATATGTCACCCTTTAACTTATTGCTCTCAGTTTCTCCATGTCAGTGGACAGAAACATAACTTCTCAGGTCAAAAATGCTGAGGTCATCCTTGGCCCTTTTTTTTTTTTTTCTTTTACAGGCATATCCGTATATGGGCATGTGTATACGTGCACACACTCTGTATCTAATTTGTCAGCAGATCTTGTTGACACAGCCTTTAATATAGATCCAAACATCTTCTCCCACCATTTCTACTGCTCACTGCACATGGCCCAACAATCTCCCTATCTTTCTTGTACATCATTGAAATCACCTGATTGACCTTCCTCTTTCCATCCTTGTCCTTTCACTCTGTTCTCAACATGGCAACCAGTATAACTGTTAAAATTTAAGTAAGATCTTGCAATTTCTCCTCTACTCAGAGTTCACCAATAGTTTGCCCACTTGTTCCAAATAAAGGCCAGTGTCTTTAAAATGCTCCAGAACGGGCAGCCCAGGTGGCTCATCAGTTTAGCAGCACTTTCAGCCCAGGGCCTGATCCTGAAGACCCAGGATTGAGTCCCACATTGGGCTCCCCGCATGGAGCCTGCTTCTCTCTCTGCCTGTGTCTCTGCCTCTGTGTGTGTCTCTCATAAATAAATAAATAAAATCTTTTAAAAAATTAAAAAATAAAAATAAATAAAATGCTCCAGAAGGCCCTACACACTGTAGTACCCTGACCTCACCCCTCATATCTCAGAGCTATGGTTTTTGCTGTTCCTTCTTTCTGGAAAGTCCTTCCCTCACATCTCTACTTAGTTTTTGCCCTTCCTTCTTACAGGTTTTTGCTCAAAAATCATCTTCTCAGGCAATGTTTATTGAATGAATGAGTCAATCAATGTTACCAACAAGGCTGATGCACTGACCATACAGGCTCAGGTCCGGCACTGCAGGATTTCAATCCCTGTGATAGAATCACAGGCCAGGATGAGAAGGCAGACCTGGAGGAGACAGATGCGCAGAGATACCTAGTTCTCAGTTTAAAGCAGGGCCTAGACCCACAATCACGGTAAAATGTTTGTCATGAAAATGAGTAGAAAACCAAATGCATAACCATAAGACTGCTAGTGATGACAACATTAGAGCCAAGAGACTTAAATTATTTGTTAGAATATAGATGAAATTAATCATCCAGTTACACTGCAGAACTGCTGCTCAAAAATGTGACCTAGCACTGGTGCCAGTCTGCACACTGTCAGAACAAAAGTAAGAATAACACTTAGAAACTTTGTGGCAATTTGACTTTGCTGTGACACTTCAGTGAATCTGATCAGAGTATGTCAGTTTGAGTTCCACATGGTGTGAGCTACATACTAATTATGTGCTGAAACACCATTAATCAGTCCGCAATGGAGCAGAACTTTTAAGACAGAAAAGTCAGGGGCACCTGGCTGTCTCCATTGATAGAGCATGCAACCCTTGATCTCAGGGTCGTAAGTTCAAGCCCCACATTGAGCACAGAGCTCGCTTTAAAAATAAAAAAATAAAGATAAAACAGGAAAAAACAGTCCATCACAGTTTGAGAAACACTGCTATAAAGTATGCTTTTTCAGTATCCAAATGCAAGCATCTTTCTGATTATCCACCAGATAGTATTTCTTCCTTTAAATATATAAAGAAAATTAGTATTTGCTTTTCACCTTTTTTTATTAAGTCAAATGTCTACTCAATTATCTTGGCAACATATACTCATAACAGATTGCAATTTGGAAACTTTAAGGGTATTTTGGGTTTTGGTTGTTTTTTAACTGACACTGATAGGTTATATGTTTCAAAGAGCTTTCTGATATCAAAGGTTTTCCATTATCTCTTTTCCTAAACCTCCTCAGTCCTCTATCTGTCCCCTATGACACTTCTATCACATTACACTCTAATTATTGATCCAATCATCTGCCTTCTCTATTGGACTGTTCTATCTGTAAGGGCAGGTAACCATGTCTGAATGATAAAACAGCTTTATCCCCATACCTAAAATCATTCCTGGTTCCTACTAGTTGTTCAATAAATACCTACTGAACAAATGAATAAATTGATCTTGTGTAGATAAGTGAATTACAGGTGACAAAATTTGGAGGCCATCAACTGGTAAAAGGGAGGAGGACATGTTTCCTATAGAGGGGAACACAAAACAATGGTCTAATTCTCAGCTGTGCAAGTGAATGAGCTTTATTCCAGAAACTCACAAGCCTACCATCGGACAAACCTGATGAAATGGAAGTGGAGTTTTGCAAGGGGATGCAAAGTAAAAGAAAGTTTTAGAAATACAGTAATTTATGATAACAGCAAATACAATAAAGACAGTTTCCTTTGAACTAGAATGTTCTCCCCACAGTATTCTTGAACATTTATTAGGCACCTGCTAAAGCAAAAAACATGAGAGAGGAGAAGGGTGGGGGTGGGGGAGAAATACATTATAATTACTGGAGCAGAACTAACTCCTGTCTGAGCTAAAGGTTTCTAATTTTCTTTTGCTTTTATCTTCAAGCTTGATGAAAACAAAAAGTAGTTTCACATTGTTGCAAATCAAAAGTCTGACTGGTTGTTAACAACCAATACAGCTTACTTAATATTTGATAATTCTGATTTCTGATACTTAACAAGTTTTTCTCCTGCTCTGGGAGGCTAGGCACCCAAGGCCTGACCATTTTGTATTTTTCATTCTGGTGCACTGTTATCCACTGGGTTATTGTCAATGCTGTGATATCTGCATATTATCAGGGATAAACATGGTGAAGGATCAAAAATGACTCTCTCCAGGATTCTTATACATCTTTAATAACCTCAAAAGATGGGTAGCTATTCATCAGGCAGACAAGATTATAAAAAAGGGCCACTTGCATTCACTAATCCAATACTTCTTTGCACCGAGTACTTTCTGCTGAGTACTCTGGGCCCAGAGTAAGCCACCTCAGAAATCTCTGTCCTAGGTCTCTGTGTATCCTCCCCCACCAAGTTAGAAGGCATGTCACAGCACAGACTACATCCTCCAGGATCCAGTCCTAGACACTTCACTATATATAGAAACACATAAACTGTTAACTGAGAAGAAAACACGAGATTTCATTTATGATTTACAAATGCTTTTGCAGCATTTTCTGGCTAGTTAAAATTATGTCATTCAGGTCAACTGCTTATACAGTTTCTTAGGAGATTTCACATTTTCAAATTTTCTCAAAACTATACAAATATTGTCATTTTTAATTTAAATGTAATACCATAAAAAATTTTTTCCCTTCACTTAATCCTGATCTACATCATTTGTCTCATGATACAAATGTTAAAGGTATACCAATTTACCACTCTGTATTAAATTACAAATTTGCCTTGAAGAGGGTTTTTATAAAACTAATACCCAAGTTCTGCCTATCGTATAATTAAATAAGTCAAACTAGCCTTTAGGGACCTCTTACTTTGAAATGAAATTTTAGAGCCAAAGAGTGCCTGTAACCTTTAGTGAAATCATGTCTAAAATGCTAGTCTGAATTTAACAAATTAATCAGATCTCCTTAGAAAAGGCTATTTACATTTTTTTTCTTAAAGATTTTATTTATTTATTCATGAGAGACAGACAGAGAGAGAGAGGCAGAGAAAGAGGGAGAGGGAGAAGCAGGCTCCCTGAAAGGAGCCCAATGTGGGACTCGATCCCAGATTCCAGGATCACGCCCTGAGCCGAAGGCAGATGTTCAACTGCCAAGCCATCCAGGCGTCCCCTATTTATACTTTCTGATATGAACACTTATGAATGCTTGTGAATCTCGATCTCCCCAAAAAGGATTTAAAAAAATATTTTAAAACAAGACCATGTTTTACAAAGGGCATTGTGAGCCTTTGAGCTGGGACCCCAAACAAACATCAGTGATCCAGAGTGCGGTTACCCCAGGTTGTCCACTGGCCCTTAGGCCTCTGGCAGTTTAGAAGAGAATCAGAAGACCTCCAAAGGTCAGCCCAGATGATCTCAATCATCAATCATGATTTAATAAGCATTCATGGCTCCTTCTTAAACTTCATAATAAGTACTGGGACAGCAAGATATTCAAGTCCCTGCATCCAAGGACCCCAAAGTATTTATTGTACGCCTCACATATGTTGTGTCTTTAAAAACTAGTAAATATATACATTATTTATTTAGCAGGAAGATTATTCAGCTTAGTTTAAGCAGTGCATCTGAAGATTCACTCAAATTATCTCTAAGGAGAGCTGCAGGGAGATGGCATTGGATCAGAATTAAAGCACAGAATTGGGATCCCTGGGTGGCGCAGCGATTTGGCGCTTGCCTTTGGCCCAGGGCGCGATCCTGGAGACCTGGGATCAAATCCCACATCGGGCTCCCAGTGCATGGAGCCTGCTTCTCCCTCTGCCTGTGTCTCTGCCTCTCTCTGTGTGTGACTATCATAAATAAATAAATAATTAAAAAAAAAAAGCACAGAATTTTGCTTCTACTTATGACACTGACAAGCTGAATGATCTTCATAAAATAACTTCAGATTTCTCAATTTCAGCTCTTCATATTCAAATAGAAAAAGCAATTCTTTCTATCCTGAATGTGTTCTGAAGACAACTATTAGAAAAGTATATGAAGCATTACAAGTCTGACACAGGAGAAAAGTTCATCACTCTTACCAACATCACAGCCTTAACAAAGAGAGAAAGAGAGAGAGTGATTTACTATACATAGTAATACCAAAAGTACCATCAATGAAGGAATTAATGAAGTATCCTCTGTCTTAAAATCATAAGTCTCATGACACCGATATTTAAGATGACCAAAGTAAGAAGGGCTTGATGATAATGGTCCAGACTGGGGACTCTGTGCTCAGGTAACTGCAGCACCTGACCAACAGTCCTAACTCCACCTTCCTTCACCTTCAATCCATCCTGCATATCACTCCAACACTAATTTTTTACTAATTTCCTCATACTACTTTCTTACTCCACAACTAAGTGGTCTCCCATTTTGGAAATTATACCTAAATTCCATTTCCCGACCAACCCTTCTACCATGAATACATATTACTTCCTGGTACTCTTAATTAAGTCAAAGTAACCCCTTCACTGCCACACCAACACACCATGCCCAATCCTCCACTGTATTCGTTCGGGTGATCAAGTGCTTCCTGCCTTCTATTAACTCCTCAATCCTTAAAATATCAAAACCCAAAATACCCTGAAAGGACCCACTTCAGTGCTTCCTTCTGTATAAAGCCTTATTTTCCATCTCTACCAGTGTTACTTTAAGAATCATAAAATACCAACATAAGTGTTTATCATAAATCCTCTACAAGTTTTTACCAACTCCTGTGTCAGGACTGATTCTCTTAATTTCTGGGGCCTGTTACTGTGACTAACACAATGGTTATGTGAGAACAGGTTTATAAGAGAACAAACAGGCTCACTGTGTTAAAAGAGCAGCACCCAAAGGCAGTCATGCCCTAACCCCTGAAACCTATTAATATATTACTTTACAAGCCAAAAAGGATTTTGTGGAATAATGGGGAGATTATCCTGGATTATGGGTGAGCCTAATCTAATCTTAAAGAACAGAGATGCAACAGAAGGGAAATAGAAGATTCCCTTGAATGGGACGTGAGCTGCTGTTTCTGGAGAGAGCCAAATGGTTTTCCATGTTTCTCTTGTTTCCATGAGAAGGAATGTGGGCATCCTCTAGGAGCAGAGATCAGCCCCCACCGAAAGCCAGCAAGGAAATGGTTTTAGGCCTACAACCTCAAGGAACTGAAGTCAGACAATGTGAATTAAATGAGCTTGGAAGCAGATTCATCTTCAGAGCTTTCAAAAAAGGACTTAGCTCTGTTGACACCTTGATTTGGGCCTTGTGAGACTCTAGTTGAGCCATATTGACCTAGACTTCTGAACTACAAAACTGTAAAATAATAAATAAGTGTTGTTTGAGCTGCTGTCTGTGCTAATTTATTATGGTAGCAACAGGAAACGAATCTGCTAACAACTAGGGCAGCACAAGGTCAAATAAGAAAGCACACAGGCCAAAAGGCTATTACGGACATGATATCCAAACCTAAATGGTTCTTTAAATGTTGGTAAATTGGTCAGATAAACATTCAACATGCCCAGTTGAACAGGAGTAACAACAAAGAGTAGGCTTAATGTTTCAGTTTTTATTGGAAACCTTGGGGCAAGTTTCATAGCCAAAGTGAATTGTAAACTAAGGGAATCAAATGTATCAGAACTATAGTACATCCTGGGCTATTTGCTTCAACCGCTTTTGAAATAAGGTGAGAAACTCACACTGAAACCAAAATCAACAAACCATCCCCTTAAGATCCAATCCATTTTCTTTGACAGGGTGAGAGGTACATTCAAACATGTCAAATAACATACAGAAAGTTTTACAAAGAGCTTTGTTATTATGATTACCATACTAATGCAATACCATCCAATGGCTATCTAAACAGGGCATGAGAGTTCTTAACTCTTGACAAACTGTATACAGAAAATCAGTGGAACCAGACAGTATTTATCCAGATGTTATAGAGGAACACAGAAGGAAACTATGAATTTCTTGGTCAAAATCCTGAAGCCATGCCATTTACAAGACAACTATGCTAAAAGACAAATAGGAAATAAATCTAACATCCACAAGAAAGGCTCCAGAAAAGATTCTGATAACTTGATATCTAGTATCTTTACTTACTTTAACTAGCACAATGACAAGAACATAACTATAAGTAAAACTTTTAATCTAATTAAAATAATTTTAAATAACTTTTTTCCCCAAACCCAGAATCATACGCTCAATGGAAAAAAGTTTAGTAAATAGAAAAACACACACACAAATAAAATCACCAATAATCCCAACATCCAGGGTAATCAGTACATTATTCTGTCAGGTGTTTTCCTAATTCATACAATACTTATATTCCAATATATGTGCATTAATACTCTTTCTATTAAAATAGTATTATACTTATTTCAGATTTAGCATTATGGAAAGTATCTTCTACAACTTGATTTTTTAATATCCTCACAGAATTATAGGATTCCCTTATTTAATAGAAATTTCTATGCATGGAAATATAAGAAGATTCAAATTTTTTAATCTTTTATTTATTTTTTACACACTTCTCTGGATATAACAGAGGCAAAATAAAATTCTGGCTTTACCACACACTAGCTCTGTGATACTACAAAAGTCACTTAGCCAAAAAAAAAAAAAGTAAACACCACAGTACTACCCTCACAAGGTTATGGTGAGATGGATAAGTTAAAATATGTAAAATGTTTACAACAGTGCCCAAAACATGGCACACAACAGAGAGATATTGCCTATGATTGTTAGTATTTCCTACAATAAATTCCAAGATATGTAATAAATTCCAAGATATGTAGTAACATAGAAGGCTCACACTTTTAAGAATTTCTAATATGCACTAGAGAAAGGAGAGTATAAAACTAATTACTCACCCCCCAAAAATGTATTTTCCATTTAAGTTATCACCTTAAGTACTCTTTCACTTACTTTGTCCTATTCTTGGCCTCTGGATTCAGACCTGAGAGACAGGAAGAAGCCTTTCCCCTCTTCAGAATATTGGCAGATTTTTAGACTCTTTCCACAGACACTCACATTTCATATCTCCTACCTCCCTACCCTAATCTTTTCCTCTTCCTATATATTCTGGATAGTTGACAGTCTTAGTCTCCTAAAATAAAAAAAGGAAAGAAAGAAAAGAAAGAAAAGAAAGAAAAGAAAGAAAGAAAGAAAGAAAGAAAGAAAGAGAAAGAAAGAAGAAAGAAAGAAAGAAAGAAAGAAAGAAAGAAAGAAAGAAAAAGAAAGAAAGAAAGAAAGAAAGAAAGAAAGAAAGAAAGAAAGAAAGAAAGAAAGAAAGAAATGTATTTTCCTGCCTCATAAGACTACTGGGTAGAACCGAGCCTATCTTCTAGGCAAAAATAATACTATAAATACAAACACACGTATCATAATAGCTCACTAAAATACTTTGAAAGATAAATGATGTTTTGATAAGAAATGGCCTAAAACTATAACTTAATTTGGTTCTTTAAACACCTTGGTAGGTTTTTCCACTAAAACGAGAAAGGGCACAAAAATGAACCAACAAAATGAATTACCTTTAGACTAAGAAAAAACATTTAGTCCCTGGCTCAAGGTAGCATAATAACAGGGAGTCTGTTTTCTGGAAAGAGCAATTTCAGCTGTAGTGTCAGGTGCTAGAAAAATGGTCTTATTTAATGATGACCTAGGAGAAGAAACGCACAAGGAATTCTCCAGATGTGCTAGGAAAAAGAAAGCATTTGGTGGTGGTAAAATTCAAAGCTAATCAACCATGTAACATAAAAAAGCTGAGAGCCTTGTCAGGAGAGTGGTGGGTATCAACACCAACAACTTGCAGGTAACACACTCAAGATAATAACTCAACATACTCCAGAGATGACAGGCCCCGAGCTATGAGTCATGAAAGATGACACATTCGTGGCTCCCTAAGTGGTCGGGGCTATTTCCTAATGAAACAGACTAAGTAAGTTCCTGCTGAAAGCATGCAAAAGTGATGAGTATCATCAGGAAGAGTATTTGAAACACAGAATATTACTTGACTTCCTCTTCTAAAGAACCATGGTGCCTTTCTACCTCTGATGCTATATAGAATCCACACAGGTTCAACTCAAGAGGAGATGGAGGACATCAAAAATAAGCTAACATAATTAAGAGGATATGAGGCCCATATAGAGATAGATTAAAAACATTAGTGTTCTACAAGTACAAGAGTAAAATGGGCATAACCAAAATTTTATGTAATGAACATGACTGAGGCACGGGGCACTCCTATTACAAACCAAAGATCTAGTTTCCTGACTGCCAGAGCAGTTGCTGCTGTTCATTCAGGGGTTTAGGAGTAAGCTCCTTCTAGAAATGATTCAGACTAAAAATTTAAGTAGGCTCACTAAGACTTTTCACTCACTTAGAAATGATATATACAATACAGGTCACAAAAGATAATCAGGGCTGCTGCCTTGTAACCCCAATGCTCTGAGAGGACATAGCAAAGGCAAGCATTCCCTACCAACCTCCCCAACCAAAAAGCCTCTGATAGTCAACATCAGAGAGCTACCAGCAGGCTGATGTGACCCAACATGGCATGTCACAGCTCTTAACGGTGAATGCTTTCTTGTGTCCCCAAATTATGGGTAATGAAGTCCATTACAGTTAATGAATCCTTAAAAAAGTACTTTTCTTTGAGTGATTTTGTATCAATTTCTTTTAAAGTACAAATGTATAAAACTAGATATATTTCAAATTGTTAATTGTCAGGCAATAACCATAGTTCTTCACACTAGACTTCATGAACTTTTTCAAATTATCATTTATACAAACCCGTAATAACTCATTCGAAAGGCTATTATACCCTAATTAATATATTTTTAGAACACTTTGCAAAAGTATTGTTAGTAGTAAACTAGAAAATGACTTCCTTAGGAGGTCATGGAAGCTCTAAAAATATTTCATTTAGAAATCAGGAGTATTTTCATAGAT
Source organism: Vulpes vulpes (assembly GCF_048418805.1). Classification (NCBI taxonomy): domain Eukaryota; kingdom Metazoa; phylum Chordata; class Mammalia; order Carnivora; family Canidae; genus Vulpes; species Vulpes vulpes. Next base: position 88,540,511 of record NC_132782.1, read on the forward strand.
GGTTTGACAACTATTTCCTTATTTCTTAAAGTATAAAACAGCCTTTTAAAGTTAGACACTTAAAAATTGCTTATTGTTGGGACACCTGAGTGGCTCAGCAGTTGAGCGCCTGCCTTTGGCTCAGAGCATGATCCCAGATTCCTGGCTTTGAGTCCCACATCGGGCTCCTTGCATGGAGCCTGCTTCTCCCTCTGTCTGTGTCTCTGCTTCTCTGTGTCTCTCATGAATATATTAATTTTTTAAAATTTTTTTAAAAATTGCTTATTGTACTTTCAATTATTAGCCTATGGAAACTAAATTCAAAATATAGAAGTTTTGAGTTAAGAGAATATAAAATACATGTCATCAAGCAGGATGTGGTTTGACATAGGTAGCTTCCATTCAAGGGTTGTGTCTACATACACCTGTAATATACTATATGTAAATGCATGTATGTTTAAACATAGTATAAATGTATAATATGTATAGTATATATAATATGTATATATTACATAATGCAATGTAAAAATATATAATATGTACAATCTGCATATTATATAATATACATTATGTAGGCATATACACAAATGTGTGTGCCTATTTTGAAAGTAGACCAAAACAAGAAAATATATTCAAGTTAAAAGAACAAAGGAGTTCTAAAATTTTCTTATTTTTTCAAGTTTTTGCATTAATGACTTAATACTTTAGTTCTCATCTAATGAATTATAACAATTAATAATGAAATAATTACATGTGCAGAAAGCCCTTCTAATTATACTACATGAACATGGTGAACACTATTTTTCATTAGCTTTGTTTCAATTTTCAAAAATTTGTCAAAATAAGGTGATTTACATCTTTGAGGCTGTAATACAGATGCATTTGTAATATCAAGTACAGTTGATCCTTGAGTTGGGGGGCCAACCCTCAGGTAATCAAAAATCCATGTATACCTTTTCATTTCCCCCAAAACTTAACTATTAATAGGCTACCATTAACCAAAAGACTTACTGATAACATAAACAGTTGGTTAATGCATATTTTGTATGTTGTATGTTTTATAAATTTTATTCTCACAATAAAGCTAGAGAAAAAATGTTTCTAAGGAAATCATAAAGATTTGAAAATATATTTATAGTATTGTACTCTATCAAAAAAATTCACATATAAGTGGACCCACGCCATTCAAACCAATATTGTTCTAGTGTCAATTCTAACTTGTAATTCGGAAAATCAAGTGATTTATAAAATCAAGCGAGTTGAAAAACAATGCAAAATGTGCAAAGCAAAATTTATATCAATGTGGTTTTTTGGCCAAACTTTTACACAATTCTGAAATGACACTCAAATATAAAAACAAGAAAGTTACCTGTTGTTTCAGTTTTAAGTTATAGAGAACGCAATTTTTTTTTAAGATTTTATTTTATTCATGAGAGACACAGAGAGAGAGGCAGAAACATAGGCAGAGGGAGAAGCAGGCTCCCTGCAGGGAGCCTGATGTGGAACTTGATCCTGGATCCCAGGATCACGACCTGAGCCGAAGGCAGACACCCAATAGCTGAACCACCCAGGCGTCCTCAGAGGACACAATTTTATCAAAAACACAACTCTGGGCATAAATTATCTAGCATAAAAAAAAATAAAAAAAATAAATTATCTAGCATTTAACTGTATACTATGTATTCTTAAATGAAATCATTCATGAAGTTACAAGTAGAGTCGAAACTATAAATTAAACATAGTTTCAGTGCTGCCATTATCGTAACACTGCCATTAGAAACATTAAGGGCCTTATGCACATGGATTTGTGCCAAGCAATTCATAAGGATGCACTATTTGCCCTCCAGAATCTTGCCAGTCAGAAATATCTCTCTTTCTAAATTCAATTTAGACAGAATAGAGAAGAATGTTCTTTTCCTAAAATATGTAAGTCTTTCCTCCTGTGGGACTATTTCTCAGGATGGTCCCAAGAGGTAAAAGTCAGCACTCAGTCCAAGACATGCTCACTTTCACAACAAAGCAGAATGAGAATTCACAATTCCAGGTCTGAACTCTTCCCAAACAAGTCCAGCCTTCCCTTTGTCTCACCCACCTTCTTTGCCCACAGAATATACTGGGTGACATCAGGGTTAAATAGTATCAAAGGTACCTTCCAAGTCCAATAATGCTTCATCATAAAACTTTGCATTCAGGGGTGAAAACAGCATAAAGAATTATTTTTTAAATTAATATTAGAAATGTTGCCTTTCCTTTAATTGTACATAAAATAAATGTTAGAGAAAGAGAGAGACAGATATAGACCTAGATAAATAAAAATGAGCTGGAGCAGAGACATCTACTTAATTAGCCCAATATTCATTCTCCCATTTCTCCTTAGTAAATTAACTCCTGATTTTCAGCTGGGCACAAGACACTGCATCTTGTCCCATGGGCCTAGAGTTCTGGCCAACAAAATGCAGTGTAAGGACTGTGAAGAAGCTTTCAGAAACCTTCAAAGAAAGCTGAGCATATGCTACTCATCCTGTGTTCTTCTGTTCCCCTCCTTCCTGCACGTGGAGACATATGACACTTGGGCAACAGCACCCATCTAGGACCAAGAAGAGACACATTGTGGAAGATAAAGCAGTGAATCCCTCAGAGCCTGAATCCTAGTGATGGTGGACTCACCATATCAGCCCTGGACCACCTATCTCTCAAAATTTAAGAGAGAAATAAACCTCTACCTTGTTTAAACCACATGTACTTCTTAGTGAAAGAAGCTAAAGCTAATCTGATGGATATGTAAATTTCCTACAAATGTAAGTTTTAACTATATATTTTCTCTTATTTCATTAACAGAATATACAAATTAACATATAAAACCTAACCCAAGACACAATTGAAAATTATGCACCATATTTAATTTATGAGATGCAAAAATGTCTATTGTAAATCTCTTGCAGAAAAAAAATATTCTTGGAAATTAGAGTAAAAACATACAAACTCCATTAGAAAATGAGTCTGTAGACATGTGCTCTGGAACAGATAAACTCTCTTGTCCAGCTCTTTCCTTTTCATTTCTAAAATACTAATATTTTCTTTATATTGTTTGCTATAATTTTCTTTTAGCCACATGACTCTTAAGTCTTCATTAAAAGACACTAAAAATGACAGAGATTTGAATAAAGAGATTTGCTATGCATGGGAAGACTGTTTTTTAAATGTCAGTTATTCCCAAATTGATTTATAAGTTTAACACAATTCCAAACAAAATCTCATAATTAAGGGAAAATGCAGATATAAATATCAACTTTCTGGATGACGTTTCTATGTTTCAAAGCAACAGAAGAAATCATAAAGGAAACCAATTAATCTACTTTGACCATATTTTCTACCAAACTCAAAATTTGCAATCAAACTAACTTAAAATGAAAAGCAAACCACAAACCTGGAAACAAAATGTCTGTAATAAATATGATACAATATAATTTCCTCAATGTAAAAAGAGTCATAGCAAGTTAATAACAAGTTGAGATCATGAAAAGACAATGTACAAAACAAGAAATACAAAGGGCTAATATGTATATAAGTAACTTTTCATTAATATTGACAAGTAAACCCAAACAAAAAAATATGTCTTAGTAGAAAATTAGATTTTTAAATGGGAATTTTACAAGAGTAGCTACCTAGGATTGAATGGATATGGTGCTATCATGCCCGGGAAAGCCACACAGCTTAGCAAATGGAGAAGCAGGGGCTTTGGAGGAGACAGACCACAGGAACCACGAATCCTGGGCTCTGCCTTTATCATCCTTCTGGGCTCAGTTTCTCTAGCAGTAAAGCAGGAAAAAAGCGTGCACACACACACACACACACACACACACACACACACACGGGATTCTTGGATTTAGTGAGATTTAGTGAAAGGAAACATCAGAAGTACTGAGTATTGCCTGGCACAACTGAGAGCTCAGTTGTGATGATGACTCAGTTATGAGCTCAGTTATGATGACTATCATAACTATTATTATTTTTATTCATATAATATTTGGAAACCAACACTGTAATATGCATAAAGATCATCAAAAAGGTTTCTACTCTCCAAACTACTCAACTTCTAGGAATGTACTCTAAGAAACTAATCCAAAATACAAGAAAGATTTATGCACCGTTATTTTAATGGCAATCCTATTTATAATTTTTTAGAGATGAAGATAACCAAAATTTCTAAGAATAGTTGAACATTAAATTTCATTATAATCACTCAGCTCTTAGAATGACAAGATCCATTTCTATCAAAGCAGGAAGAATAGATTTTATTTTGATGTTAAGCAGGGGTGGGAGGAGATCACAGAATTATATTTACCCCAAATGTCACTTATTCATACAAATAAGCACAGAAATAAAGATTGAAAGGAAATAATACTATTAAGAGTAGTTGTCTCAGAATGGTGAACTTATGGTTGGTTTTGCTCAGTTTTGTAATAAAGATTTTTTTTTAAATAACTTTAAATAACTGTTAGCTACTGCCACATATCACAATTACCAAGAAAAAAAAATGGATTAGAGGGCATTCCACAATGTTAAAAAATCAGGAATAACTGCTAAATAAACATTTCAACAAGCCATTTAACAGAGTCTGACAATTTGATTAGCAAATTTTACTTTTGAGTTAAGTGTTCATTAAACAGGAAAATTTTAATGTAAAGCACTAAGTGAAGTAAAATGACCCAAATAATTATTGAATTTTAAATAATTTAACTTCGAGGAACTGAAATTACTTTTGAACTACACTTTTATTTAAAATTTTTATCCTTGAAATCAAATGTGAAATCTCAAAATACAAATAGGTAAAGATATCACTTGGCAAATGAGAAGAATGATCTTAGTATAGTTTTCAGAATATACTAAATTATGTTCTAAATGCCCAACAAGAAAAAGAAATAAACTTCGCAATCAGCGTATTAAATTAACAGATGCAGCCTATGTGAACTTCAGTAGAAATGAGCATGGCCTGGGGTTACTTCCCACTTCTCTCAGATCACAAGTCCATCACAGAAGCCTGTTAGCTCTACCCTCAGAGATGTCCTTGTCACCCTGGCCCCATCCCTCTTCTGCCTGGATAACTGCACTGGTCCTGGGTCCCAGCTTAGGGCCTCAGTGGCCCTTTCCTGTTGGTCCTGTTACTTCTTGTTCTGATGGCTTCCCTTTTAAAAAAAATATCTTTATTTATTCATTCATGAGAGACACAGAGAGACAGCAGAGACATAGAGGGAGAGGCAGGCTCCTCGCAGGGAGTCCAATGCTGACCCACCCGGGATCATGCCCTGAGCCAAAGGCAGATGTTCAATCGTTGAGCGACCCAAGCGTTCCTGATGGCTTCCTATCTTATGCAAAGGAAAAACCAAAATCCTCACATAGGCACTCATGGCCAAAGCTCCTGTTCTCTCTCCAGGCTTTTCCTCTATGGATCACAGCTGTCTGAAGCTTATGGACTACTACTAACTCCTGGGAACCTGCTGAACATTCCTTTGCCATCCTTTGCACTCAGAACACTCTTTCCTGAAAAACTGTGCTGCACACCCCCTCAGTCCTCTCAATTCTTTGCTCAAATGTCACCATCCTCGTGAAGCACTGAAAACTGGAGGCCACTCACCCCACCACTTACCCCCTGCTCTCTTCTTTCCCCATAGCACTCCTCACCTTATGCCATATTATGTAATTTATTAATTGGGGCTCAGTGGTTGAGGACCTGCCTTTGGCTGAAGTCATGATCTCAGGGTCCTAGGATCAAGTCATGTATCAGGCTCCCTGCAGGGAGCCTGCTTCTCCCTCTGCCTACGTCTCTGTGTCTCTCATGAATAAATAAAATCTTTTAAAAAATAATTTATTCATTATGTTTATTATTTAGTCTTTGTCCCCTCTAAATGTTGCTATTAAGTAAACGTTCAGAAAGGGTAGGAGTTTAGGACACTTAGGTAGCTCAGTGGTTGAGCTTCTGCCTTCAGCTCAAGGCATGATCCCAAGGTCCAGGGATTGAGTCCTGCATTGGGTTCCCTGTGAGGAGCCTGCTTCTCCCTCTGTCTGTCTCTGCCTCTCTCTCTCTGTTTCTCATGAATAAATAAATAAAATCTTAAAAAAAAAAAAGCGTAGTTTTTGTCCATTTGGTTCACAAATGTCTCCCAAGCATCGAAAATTTAACTGGCACATAATGGTACATGCTAAATAAATATGTACTAAATGAATGAAAAAAGTGCTACATTTACCATGGTGCACATGCTTACCACAGGAAATATGCCTAGAAGTAAATGCAAAATGTTACACTTCTCCCTTTTAATACCAGTGACACTTACTCTGTGCACTGTTAAAGGTGATTATCGTGATTATCATCATATATCAGGAAACTATTCTCATTGTGGAGAAAAACATGCACTGGAATACCTGAAAAGAATGTCTGAAAAGAAGGATAAAGACATTCCTTCCCCAAAGCTAGCCTCTCATTATCCTTCAATTCTTCATTTAGTCTTCCACCTGCCAGGCTAATTCATCTTTTCTTAAAAGCAAAAATCTGAGGGGCACCTAGGTGGCTGAGTCGGTTAAGTGGCTGATTCTTGGTTTCAGCTCAGGTCGTGATGTCAGGGTCCTGGGATCTGGCCCCCTGTTGGGCTCTGCACTCAGTGTGGAGTCGGCTTGGGATTCTCTCTCATCTCTCTGTCCCTCTTCTTTCTTGCACACATGCTTTCTCTCTCTAAAATAAATAAATAGATCTTGAAAAAAAAATGTAAAAACCTAAGCATCAGCAACCACTTGAAATACTGTCAAATGACATAATCAATCACTGCCATGGCCAGCAAAAGGAAAACTTTGAGCAGCCAAGACATTATAACACCTGTTCTGGCAACAGAATTTTCTGTGCATATCAATTACAAATTGAGTATTCAGCCACTGCTTCCCTATGAAATCTTAAACTAAAATATGGGCTTTTTTTTTTTTTTTAAGATTTACTTATTTGAGAGAGAGCGTGCAAAAAAGAAAGAGCACACGGAAAGGGAGAATCAGACTCTCTGAGATGTGGGGCTCGATCCCAGGACTCCAGGATCTGGAACCTGAGTAAAGTCAGATGTTTAACGGACTGAGCCAGACACTGGCTTTGTTACCACTTTGGGCTCTGCTCTTCCCTTGCCATGGTGACTAGCAGCGCATAGTGGTTTGCAAGGGTGAATTAAGCTGCAGGAAAAAAAAAAAAAAAAAAAAAAAAAGAAGAAGAATCCCCAGATCCCAGCACTAGGAAAATATTGAGAGGTCTACTTTTGATGAGGTTGTCTCTTAGAGAACCTAGAGGAACAAGACTGTAACTGAAGCCTTGGTGAGCTCTACATCAGTGGTTCTTCTCAGCCACAGCTATACCTCAGAGTCACAAGTGGAGCTCTGAAAACTACCGGCTCCCTTCCACAGAGGTCCGGATCCTCTCATGCAGCCTGAGTTAAGAACCACTGATCTAACTCACTCTATTCTCTAAAATTTAGACTCTCAACACTCATTTTCTATGTGTATTTCACGGACTCCTCTGTGCCTATCGTTTTCCTTTTCTTGTATAAATCCTCAACAGGGCCGGTGGTAGAGAACACCTGTTTGCATGAGCTTGCCTTGTGACATCAAGTGGAGACTGTCATGATAAGCAAAGAGGAGGTTGTAGTTAAGGGAGTGACTTGGAGACAGATCAGCTCTACTCCATGAGGAACCCTCAGTCACACTTCAGCTGTTTGGATTTCAGATTTGGATCTGCAAAATGGAGGTGACAGAATGGCCTCCAACACTGTGGTCTTAAGAATTTATTTTTTTTAAAGATTTATGATAGACAGAGAGAGAGAGAGAGAGAGAGAGAGAGAGAGGCAGAGACACAGGAGGAGGGAGAAGCAGGTTCCATGCAGGGAACCCAATGTGGGACCCAATCCCGGGACTCCAGGATCACGCCCTGGGCCAAAGGCAGGCGCCAAACTGCTGAGCCACCCAGGGATCCCCTTAAGAATTTATTTAACATATTTATTGAAGGATCCCCTTCAACAGCAATTACTATGTGCCAGGCAGCTTTAAGTGCTTTACAAACAACTCCTCTCTGAGTATGATCTTCATCCCCATTTCACATGTGAAGAAACCAAGTCCAAAAGGTAACAAAATATGCTAAAGGTCACATCTTGGTAGAGCTGGAATTAAAACCCAAGCAATTCTGGCTCCAGGGTTTGCCTGAGAGCTCACATCATTAATACTGGAAATACAGCACAATAGGAAGTCCAAGGATCCACACCTCCCCACTTCACCCCCAACATCTGTCACAACACTGGTACTGGGAGGGGGAGAGGGCATGTCACTGGGCCCAATCCCACTGTCTAACACAGACTAATATTACTCAATATTCTGACTGTTCCTTCGGGGTGGATTTTGTATGTGTGTGAGTGTATGTGTACATATCTAACAGGCATGTGCACACACACCCCGCTCATTCCATAGGCTGCCACATAATGTTGAATTCATCACTGCTCCCTGCCTGATAAGACCACCATCACTGCCACGGCTATTACTAGAACATTCTAGCTACTAAAACATTTTAGTTGTGTTTACTGTTCAAGAGCAGAAAAATAGGGATGCCTGGGTGGCTTGGTGGTTCAGCTAAAGGTATGATCCTAGAGTTCCTGGATCAAGTCACATGTTGAGCTCCCTGCATGGAGCCTGCTTCTTCCATTGCCTGTGTCTCTGCGCCTGCCTCTCTCTCTCTCTCTCTCTCTCTCTCTCTCTCATGAATAAAATCTTTAAAGAGAGAGAAGAATAAACTACATGCCATATTCAATAAAATAATTAACTTCCAAATGAATCTTATTCATTCCTTCATTTGTTTATCCAACAAATACTTACTGAGCACCTACCAACAGAAGCAGTTTCTGCCATCAAGGATCTTATGATCTAATTAGGGAAACAACCAACTTTGGAGCAAGGCTAAAGCAATACATGGCAATTTTCATACAAGGGCTTTAAATGTTAAGAGAGAAAAGTACCGAACACTTCAGAGAATTAGGAAAAGATTCTTGGAATTAGTTATGGAAGGTACAATCTCAAAAATGATACTGTCAAAAAGGCAAGAATAATGATTAGCTCAGTTTATGGGATACTGAGCTTGAAAGCCTGATGGACAAGGAAGTGTACAGCCTGTTGTCTACCTGACTCTGAAGCTCAGAGGAAAGTGTGACCAGGAAAAAAAAAATATTTGGAAAACAGCAGCATGTGGGTGATAACTGAAGTTACTGACATATGGCTAAGCAAGAGTGTGTTGAATTAGATAAGTCAAAGGCCATGAAAGATACTCCAATAATCACCAGCATTTATTACCTGGGAAAAGCAAAGAAAAGTAGACAAGAGAAAGCCAGAAGGGAAAGAAGAAAGGTACAAATTATTACCTCAAGACAGTCAAGGGAAAAGAAACTCTGAGAGTCAAATGCCACCAGAAATCAAGTGAGATTAGTGCTTGAAAAGTCCACTGATTGAAGCAATTGAGACCTGTGAGTAACCCTGGTGAACACTATTGAGGGGGAACTACTAGGTGAAAGCATGAATGGAGTAGATTGAGAATTAAGTGATAGCAGGTCCAGCCCCAGCTATTTAAGACAAGGAGAGATTAGCATACTTAAATGCTAACTGGAGGAACTCAGTACTGAAGAATGTCAACATAAAGGAGAAAAGGAGATCATCAGTTGAATAATGCATTCGACAAATATTTATTAAGCAATTACCATGTGTTGGGTTTTGTTCTAGATGCAGTGGTGCAGCAAAAACATGGAAAAGTTTCTGCATTAATTAAGGAAACAAAAAATTAGGAAGTTAAAGAATAATAATAATAAGAGATTCTCAGATAGTGTAGAGTAACTAGCACTTTACCAGCCTTCCTGGAGTAAAGTAGTAGAAAATGGAACAAAATATAAGGACCAACTGTTTTCTGTCTCTAGTCTATGAAGCATTAGAAAAGAAAACAAATGAGGTGAGCCCTATACTCTTCTTGGGTTTCTGCCTAGAGCCATTTACTGAAGCATGGCATGGGAATGGTAACCCAAGCAGAGCACCATGGTCTCATCAGCTGAGGACAGTGATGAGTGGAGTTGGTGGGGGAGAAAACTACTGAGGAGTAGTTCTATAGAGAAAAAAGGCCAGAAATCTATAAATGAGTCTCTTTAACTCTCTGTCTGAATACTAACCTGTACATGTGTAGGGTGAGATTCCAAGAAGGGCAACTGGAGTGCGCCCAGCTTGAAGACATCAGAGCCCCATAGGAACCTCCCTCAACACCCATGTCACTTACCAGGGACCTTAGAAAGGGTGGATTAAGAATTAGAATTAAGCTAAACAGGATTGCCTGTGTGGCTCAGTCAGTTAAACATCAGACTCTTCATCAGGTCTTGATCTCAGAATCATGAGTTCAAGCCCTGCACTGGGCTCCATGCTGGGCAGGAAGCCTACTGAGAAAAATAAAATAATTAAGCTAAACAAATCCCACCATAAAGACTCACCCAAGTAAACAACAAGTAAAGTCTGTCCACAACAGGACACAAAAGACAAGATAAAGGTTAAAAATATGTAATGTAATCTGACAAAATAAAAAGACCTACTTTTTGAAAGGAAATGCAACTTTTAATCAGGAGAAAAATCAGACAATATAAACAGATACAGCAATGACAGAGATGATGGAATTAATAGATAAGGACTTCAAATAAATGCATAAATATATTTGAGGATTTAAAGGAACAAAGAACATAATGAATATAGATGAAAATATAGGGGGAAAACATACAGAGTTGAAAATGAAATGAAAAAGTCACTGGATGTGCTCAAAAGTACATAAACAGAGAAGAAAAGATCAGTAAGTTTGAAGACAAGGCAATAAAAGTGTACAGATTGAAGCATGGAAAGAAGTCTGAAAGAACTAATCTGGGTAAACAGAAATCAGACATACTATACACAGAGAAATAGACTATAGTTGTCATGGGAGCTCTGAAATAGGGAAAATGATATGAAGATATAACATTTAAATTTTAGCAAATGAGTTAAAAATATAAGCCCATATATCGCAAACATTGATAAACCCCAAAAGACCAAGACACATCATGATGAAATTCCTTAAAGATGAGTGACAAGCAGAAATGTTTACACAGTGCTGAGAAGGGAAAAACCAGATAAATTATACACAGGGAATACTAAGAGTTATTATTGACTTTTCATCAGAAACAATACAAGTCAGAAGACAATGGAAGAACTTCCTTAACTTAGGAAAAAGAAAAAAAAAAAAAAAACTATCACCTTGGAATTCTATATCCACTGAAAATGTCACTTAAAAATAAAACTAAAGGGCAGCCCCTGGGTGGCTCAGTTGTTTAGCACCGCCTTCAGCCCAGGGTGTGATCCTGGAGACCTGGGATGGAGTCCCATGTCAGACTCCCTGCATGGAGCCTGTTTCTCCCTCTGCCTGTATCTCTCCCTCTCTCTGTCTGTCTCTCTCTGTCTCTGTGTGTGTGTGTGTGTGTCTCTCTCTCTTTCATGAATAAATTTTAAAGAATAGAACTAAAATTGGTTTTCAACTAAAGAAATGCTTAGAGAATGTTTTCAAAAGACCCGAACTGCCAGAAAAACAGGCAAAAGAACAATGCTACAAGGTGCTAACCTATACCTACCAAAAGGAATAAAAAGCATCTTAAGTGGTAAATACAGATGAATATAAAACAAATTTTTTCATATTTTTTAATTTCTTTAAAAGAATTGAGAGATAAAGCAAAAACAAACTTCTGTAGGGCTTGTAACATATAAAACATAAGAGATGGTAACAGCACAAAGGGCAAGAAGGGGGAAATGAAAGTAACCTACTTTAGTGATTATCTTTCACATGAAGGGATGGATTAAAGACAGACAATAAGTATGTGTATTGCAAATCCTAGAGCAATCAGTAAAAAAAAAAAAAAAAAAGGTCTAGTTAAGTAAGGTAAGACAGATAGTTATACTTAAAAACAATCCATAAGTTCAGAAAAAAAGGAAAATTTCTATTTACTTTCAAGCACATACAATCTGTATATTTTAAGAAAAATTACTCTAATAGTCAAAGAGACTTACCATATTTTTTAAAGTCCTCAAAAATCTAGAGTTGTGTATCACCACCTGAAACTTACTTATTTTTATTTACTTACACTATTAAACAAAGTGCATAAGAGGTACTCAATAAATATTCAGTGAATGAATGAATTGTGCTTTTAGCCTAATACTTAAGAAACTATTATCTAACCCAAGGTCTAAAAATTGACTCCCATGTTTCATTCTAAAAATTTTATAGATTCAGCTATAAAAAAACTTTGAGTTAATTTTTGTGTAGGTGTGAGGTAGGGGTCCAAATATTCTCTTCTCATGCATATCCATTTGTCCCAGCACAATCAACTACAAAGACTACTCTTTTCTCCATTTAATTGTCCTGACACTTTGGTTCAAAATCAAGTGACTACAAATGTAGAGGTTTATTTCTGGATTTTCAATTATATTGCCTTGATCTAGACACCTCCCCTTATGCCAGTACCATACTGTCTTGATGACTGTAGCTTTGGAATGTTTGAAAGTGAGAAGTATGAATCCTCAAGCTTTCATTTCTTCAATATTGTTTCATTATTCTGGGTCCCTTGTATGTCTATGTGATTTTAGGATCAGCTGGGTTGGGGATTCCTGGGTGGCGCAGCAGTTTGGCGCCTGCCTTTGGCCCAGGGCGCGATCCTGGAGACCCAGGATCGGGTCCCACATCGGGCTCTCGGTGCATGGAGCCTGCTTCTCCCTCTGCCTGTGTCTCTGCCTCTCTCTCTCTGTGTGACTATCATAAATAAATAAAAATTTAAAAAAATTTTAAAAAATGATCAGCTGGGTTGAATTCTGTAACAACACAAAGACTCAGGGATTTTTATATGAATTGGTTTAATCTGTACATCAATCTGGGGAATAATGCCATTTTAATAATATTAAGTTTTCCAATCTATAAATATTTCTTGTCTTTCACTTATTTAGATCTTAATTTCTTTTAACAATGTTTTGTAATTTTCAGTGTACCAATCTTGCACTCCATTTTTATTAAGATTTCACTTTTTTCAATGCTATTTTAAATGTACTTGTTTTTCTCAATTTCACTTGTGGATTGTTCAACATTGTATACTATTTTTGACAAGACTCAATCATCACTAGCTAAAAATTAATACTATGAAGTATTATGAATACCATAAAACAGATAATCCAATCCTTACAAATATGATTGCTGAAATTCCGGAGCCTTAATATTTTTTACTCCTTCTCTTTCCCTAAAGCTGATAAATTCTTAAGAACCTTGTAATTATGTATAATTTAAATATTTCATGTTAATATTCACTTGCTATTTGTAGGGAAGGACAAGATTGTAGAAAACATATCAGTATCTCCATTAATTAGAGTATCAGTATCTCATTAATTAAAAGACAACTAAAATATAAGATGATACAATGGATTATCTAGTCCACTGTGCTGAACATGATACATAATATTAATGACAATAGCATCTATTTAGGGAATTCCAATTTCACAAAGAACAAAACAGTTTACAAACATGAGTTCATTAATCACTACAATACTGCAAAGATTTGGTAGGATCAGGATTAACACCTTCATCTTAGTTTTATAGCCAGGAAAAGTGTGTTATATAGAACAAGTAAACAATTTCTTCAAGGTCATTCAGAAAATCCGAAGTTGATGCTGAATCTAACAAAAGTCCCTTTCATTTGTCAAGGAAATAGAAGTGGCTAGCTTATCTAAAATGTGTAGTTTTAAAAGTGTATGTGAATCCACATTTTGTTTATGTGATCATGCTTTATGTATATTAGAGGTGCTGTTAATAAAAAATCATCTTATGAAAACATTTTATAAAAAATTTTAATTAAAACAATGAATGTTTAAACTCTCTGAAGAAGCAATCATCAATTAATGAGCCTTGTGTACAGAGTTTTCATCTCATAGGTTTAAAGGTAATGACTAAATAAACCCTAATTATAACATTCATATGTTTAATCATAGTAACCAAGTGACAGTTTATGTAAAAATGGAATTTTTGTTAAAGATTTGTCTATCACTAGAACTTCAACTATAATAAAAAACAAAGTAATAAAGAACAAACACCTCTGATATGGGAAGGCAAAACAACAAGAATAGGAAAAAGCTAAAATGGATGCAGAATACTTTAAATTTCCAAATGTTTGTAAATCAACAGGAACTCATGATATGAACCTTGGAGAACATCAAAAGTAAGAAATATTTCTCAGTATCCCATTGCTTTTGACAGCTGGTGCATTTTCTACAATAATATGAAAAGTTAAAATTACTGCTCTACTTCAAAAAAATTAAAAGGAAGATTATGATAATTATGGACCAGTACTGTTTACTTCAGTAACTGGTAAGATCAGAGAACAAATTAATGAATAAATCATTTTATAATCAACTAGATAAGTACTGGATCAACTGAAATGCTATGAAAAAAACAAATTGCTCCAGAACAATCTGCATTAATACTTCATCTATTTAGAATTCTATTACATGAATACATTAGGTTTCCAGAATACACTCAAGAATACAAAATAAATAAAAACATGTTTCTGGGTCATGGAAACAGATGCCAAAAAATCCACACATTTAAAGCATTTTATGCACAGACCAGTCCCTTAGGCTGTCACTCAGAATCTAATTGTTCTAATTTCAAACAATCCTAATCAAGATTTTCCCCAATTCTCTAGCCTATAGCAAATTGGACAGCAAATAGAGAAGAGGAAAAGGAAGAAAACCAACAACTAAAAGCCAAGTAAGGAATTAAAGAAATCTTCTCTAGGGAATCTCATCAATCCAGGAGGAGTTCTCTAAAGATACTAACTATAAAAGGTGACCCAAAAAAGAGCTCAAGCAGATTACCCCACAATGACTCTCACAGTTAATATGTCCCACTTGCAGGCTCAGCACATTCAATCAATACTGTATCTTAGCCTGCTGGCTTGTACCATAAGCACATATTTAGGATTAATTAATGGAAAGGCTTCAATAGAGAAGTTAGAAATTGAAACAATCATAAGGCAAATAAAAGCAACACAGGGAAAACAAAGACAATAGAGAGAAGCAAACCTAAAAAAAAAAACTCATTACAATTTTCAGAGATACAGTAAAAATATTGCATCTATTAAGAGCAGGTTGCTATGAAAAGGAAAAGAACAAAAAGAAATAACTCCTGAAAATTAACAAAATGAACAAAATGATAGGGGGAAAAAAAACAGAATTGGAGGATGAAATTAAAGAAATCTCCCATTAAGTAGAGCAAAACATCAAAGAAATGCAAAAGAAAAGAAGAGAAATAGAGGGCCGGTCCAGGAGGTACAACCTCCAAATGATAGGAATCCCAAAAGGATAGAAAAAAAATAGAGGGGACAATATCTTAAATTATTCTGGAAAACTCAGAACTGAAAAAAATCAGCTTCTGGATTACAAAGGACCCATTGAGCACCCAGCACAATGGAAGAAGACTGATCCCCACAAAGGCTATCAATGGGAAACTTCAAAACACTGGGGATAAGAGAAATCCTTATAAGTAGCAAAGAAAAATTACAAATCACATCAAAGAATTAGGATGCAGAATAGTTTTGAACTTAACAATACTGAAAGCAAGACAATGGCATGGTACCTTCAAATTACTGACAAAAGTGATTTCCAACCAAGAATTCTCCAACCTATCATTCTAAAAATGAGGGTAGAATAAGAAATTTTTAGATATATAAGATCCCAAAAAATTCATTTCCCATGCAGCCTTCACTCAAAATACTGTAGATTGTGCTTCACCAAAACAAAAAAGTAATCTAAGAAAGAGGGAAATGTGGGATACAGGAAACATGAGATCCAGCACAGGTAAGAAGCAAATGGTATCCTCAGAACACAGTGAAGAATGATCCTAGGATCCAAACTATACAATTAAAGAGGGAAGTGATCCAAATTTCAGCAATGTGACTCGAGATAGACATGTGAGGACTGTTACCACAAACCAACTCCCCCAAACAACCCTTCTTTTAACTGTCTTTTCTACCTGAACACAAAATGCTCAGGTGAGCCTGACCCAGATTCTGATATGTACTTGGCTTTTCCCAACCACAAACTGATGGGAGCGTCTACCTTACCCCACCACCAACTCCCAATTCCACTTTGATGCCTTTATCCATGGAGGGCATGCCTTTACACTCCAATGGCTACTGTGGTCTACCGTGGAAAGCTGGGGTTGGTACACAGAATGCAGAAACAGAAAACAGAGAAGTGTTCATCTCCTTTCCATATTTCTGCCAGGCATCTAACATGTGCCCCACACAACAGCCCTGTTTTTACTACCGTAAAGCCCTGTGCTCCCCAGGACTCTTTTGTGACCTCACCTACCATCCTCAGAAGGAGCTTTGTAAACCCCCAGGGGTAATAAAGCTCAGCCATGACACAAAGGTTCAGTTCTGTCTAATTATGAGAGCCTACAGTGGCAACACTGTCCTTCTCAAATAGCAACCTCATGGTTAATCTGTAAGGAAGACCAAGGAAACATTACGGGGTTTACCTCTGAGGGTGAGGGAGAGGGAAACAACAGAAGAGGGGCACAAAGATAATGATAATGTTTTATTAATTTGGAAGCTGAATACTTACCTGTTCATTCAATATTATTCTTTAAACCATAACACACATTTTACATACTCTTCTACATGTAGTATAAACTTCACAATTAAAAAAAAAATGAAAACAAAACTAGCAAACCAAAAAAATAGTTAATGCATTAAGGAATGATTGGTTAATAAAGCCCCATTTTAACAAAGCAAGTTAGTGCCTTATTAAAATGACTGGAAAGCCACAGTACTCTCATATCTCATAATAAAGGAGCAGTGATGTTTGTAGCAGAGATGTTTGAAATAAGTGATAAAATAAGTGATGTTTGCAGCAGAGATGTCTGTTTGATAGTACCATCTATCAAAAAATTTTTAAAAATGTAAAAAAGAGCAGGTAGCCTAATAAGGCACTTAGATAAGTTAGTACCGTATATATGACTCCCACTCATCAAATTAAATCATAGCATAAAATAAATCTGGAAAGATGTCCATCTTAAAGAAACCATTTAGTGCTGAGTATAATCTCAGAAAACTAGATTTTCCAAAACAAATAATTCTAGAGGCATCATCATAACCAGGGGTTGCAGAAAGGGAACACCTGACTGAATGTTTATTTGTATTATAGTGTGACATGCCAATATCAGATTTACAAAAACAGCATAAAACACCTACATTTTAATTAAATGTTGGACTTCCACATGTTCTTATCAATTAACAAAAGCTGGCTCCAAATCAATAGTATTCACTCCCAAATTGAGCTTTAACATCCTGTATGGCACCTGGTCGCCTAATCTGCCATGGAGTAGGAAAAGTGCCTTTCCGAAGCCCAAAAGGGAGATCTGGGTTGGAGATAACCATGCAGAAGCCATCAGCATACAAATGAGAGCAGAAATCCTGGCTATGCATGAGATTATCCACATAGAGCATCAAGTCAAATAAGATAAAGTCCATGCATCAAATTCCAAGACATTCCAACACTGAACAGGTGAAGGAGGTAAAGGAACCACAGTGTCAGTGAAAGTGGAGGAAAACAAGGTGAGAGGAGGTATTAGGAGGGCAAGAGAGGAAGATTCAGCTGATAATCAAACAGTAGCCAGTAGTATAATCAATCTGTTTCTCCTACACAATGTGCCAGGCCTCACGTTAAGCACTTAATGTGTATTACTTCACTTAATTCTCACAGCCACGCGATGCAACACCTACCATCATCACCCCAATAATCTAGAGACTCTAAGAGATGCACTCAAATCTAGCAAGCCGAGAAATAAGGAGGCCAAGACTAATAGCCAGTACACCTAAGTTTTCAACTCCTGCAAATTCTAACAAGAGATATAAATTCAAACTATGAGTACATATTCACATACAGTCGTTAGAGTATAAAATATTCCTCATAGAAGCTGACATTTTTCAAGGCAAGCCACAAGTTTTTTCAATCCCAAAACCTCACACAGACAGAAACTAGGATTAATTTTACAAATCAATTCAAAGCAAGTTTCAAGAATGAAGGTCTAAAACTTCGAATTAAATGTAGGCCAACTTAGCCTTAGGGTTTTAAATGAACAACTTTTGAGGGCTGTTTTCTTTAAATCAATTATGATCGATATAAGCCAGATGGCTGGACTGTCAAACTGGATAGAGCTGTCTGCATGATAAGGTCACTGCATCTGTCACTGGGAGACTCTGGGAAAAGTGTCACATCCAGAAACCCCCTAACCTCACAACCCACATATCGGAGAGAAGTCCATCAGGGATTAAGATGTGCAGTGAGGGGATTAGATAGGGTTACAGTGTTTGACAGTGTTTGTCAAATTACTGTTTGCATTTTTATTTGTGGGAGTAAAGAGAGGAAACAAAATCAAAGCTCTCCACAGCCTAAACGGCATCTAACGGGTTTATCAAGGTATGTGATTTTATTCCTTCATCTTTAAACCACTTTTTACCCCATCTTACTACAAACAATATAATCTTAACAGGCGCCATACTATGTCTGATACCAGGAAGGATAGTGCCATAATTAAATGTTATTTCTGTGAGGATATGTGTGCTACAGGTTGAGACAAGATCATATGTGGTATAATATTGTAATTTGCAAACCATCTCACTCCTGCGGCTTCAGAGACTCGCTCTGGAACAGCAATGACTGGAAAGCCACAGCACGTTCATAATAAAGGTGCATTGATGTCTGCAGCAGAGAGCTACAAGAGTGATAAACATCATCTATCAAAAAAATAAATAAATAAAACATCAAAAAGAGCAGGTAGCTAGACATTCCTCATGAATACTGTACTTATTCCCACAGAGGCACCAGACCCCTTGTGTACTTTTCTATTTCACGATTTCAGCACTATGGAATACTACATTTGGGGCAAAATAATCTTAAAAAGACAAGAGTAGCCATCTTGCTTATGTAGAGGTAATATCCTTGCTGGAAAATTTTGGGGGGCCTCTCTTCTTAATTAAGCTACAGATTCAAATGAAGCCTTAGGAATAAGCTCAGTCTTGTCCATTAATAAACTTTCCTATTTAGAAGGATTTTAACTCTTGTATTTGTTGTGAACATTTTTCATTGGAAAAATGACATGATCAATAACAATAATTATTTAATCATTCTGTGCTGATAATGCACAGGGATAGAAAGAGGAATGTGGAGATTCAGATTGTTTGGCTGCTTCACAATCACAATTAAATCAGGTGACCTCTAAAACGGAGTCTGATCACGCACAACTAAGCTAACTGTGGGAGGTAAAAGGATTTTTATCTTCTAGCCTATATAAGAAATTAGGCAAATTTAGCTTGAATTTGTATACCTTCACTACACTAAATGAATTAACCAATGGCCCATTTTTTATGCTTTCTGAATATAACAAATGAAACTGAATTGAGAAGCAAAATATTCAGAATCTAGACATTCTTCATAAAACAGGGAAATTCAACATGTAAAAATTCATTATTCTAAAATTTATTAAGCATAAGCCAATGCATTACACTTGACCTGAAGCCTGTTTTAAATTTTCACCTTCGCCAAACTGTTCTATTTTTTTAAAGATTTTATTTATTTATTTATTTATTTATTTATTTATTTATTTATTCATTGATTCATTCATTCATTCATTCATGAGAGAGAGATAGAGAGAGAGAGAGAGAAGCAGAGACAAAGGCAGAGGCAGAAGCAGGCTCCATGCAGGGAGCCCGATGTGGGACTCGATCCCAGGACTCGAGGATCATGCCGTGGATCGAAGGCAGGCACCAAACCACTGAGCCACCCAGGGATCCCCCACACAACTGTTCTAAACAACTTATTTGCTAAAGCAAAATATGATTTTTCCCTATACTTTACAAATAGGAAGCAAAACAAAAAAGATAAAGTAGGTATAAATAACCACCTTCTATGATGCTGATGATACAAAGTTAAGACAGACCTTGATAACACAGACAAGCTATAGAAACTTTTAAAAATATATAATATATAATATCATATATAACTGTATACACACACAATTGAAAGGCCAGAACTAATGATAGTGAGGATGGTAACAAAGACTAACACACAGAGTACATGACACCACTAGACTCTATCCTCAGAGCTTCAGATATGCTAACCTCTTCACTCCTCCAGCAACCCTCTGAGACAGGTCCCGTGTTACAGCCACTTTATTGATAAGGGGCAAGGCTGGTAGAGAGGTTTAGACTCAATAGAAAGCAGGAGTTCAAGACCAAGCCATGTGCCTCCCAGAGTCCAAGCTCTTAACCACTATATCATTTCTCTTCCTTGAAAAAAAGCTAATGAATAACGTTATTTCATAAGTAAGACTCTCTTTGATTTTATAGTGACAGGTCATTGATAAATATGTTCTAATTATATACACATTTTCTCTGGAATTTTTGAACTGAAACTTTGAGAAGTATAGGTAAACAGATCTATAACAGAATAAGACATGAACTCAGGAGACAGCTGGTGTATCATTTCCATGGCTTCCTCATTTTAAGAGCCTCCAAACTCTGAGAACAGCAAGTTCAATGGCACACAGCTATGATGGGACACAAAGTGGGGCCTGTGCAGGGCAGTGGAAGAAGCCATTGCTGACCAGTGATGTAGCCAAAGTCAATGGAGATCTTGTAGGAAGTACGACATCACCACCACTGTTTTTAAAGAGAATAATTTTGTCTATCTTGTTGAGAGCCCAAACACAGAAAAACCAGTAAGAACTGTTACATGCTCCAGCTGTGGGCTTGAACTAAGGCAACTCTAAACAAGAGGGGGGTCTC